>NC_090289.1:54665833-55036666 GCF_037392515.1 Haliotis asinina
AACTGCGTAGATGAACACTCATGCTGTTGATTACTGGATTTTATGTCGATTATTTACAGACCGCCTCCAAATAGCTGGAATATTGCTGAGTGCGGCGTTAAATATCCAGCTATATGCCCTGTTAGGCAACACCTGGAGTCCCCCTGACCTTTAGCCATCCGTAATTCTGTTCGTCGTTGAGCGAGAGTGGCGGCTGTCAATAGTAAACTCAGATGACGTGATGTGTGATTCCAATTCATTGCAAAGAAAATGTTGAGAAGTAAATTTGAAAATGCTTTACAGTTTCATTCAGTTTTAACACTTAATTAATGGTCATTTGTCCTTCTTAATGTGTGATCTTGACGTGTCCATTAACCGTCATATTGCTTGTTGAAAAAAAGCGCATCAAAGACACCCTTTAAATAACTGCAAAGATATACTGAATGTATATCCTTAGGGTCTGGCCTTGTATACGCAGGGAATGTATACTGATCATATTACAGATGAGCCTTGTGTAGACACTAAATGTATGTCTTGAAGATGGACCTTCTGGGTATGCTGAACGTATTTCATTTAAGACGGGACTTGTGTGTATACTGAAGGTATATCATCAATGACGGGTCTTTTGTGTATACTGAAGGTATATCATCAATGACGGGTCTTTTGTGTATACTGAAGGTATATCATCAATGACGGGTCTTTTGTGTATGCTGAAGGTATATCATCAATGACGGGTCTTTTATGTATACTGGAGGTATATCACTACAAGAATCCACTGTAAAAGTAACAGGACAGATGGAAACTACAGGTAAATGCTCCAAGTCTATGTTCTTTCCATTGCGGAAATCGTTCGCACTTCACTGCATGTAATATCTGTGTTGACCACGTGAAAGATCGATTTTGACAACCATTGGTGTGTCATTAAAGCCCACCATCAGATTAATGTGATTGATTAAATATATACCGGGTGTGTTATCTAATGGATGGAATCTATGATTGGAAGTCACAGTGCTTCTGTGACACCTGGTGTTGGGCAGCTGTTCCCCTGACGACACCGGCCAGCTTCCCACCTCTACAGTACGTCAGTAACGAGGAGGAACAGAGGCAGATTTGTGATGTGTTTGTGGCGGCCTCCTGCCCTTCTCCCAGAGGACACTACCTTGTGCGGACAGCAATACTTGTGGCCTAACTGCACTCGTCTACAGTGAGTCATAACAGTACGAAACATATCCTTATCCCTAAAAGAAAATGAATAGTTTAGTTCCGATTCGTAATCGGTAATAGAAGAGCTCCACTTTGAGAACATGTCCATGTTTTCATGCCAGCCCTGTATCGTCTGTCTCTTTTAATTTCAGAAAATCCAATCTGGAACCGGTGCTATGAAACACTCAGTGCACATACTGGGAGGTCTTGGGATCGTGCTGACCCTAGTGACTCTATCGTGTGTTATAAGGGTGACCAGTAAATACCAAAGTGACGGAACATGTGAAAAGCCTCAAGAACGAGAGACATCTACTTCTGCACCGGTGAAGACTACCACGCAGACAGACCTGCTCCATCAGCTTCTGTTAGAAGAAGATGCCATCCCTGGGTGGGATGCGACGTCTAGAAAAAGGAGGTCAGGGTCTGCAGCCACTGTGCATTACTTCTGGTGCAAGGACGAGATATTTACATTTGAGAATTATATCAGTGTGATGAGCGTGGTGAAAACCGTCAACCCGTACAAGATAGTGTATCATTACACAACTCTACCGCGCACGGACGCCCATGAATACTTCTTCTGGTTCCAGGATGTTCAGACTATCCCTTACCTGGTGATGAAGAGACTAGGCGCTCACCACCCGTGCAGAGACTCCCCTGTAACCAAGCTGCGGACAGTCACCGCACATCTGCAGCAACATGGCGGCATGTACGTGGGAGAAGAAACAATCGTCACGCAGGAGTGGTTCCGACTCCAGCAACAGCGACAGCTTCTTCTTCTGCCTGACCATCAACAACTATTTCATATCATTTCCAATACGTCTCATTCAAAAAATATTATTAAAGATTTGAATGGCGTTATTTTCCTGCAGATGGGAAATCAATCTGAGTTGCTTCCGAGCAACGAGACGGAGCGTTACCCTCACTGCTGCTTGGTGAGGGACCTACAGAGCCGGGTGGAAGGGTGTGTCTGTGTTGTTCCTGTGTTGGATCATATCCTCTACCCGAAATACACGTGGGAGGTGGACAGTGAGTTCGGTCGGCTGATTAGGGACATAGTGTACGGGGATGAAAAACAGCTAGTACCCAAACAGAACTATTCAGATCTCGCTCCTCGACTCTCCCACTACATTTGGTATGGTAAACGTCAGTTTGATTTCTCTCATTACTTGAGCGTGTTAAGTGCCATATACGTGGCTGGTTTTAGGAAGGTCTTCTTCCACGGCGACATTGAACCCTACGGAGAGTATTGGGACAAGATTACTGCGGAGGAGGATGTGATATACATTTACATGGAGCTGCCCGAGTCAGTATTCAACAACACTGTAAGACAACCTGCACATGCCAGCGATATTATGAAAATGTACATCCTGTATCAATATGGCGGCGTGCATCAAGACCCTGATGTGTACTGGCTGAACTACGTGAGCGATGACGAACTGGCCTATGATTCAATGATGGGGTTTGAATGGCTGCAAGCAGGACACTGGCCAGAAACGTTCAACATTGGGGTGTTCATGGCCAAAAAATATTCAAAATACATAAAAGAATTCGTCAAAACGTACAGAGATTTTCGGGACAACGAGTGGATATTCAATTCAGCCTTGATGACATATCGCACGTACGAAAAACATCCCACGGTTCTGTTTGCTGACCGACATCTGCAGGTGTTGTGCTTTCTTCACAAATGTCACCCGCCTTGGCTCAGTGACTACAACATCTACGACCTCTCACCTCATGCTCCGGGCTTCGACTTTGACTGGATGAACGAGGCTCTAACAATTCACAATACAGTGCCAAAGCCGTACCAGGAGCTTAGCAGCATGGATCTTCTCATGAACAGCACATCCATGTTTGCAGATATTGGGAAGTTTATACTGGTCAATTCAGGTCGCCTAAAGATACATAGATAGAAAGCTTGAGCTTTAGGACGTTATGGATTGGTCGTTAAGGTGGGCTAGTTTGGATTCGAGGAGTAATCCAGTTATGTCACAATGTGTCTGGTTAATGTGGGAAAAAAGTCCGAAGTAATGCAGGTAAAAGCCACGAGCCCGGTAAGGCGCTGATAATATGTAGTGACTTGCTGATTAAACTTGTTTCCGTCAACAGTTTTCATCACCACACTGACACTGTACCTCTGAAGATTATTTCATTGAACAGGCGATAAAGCTTGTTTACGTCTATATTGCTTTGTAGAAACCTAATGGTCACAACTGTCGTGATTTCAAATGATATGAGTTGTATGGATGCACAGTTTGCAGCAGGTGAATGATATCTGGACAAGGAAGATATCACCACTTAATTTCAGTAGCACAGGAGGTTATCCGTCGTTTCCTTTCGTGAAGTTGAGTTGTTCGTTTTAATGATCCCTACCGATTTAAGAAAGACGTTTTTTGTTTAGGTTCAGTGTCATTGGGAACAGGTTTTATGGCGTATTTCGATCCATCTATTAATAAGTATACATAGTGATACTAGTCTTAGTGTTCAATTCACTATTTGCTGTAGGATGCTTGTTTATCCACACTGCAGCCTTGTGATTAGTACCCCAGTTGATTATCAGACCATACAACTTCCATGTCTTATAGGTATATTTACTGGTATCATGTAGTTTACTATAGTTGGACCTAACTATGACCTCCGACTGACTACATGAGGCCCGAAACCACACACAATCGACGGGTGTTCCTGGAACCAAGAACCAATGTATAATATAACAGGTTTTAAATTTACTGAATGTAACTTATGTCACATTTCTACGTACTTATATTTTATTTGTTTTCAATCTAAATCCTGCATTTTCATTTAGATAAACTGGCCATGTTTATTTTGCGTTCATTCCCAAACGAATGTATAAAATTAAGCCAAGAACGGCAAAGTACGTAAAATAAGTAGTGAAAGTGTTCGCACGGAGACCGAAGAATGGATTCCTTTCCCGTGTGATTACAACTTTTATTCGGTAGAAATGTGGTACTGAAACATTAAAGATTCACTATTGAGAGGTGCGTTGTTATTCTTACGGATGCTTCAAGGCCGCAAGTGTGGGGAGACAACTGGAAACAGAATGTCGCGAGATGTGTGTACTTACTAACTAATTCGTGTGATTGGTGCAATTTACAAGTCAGCTAGGATCAATTTGAATCAAAGTCAGGTGAGGCTCGAACCATAAAAAAGATGCCATTAACACGAATTGGATGTCGTCACTCAGTTTCCCATCCTGGTAAGAACCCACCCGGTCTTGCATTAAAATTGAGTGAGTGAGTGAGTGAGTGAGTGCGTGAGTGAGTGAGTGCGTGAGAGAGAGAGAGAAAGAGAGAGAGAGAGACAGACAGAGAGAGAGAGAGAGAGAGAGAGAGAGAGAGAGAGAGAGAGAGAGAGAGAGAGAGAGAGAGAGAGATGTAGACAGGAATCGTCCGAATCTCACTCCTTGACTTAGCGACCTCCGACGGACCAGGCGTGTGTAAAGTGTGAGTGAGTGAGTTAATATTTAACGTCACATCGGCAATATTTCAGCCATATCGTGACGGGAACTTAACACTGAAATGGAATATATGTGTCCGGGCTGACCCAATTAGACAAAGGAACGGCAGTACGACGAGCTAACTGTTGTTGGGTCCAACGACGCAGTTACGACACTGTTAAGTGTGGTACCCATCTCTGGTGTCACGTACCGGATATTTCTGGATTATTGGAAAAAGAGTCATAAAATTCTATTCACTCTATAACCCACAATTGACACAGGAAAAGAAATAGAATAAACGTACGATGTAGGTCGTGACAAATGAAAAATGCGTCCTTTGAAAGCCCCGAATTGTTAATCCAAGGCCAAAGACTTGCTCATGTTCAAGTCATATTTTTAAATATATGACCTCCTTTTAGAAATGCCACTAGTAAACATTCCACAAATGAATACATTAATTATTAATGGAAAACTATCGGTGTATATATCCACGCCTAGTGACACTGTGAAGCAGTTGACGGAATCCTGAAGTCGAAGTGTAAGCATTGACTAGGATCTCCTCCAAGTCCAACTATGGAAAGGTAACAATATCATAATGGTTCCACGTATACTGTCACCAACATATATCATGTTTTCTTTCTACGAACAGGGCAATATTATCATGAGTAGAATGACATTATCAATGATTATAATCATATCACATACATGTAAGTGTATATCATCTACGCAGATGTAAGTATATCATGTGCGTGGATGTATATATGTGTATATCATCTACGCAGATGTAAGTATGTCATCTACAGGGATGTAAGTGTATATCATCCACACAGATGTCAGCATATCATGTACATGGATGTAAGTGTCATCTACAGGGATGTAAGTGTACATCATCCTCACAGATGTCAGCATATCATGTGCATGGATGTATATATGTGTATATTATCTACGCAGATGTAAGTATAGCATCTACATGGATGTAAGTGTATATCATCTACGCAGATGTAGGTATGTCATTTACATGGATGTAAGTGTATATCATCTACGCATATGTAAGTATAGCATCCTACACGGATGTAAGTGTATATCATCTACGCAGATGTAAGTATAGCACCTACATGGATGTAAGTGTATATCATCTACGCAGAAGTAAGTATGTCATTTACGGGGATGTAAGTGTATATCATCCACACAGATGTAAGTATAGCATCTACACGGATGTAAGTGTACATCATCTACGCAGATGTAAGTATGTCATTTACACGGATGTAAGTGTATATCATCTACGCAGAAGTAAGTATGTCATTTGCGGAGATGTAAGTGTATATCATCTACGCAGATGTATGTATAGCATCTACACGGATGTAAGTGTATATCATCTACGCAGATGTAAGTATGTCATCTACACGGATGTAAGTGTATATCATCTACGCAGAAGTAAGTATGTCATTTGCGGAGATGTAAGTGTATATCATCTACGCAGATGTAAGTATAGCATCTACACGGATGTAAGTGTATATCATCTACGCAGATGTAAGTATAGCATCTACACGGATGTAAGTGTATATCATCTACGCAGATGTAAGTATAGAATCTACACGGATGTAAGTGTATATCATCTACGCAGATGTAAGTATGTCATTTGCGGAGATGTAAGTGTATATCATCCACACAGATGTAAGTATAGCATCTACACGGATGTAAGTGTATATCATCTACGCAGATGTAAGTATGTCATTTACATGGATGTAAGTGTATATCATCAACGCAGAAGTAAATATGTCATTTGCGGAGATGTAAGTGTATATCATCTACGCAGATGTAAGTATGTCATTTGCGGAGATGTAAGTGTATATCATCTACGCAGAAGTAAGTGTGTCATTTGCGGAGATGTAAGTGTATATAATCTACGCAGAAGTAAGTATGTCATTTACGGGGATGTAAGTGTATATCATGTACGCAGATGTAAGTATGTCATTTACACGGATTTAAGTGTATATCATCTACGCAGATGTAAGTATAGAATCTACACGGATTTAAGTGTATATCATCTACGCAGATGTAAGTATGTCATTTGCGGAGATGTAAGTGTATATCATCCACACAGATGTAAGTATAGCATCTACACGGATGTAGGTGTATATCATCTACGCAGATGTAAGTATGTCATTTGCGGAGATGTAAGTGTATATCATCTACGCAGATGTAAGTATGTCATTTGCGGAGATGTAAGTGTATATCATCTACGTTGAAGTAAGTGTGTCATTTGCGGAGATGTAAGTGTATATCATCTACGCAGATGTAAGTATAGCATCTACACGGATATAAGTGTATTACATCTACGCAGAAGTAAGTATGTCATTTGCGGAGATGTAAGTGTATATCATCTACGCAGATGTAAGTATGTCATTTGCGGAGATGTAAGTGTATATCATCTACGCAGAAGTAGGTATGTCATTTACATGGATGTAAGTGTATATCATCTACGCAGAAGTAAGTATGTCATTTACGGGGATGTAGGTCTATATCATCTACGCAGATGTAAGTATGTCATTTACATGGATGTAAGTGTATATCATCTACGCAGAAGTAAGTATGTCATCTACACGGATGTAAGTGTACATCATCTACGCAGATGTAAGTATAGCATCTACACGGATGTAAGTGTATATCATCTACACAGATGTAAGTATGTCATTTGCGGAGATGTAAGTGTATATCATCCACACAGATGTAAGTATAGGATCTACACGGATGTAAGTGTATATCATCTACGCAGATGTAAGTATGTCATTTACACGGATGTAAGTGTATATCATCTACGCAGAAGTAAGTATGTCATTTGCGGAGATGTAAGTGTATATCATCTACGCAGATGTAAGTATGTCATTTGCGGAGATGTAAGTGTATATCATCTACGCAGATGTAAGTAAAGCATTTACATGGATGTAAGTGTATATCATCTACGCAGATGTAAGTATAGCATCTACACGGATGTAAGTGTATATCATCTACGCAGAAGTAAGTATGTCATTTGCGGAGATGTAAGTGTATATCATCTACGCAGATGTAAGTATAGCATCTACACGGATGTAAGTGTATATCATCTACGCAGATGTAAGTATGTCATCTACACGGATGTAAGTGTATATCATCTACGCAGAAGTAAGTATAGCATTTACATGGATGTAAGTGTATATCATCTACGCAGAAGTAAGTATGTCATTTGCGGAGATGTAAGTGTACATCATCTACGCAGATGTAAGTATAGCATCTACACGGATGTAAGTGTATATCATCTACGCAGATGTAAGTATAGAATCTACACGGATGTAAGTGTATATCATCTACGCAGAAGTAAGTATGTCATTTGCGGAGATGTAAGTGTATATCATCTACGCAGATGTAAGTATAGCATTTACATGGATGTAAGTGTATATCATCTACGCAGATGTAAGTATTGCATCTACACGGATGTAAGTGTATATCATCTACGCAGAAGTAAGTATGTCATTTGCGGAGATGTAAGTGTATATCATCTACGCAGATGTAAGTATAGCATCTACACGGATGTAAGTGTATATCATCTACGCAGATGTAAGTATGTCATTTACACGGATGTAAGTGTATATCATCAACGCAGAAGTAAATATGTCATTTGCGGAGATGTAAGTGTATATCATCTACGCAGATGTAAGTATGTCATTTGCGGAGATGTAAGTGTATATCATCTACGCAGAAGTAAGTGTGTCATTTGCGGAGATGAAAGTGTATATAATATACGCAGAAGTAAGTATGTCATTTAAGGGGAAGTAAGTGTATATCATCTACGCAGATGTAAGTATGTCATCTACACGGATGTAAGTGTATTACATCTACGCAGAAGTAAGTATGTCATTTGCGGAGATGTAAGTGTATATCATCTACGCAGATGTAAGTATAGCATTTACATGGAGGTAAGTGTATATCATCTACGCAGAAGTAGGTATGTCATTTACATGGATGTAAGTGTATATCATCTACGCAGAAGTAAGTATGTCATTTACGGGGATGTAGGTCTACATCATCTACGCAGATGTAAGTATGTCATTTACATGGATGTAAGTGTATATCATCTACGCAGAAGTAAGTATGTCATGTACACGGATGTAAGTGTATATCATCTACGCAGATGTAAGTATAGCATCTACCCGGATGTAAGTGTATATCATCTACGCAGAAGTAAGTATGTCATTTGCGGAGATGTAAGTGTGTATCATCTACGCAGATGTAAGTATGTCATCTACACGGATGTAAGTGTATATCATCTACGCAGACGTAAGTATGTCATTTGCGGAGATGTAAGTGTATATCATCTACGCAGATGTAAGTATAGCATTTACATGGATGTAAGTGTATATCATCTATGCAGATGTAAGTATAGCATCTACACGGATGTAATTGTATATCATCTACGCAGAAGTAAGTATGTCATTTGCGGAGATGTAAGTGTATATCATCTACGCAGATGTAAGTATGTCATTTACACGGATGTAAGTGTATATCATCAACGCAGAAGTAAGTATGTCATTTGCGGAGATGTAAGTGTATATCATCTACGCAGATGTAAGTATAGCATCTACACGGATGTAAGTGTATATCATCTACGCAGATGTAAGTATGTCATCTACACGGATGTAAGTGTATATCATCTACGCAGAAGTAAGTATGTCATTTGCGGAGATGTAAGTGTATATCATCTACGCAGATGTAAGTATAGCATGTACACGGATGTAAGTGTATATCATGTACGCAGATGTAAGTATGTCATTTACACGGATGTAAGTGTATATCATCTACGCAGATGTAAGTATAGAATCTACACGGATTTAAGTGTATATCATCTACGCAGATGTAAGTATGTCATTTGCGGAGATGTAAGTGTATATCATCCACACAGATGTAAGTATAGCATCTACACGGATGTAGGTGTATATCATCTACGCAGATGTAAGTATGTCATTTGCGGAGATGTAAGTGTATATCATCTACGCAGATGTAAGTATGTCATTTGCGGAGATGTAAGTGTATATCATCTACGCAGAAGTAAGTGTGTCATTTGCGGAGATGTAAGTGTATATCATCTACGCAGATGTAAGTATAGCATCTACACGGATGTAAGTGTATATCATCTACGCAGATGTAAGTATGTCATCTACACGGATGTAAGTGTATATCATCTACACAGAAGTAAATATGTCATTTGCGGAGATGTAAGTGTATATCATCTACGCAGATGTAAGTATGTCATTTGCGGAGATGTAAGTGTATATCATCTACGCAGATGTAAGTAAAGCATTTACATGGATGTAAGTGTATATCATCTACGCAGATGTAAGTATAGCATCTACACGGATGTAAGTGTATATCATCTACGCAGATGTAAGTATGTCATCTACACGGATGTAAGTGTATATCATCTACACAGATGTAAGTATAGCATCTACACGGATGTAAGTGTATATCATCTACGCAGAAGTAAGTATAGAATCTACACGGATGTAAGTGTATATCATCTACGCAGATGTAAGTATGTCATTTGCGGAGATGTAAGTGTATATCATCCACACAGATTGAAGTATAGCATCTACACGGATGTAAGTGTATATCATCTACGCAGATGTAAGTATGTCATTTACACGGATGTAAGTGTACATCATCTACGCAGAAGTAAGTATGTCATTTGCGGAGATGTAAGTGTATATCATCTACGCAGATGTAAGTATGTCATTTGCAGAGATGTAAGTGTATATCATCTACACAGATGTAAGTATGTCATTTGCGGAGATGTAAGTGTATATCATCTACGCAGAAGTAAGTATGTCATTTGCGGAGATGTAAGTGTATATCATCTACGCAGATGTAAGTATGTCATTTGCGGAGATGTAAGTGTATATCATCTACGCAGATGTAAGTATGTCATTTGCGGAGATGTAAGTGTATATCATCTACGCAGATGTGAGTATGTCATTTGCGGAGATGTAAGTGTATATCATCTACGCAGATGTAAGTATAGCATCTACACGGATGTAAGTGTATATCATCTACGCAGAAGTAAGTATGTCATTTGCGGAGATGTAAGTGTATATCATCTACGCAGATGTAAGTATAGCATCTACACGGATGTAAGTGTATATCATCTACGCAGAAGTAAGTATGTCATTTGCGGAGATGTAAGTGTATATCATCTACGCAGATGTAAGTATAGCATCTACACGGATGTAAGTGTATATCATCTACGCAGATGTAAGTATGTCATTTACACGGATGTAAGTGTATATCATCTACGCAGAAGTAAGTATGTCATTTGCGGAGATGTAAGTGTATATCATCTACGCAGATGTAAGTATGTCATTTGCGGAGATGAAAGTGTATATCATCTACGCAGATGTAAGTATGTCATTTACATGGATGTAAGTGTATATCATCTAGGCAGATGTAAGTATGTCATTTACATGGATGTAAGTGTATATCATCTACGCAGATGTAAGTATAGAATCTACACGGATGTAAGTGTATATGATCTAGGCAGATGTATGTATAGCATCTACACGGATGTAAGTGTATATCATCTACGCAGATGTAAGTATGTCATTTACACGGATGTAAGTGTATATCATCTACGCAGATGTAAGTATGCCATTTGCGGAGATGTAAGTGTATATCATCTACGCAGATGTAAGTATGTCATTTGCGGAGATGTAAGTGTATATCATCTACGCAGATGTAAGTATAGCATCTACACGGATGTAAGTGTATATCATCTACGCAGATGTAAGTATGTCATTTGCGGAGATGTAAGTGTATATCATCTACGCAGAAGTAAGTATGTCATTTGCGGAGATGTAAGTGTATATCATCTACGCAGATGTAAGTATGTCATTTGCGGAGATGTAAGTGTATATCATCTACGCAGATGTAAGTATGTCATTTACATGGATGTAAGTGTATATCATCTACGCAGATGTAAGTATAGAATCTACACGGATGTAAGTGTATATGATCTAGGCAGATGTAAGTATAGCATCTACACGGATGTAAGTGTATATCATCTAGGCAGATGGAAGTATAGCATCTACACGGATGTAAGTGTATATCATCTACGCAGATGTAAGTATGTCATTTACATGGATGTAAGTGTATATCATCTACGCAGATGTAAGTATGTCATCTACACGGATGTAAGTGTATATCATCTACACAGATGTAAGTATGTCATTTGCGGAGATGTAAGTGTATATCATCTACGCAGATGTAAGTATGTCATCTACACGGATGTAAGTGTATATCATCTACGCAGATGTAAGTATAGCATCCTACACGGATGTAAGTGTATATCATCTACGCAGATGTAAGTATAGCATCTACATGGATGTAAGTGTATATCATCTACGCAGATGTAGGTAGCATACATATAGGTATCATATATGTAAGCATATACACATACACATATACATATACACATATGTAACTACTTTAAATGAAGATTTCTACATGTAAAAATGTGAACAGGGGCACTTTTGAATCATCTTGTCATCTCCGTATATGTGCTTCCACATCTGGTCGTCAACGTGTTTGTGCCTCCACATCTGGTTGTCAACGTGTTTGTGCCTCCACATCTGGTCGTCAACGTGTTTGCATTTCCACGATTTAGTTATTTACGTATTTGCGTTTCCAACGTCTACTCTTCTACGTATTTGCGTTTCCAACGTCTTCTCTTTTACGTATTTGTGTTTCCTCCATCCATTCATCTACATATTTGTGCTTCCACCATCTTGTCACATACCGTCGTATGAGTGGGATCGTTTCATGCACAGACTGAATGTGTTGCACACAAGGGTAACCGATAGGTCTGTCTAGACCTGTGAACAGTGTACGTTGCTCCATAGGCTGAACAACAATCTGGGACATAAGCGGGATTTGATCTCAGCACTTATAGCGCTGTAGACTGCCTTCCTACGCCGAGACTTGTAGACACACCACTATAGTCTTGCTCCGAGGCGGTACTGAATGCTAAGTCCATAGATGTATTGTAATTCTAATCTTCAAAGGGGCAAGTCTTGTATGACGCCACTCTGTTAATCTTAGTTTTAGAAATTTTCTTTTAAATTATTGATTATTACTTATTTAGGTCTAACACATGACTAACGAATGTCAATTATGTCCTTGTACAGGCCCTTCTGTCGACGACTTGTACAGGTCATTGTTTATTTAACCGTTGGTGGCCTGGGTGCAGCTGTTGGTGAGTCACACATAGTTGTTGTTTAATATTAGGTTGTGGAAGATGCTATTATGATCATCATTACACCACCAATCCCTGGCTATGTTTCTCGAACGAGATATCCAGTGGTTTCTATAATACTTCTGGAAATGTATACCGTCAAGGTCATGGAATAACACATCTCCTAAACATCAACTGGGTGCCAACAAGGAAAAGGTATTTTTAAGTATTGAATTACCGACTTAGAAGCATATTTTCTGTAATAGTTTCCGGTCTGTTTTATTTATTAATAATGAACGATTTGTTAGACATTCAACCTTGTTGTGCCACTATTGAGGTACTGTCAATGAAGTTGATGTATATTTAATTACTAGTATACGTGTGGAAATTGTGTTAAATTAAGTTATTTTATATTTCATATTTCAACGCAATACGTGACATCAAATTGCATACAAAGTGTTTTGCTTCATACTGATTGAGGATTATGTTTACGACTTTTCAAATAACTTCTGTTTTATGCAATTTTATGTTATGTACTATAAATAGTTTGTCTGGATTTTACCTCAGTCGGCGGATATGGTAAAGTATTCCCACAAATTATTGAGAAAGTTTCGACAAATATTTAATACATGCACATAAACTATAGGAGTTTTAATTAAATCAGTATGTTGAGATATGACTGCACCACAGCACAGTGTAAGTGTCATGTCTGTACGTCATGAGATCTTCTTGCCCTGCAAAACAGGACTGAATGGGCCAAGGGACACTACCGATCAAAGTTTGTGGGAAATCATGCGACACTGTATCCCAATACTTGACCACTTCTTTCATCATATCCTCAGTACTTCTGTCCTTTTGGGTTTATTCTGTCCTTCATTGGTACCACACATTCTCATTTGTGTTAAAATCTAGGCTGTATCTGGGCTAGTCTGGAACTTGAATATTTTCGTCCGACAACCACTTTTCGTTTTGTGTAGCCCGTAGTGTGTTTGGGGTTGTTACCATGCTAGAGAATACAAATTACCTTCATACATGCGCGTGTCGTTGGGAGGTGATCATTAAATATGTCAAATTTCCAATGAAGATAAGGCGTCACCCTACGTGAAGACATCCAACCCCACATGTGTTATTTTGGGTTATGTTTTGGACGTTGGTCTTTACTTGTATATTTCATGGTATCCTCTGTCCAAATTTTACACACTTCATAAAAGTAGAAACAGACGTTTTATCAGAAAAGAAAACATTATTCGATTCTTGATTTTCGTGTACCACACTCCAGTTTTATTTCTTTTTGTGCATCTTTCATCAATGGTGAGGGAATTCCGTACTTTCTCTCCCACTTATGTCTTTGTAATTCTGGTGGAAGGGTTTCATTACATACCCGAGACCTCCCTCTATTGATCATCTCCTCTCTGATATTCTCAACCCTTTTCACTTTTCTCCTACTCACAATCTGATCATGTTGCCGGCGATCCGTAATACTGAACTTCCTCGGCCTCCCTGCCCCAGTCTAGTGCTCAACCCCAGCTCCTGACTAAGTATCAACCTACATCATATACTGTAGACAGAGGAATGTCTTAAGTCTCATTCCTTCCAAAATGAAGAACCAGCTTTCCTTTCTCTTGTGCTGTCAAATCTGTCATGTCAGCAAAGTAAGCAGTCGGTAACACCAGGTGAGTTGCATGCTTAAGCTACATTACCTTACTCGGCAATGTAGTACGTATTTTAAACTTCTATCATCAGTATTAGCAAAAAAGAGAGACTTTTTCAATGATTCCTGGAAAAACTGTAAATATTTGGATTTTGGTTTTAGGTTCAGTTGTTCAGCAATACTCCAGCTATATAGCGGCGGTCTGTAAACATTCGAGTATAGATTAGATAATCCAGTGATCAACAGCATGAGTATCGTTCTATGCAGTTGGGATACGATGATATGTCCTATGCATGAAGTGTGTTCTACTCAGTTGTACAGAACTGTGACCACATTTAGATGCCTCTTCCTTACAGACAAAGTTCACGTGATCACTCCTGGAAACGGCTCCTTTCTAAACATCGTGGAGAAAGGTGTAGTGTTTGTTAACCAGCATCAGTTGACTTTCCGTATCAAAGCATGTAGAGACTGTGTCATCGCCTTCTCCAACATCGTAGGCATCTCAGATACGGTCGGCAACTACTTCATCTTGTTGATCGGGTCAAAGGAAAACACATTAGTGATTGTAGAAGACAGTTGTTTCAGTTGCGAGAGAAATTCTAAAAGAGTACTCTCTCGCATTCTGAAATGCGACCAGTTTGTGTCTTTGTGGGCTAGCTGGGATGGGAAGGGACGTCTGTTGTTTGGTACAGGCAACCATCCAGGAAACAATACACTACTTGAGATAAATGGCACCAGGCGAAACTACCCCGTGACGAACATAGCCGTCACTTCCAGCGAAGGAGCAAAGGCCCACTGGATATTCGATTCTCGTATGTATAGACAGTCAAAATTATTGTCGAAACTATTTAACACAAAGCCGTAACCCATGGTAACTACAAGTAGCCAAAATGGCATCGAATAAAAGAACGGAAGAACGAATGTATGAACGAACACACATTTCTATGTAAATGCAATAATCCCGATAGGGATATTAATCCCTGTTTACTCACCTCCTATGATGAAGTGAATTATAATGCTGCCTGATTGATACACAGATACATGATTCAAGACGTCGTCAAACCCATCCCTTTCCTTCCCCTGTTGTGAAATGTGCTTGTTATTCTGATGTCTACAGCGATTTCCTGTGAATGTTTCAGGTGAGTTACCCACAGCTTTTCTCCAGCCGCTGCCTCGTGGATTATCTCTCATCGTGATGAATGAAGCACTGCCCGTAGGGAGTGAAGTGGTGAAGATCCTTCTGAGGTCAGCCCCCAGGAACATCACCTTTACCCTCAGTGGGGAGTCAGCCTCTCTGTTCACGATTCAAGAGGGCGCAATCAAACTGACACGGGTTCTTGACTTCTGCCAAAAACGTTTCCACGTGATACAACTACGGTAGATATTGAATGCATCCAGTGATTGTTCAGAATCGACTTTGGTTGATTGCTCACACTTTTCATTCATGATATCAAAACTATCCACCAATTTGATTCAGCTTACACATCGATACCCACAATCGTCCACCATTGTAATATGGGTCTAAATCTCCAGGTGGTGTGGTAGCTAAGTGGTTAAAGCGTTCGCTCGTTACGCCGAAGACTCGGATTCGTTTCCCCACCGTTACAATATGTGAAACTCATTTCTTGTGTCCCCCCTGGAATATTGCTAAAACCTCTTTGCTGCATACATTTCTGGGAAACTAGAACATAATAATAATGCATGGTTATTTTCGTTTCTTATGACAGATGTACACCAGTTTGAAGATGAAAAAAGGTTTAATTTTCACTTAAACCTACCTACAAAGGTGCATATAAAAAGCATCGAACACATGCGTAGCCATCATGATCAGTTTCCAATATCCCATTAACCTTTGCTGCGCGTGTTTTCAGTTGTTGTGTAAGCTAATTATGTGTTTACTTGAATATCTGAAAAACTCTCCGAATCTGGTTCATGTCAATGAAAGGCCATTCAATGGCTTCCACTGCAGGAGCAGTATCTCTGGATTGTCGACGTCCGTCACGGTGGAGGTTGTGCGTCGTCAGCATATACGTGGTGGTGTAGACATCATCTCACCCCTCCTCCTACCTGAAGAGTTACCTGTTAGGGCAGTAATCCCCTGGGCACGCCAAGACTCTGAAGCTGGAGACAACGTTACCTACACAATACATGGTAATGTTACAGAGTGGCTTCATAGTTCCTGAGATGACCCAAAGTTTAGTATTACCCCTTAGGATCGCTTCACTTTCTGTAAAGCGTTCAGTTATACAGCGTTGCTACATTGGGGCAAGTTTAATGTG
Organism: Haliotis asinina; assembly: GCF_037392515.1. Lineage (NCBI taxonomy): Eukaryota > Metazoa > Mollusca > Gastropoda > Lepetellida > Haliotidae > Haliotis > Haliotis asinina. Next base: position 54,682,657 of record NC_090289.1, read on the forward strand.
GTCTGGAAGTTGATTCCAGTGTGTGTGAGCAGCAAATGGTTCGAAAGGTACTCGATCTTTCAGATTAATTAGTCAGTAGATGGTTATGGCAAGGGGAGGTGATGATGATTTTTTAATACAAAGTTAGTGATTATTATGTCACTTTGATGAACACGACGTTTCAGAGTATAGTCATGCTCATTCAATATGGAGCCATCTGATGAGTAAGAACATACTCTGAAACGTCGTGTTCCTTAACTAAAGAGGTCAACATCCATACATTTCACCTCCATGTCTGTCACTTCTAAGATTTCATTAGCAGACATGTCTGTCGCAGTAAGAAGTTGATTTTTTGTTCTTAGTCATGTTAACTACCCTTATCTTGACCAAAGAATATTTCTGTCTCCGATGGTCAGTGGCGTAGTCTACTGCGTAAAGCGTTCAGTCGTCACACTGAAGATCTGGGTTTGATTCCCCACATGGGTACATTGTGTCAAGTCCATTTCTGATTTCCAACGCTGTGATATTGCTGGAACATTGCTAAAAGAGGCGTAAAACCATACTCACTCACTCATTCTCCGAAATCTATCTTGTCTCTTCAGGGCCACTCACGGAGTATTTTGATATTCACTCCCATGAACTTCTGCTCCGAAAAAGACTGGATGTTGACAAGGACACCAGCATTGCAAGTGTTGTAAACATGACTATCTCTAGGGGCGACCTCCACCATAACATTTCGGTGACTATATCTGACGTCAACGACAATGCTCCAGTGTTTGATAAGGAGCTCTACATTCTTCCTACAGAACCTAACTTCACTACTGGTAAGACTACTGGTGACTAATACATGACCTAATATAAGGTGATATATGTACAAGTGCATAAAAGTACAATAAAACAACGCATGCGCAATGAACAAAATATCGCAACACACTGGTTTTCATAGTGCCACAATGTTACCATTAGTCCTAACAAAGGAATTCTTCCAATATCACTTTTCAGAAAAGCCAACGTTGCAAATTATTTACTCATTCCTAAGTGCTGATAATTATGGTCGTATGACTTGTTTTCTTACTTTGAAGTGAGGTGATTTTCAAGAGAGGTGCTCTCATTAATGTACACTGGCCATCGGAACTTGCTTCATGGTGTCCCGTCGTGCACATGCAGTGTTTCTGGGGCGGTGTAGTAGCCTAGTGGTTAAGCCGCTCGCTCGTCACGCCGAAGAGCCGGGTTCAATTCCCCACATCTGTAAAATGTGTGAGGTCCATTTTTCGTGCCCCCCGCCGAGAAATTGCAGGAATGTTAATGCTAGTGTTAAACTAAACTTCCGCACTCCATAGAATGTCCGTGACTAATAATGCTAAGTGCCTCGTCTTCAGATACTCACTTGGCGAACATGACATGCCACGACGATGACTTCAGTGACCAAGGAGTCTTTGACTTGGCAGTCAGCCACAGTGCCCTAGGTCTGTTCTACATGAAGAATACAAGCTTGTATATGAGATCCGGGAGGTCGGAACCCGCGTTGTCACAACCTCATGTCTACTCATTTCTGGTCTTGGCAGCGGACACTTCTAGCACTCGTGTGACTCAGACGGGAACAGCCGTCGTAGTGGTTAAGGTGGGCGAATCTCAAAAACACGTCCCCGCACATTAAGATATCAGATTTAAAACAATTGTTCACGAAGATCGAGTGAGAGATTCTAGTTTTACGCCGCACTCAGCAATATTTTAGCTATGTGGCGGCTGTTTGTAAATAATCGAGTCTGGACCAGACAATCCAGTGACCAACAACATGAGCATCGATTTGCGCAATTTGGAACCGATGACAGCGAGCCTGACAACCCCCTGCCCTATCAGCTAAGAATGGGTACTCAGTGGGATAGGACTATTAACCTCACAGGCAGCTTGGTTTTTCTGGGGTAATGATGTGCTGTTAGCATTGTCAGTGGAGTTCAACCCATTATAATTGCACGTATTGTTATTATTTCCCTTATTCAGGTTTTTCCACATGCTGGACCTTACGGTCACACAGTGGCGAGTGCCGGTCAGTCAACTCATCCTCAAGCACACTTTGGCCAGGAAGTATACGAGATAAAGGAAGAGCATCTCCACACAGGGACTGAGAAAGCTTACCTAACATTCCATGTGGAAGGTTTGACTGAACCACAGGACGCACATATTGTGCTAGATGATAATGGAGAAAAGCATTTTCACGTTCAGAAGAGACAAAGTTCATTTGAGTTACTCTTGAAGAACCGCATTGATAAAAGATCGGGCTTTCCAAGTACTTTTGTTATGTATTTAATGGACCCATTAAAAAAACTGAAAATATCAACTGCATACATTCTCCTCAGAAGATTCCTGACAGTTTGCCCAGTTCCTGATTTGAAGGATTTAGCCAAAAGAGAAAGAGGGTGGGGTCACAAACACCATGTGGTACAAGACAATGGTAAGCACTGAGATCATTGGTTGGATTGTTGAACCTTGGAACCAAACAGTTCATACACACCATGCAATCAATGACACGATCGTGCACGACTGCAAAAAATACAAAAAAAAAAAAAAATCAACAATGAAATAAATAAATTCATATCGCAGTATCATCATGAATAGTGTGCACCATGGCGCTAATGTCGTGCACTAGACTAACAGCTAGTCTCTGAAATGAACATATTTTACTGAAAAAAAGTCCATGGAGAAAAAAAATAATATAATGAAATGGAGCCCTGAGACTTTCTTCATTATGGAAATCTCGACTTGCCACATTTTCTAGACTTGCATAGGTCTTCATGGATATGTATACTTCAGGGTCTGTACGACAGACTAGTCGTGCACGCGCTGACGCGTTTGTCCGCTACCGTTTTACAGGTTGTCCCCCAGTTGACAAAACCCTAGAGAACATTCTCATCACTATCAGCGTGTATGAAGGAGCGGGCCTGCTTGCACTCATTGTAGCCTACACAAAGCGAAGACGAAATGAACAGTTTAAAAGGTAATTCTTGTGGCAGGGTTCAGACACGAAGACTTAAAGATTTAGGTTTCTAATTGAGCTTATAATGTAATTAGCTATGCGGCACGATGTAGGTGATCAACTGTCTGTTCACTGAAATGAAATACATGTGACTCTCTTACTTCCCTCAGACTTCCTGTTACACTTTCAGTTTTTCAGAATGGCATAAATATATAATAGATTGTTCATTTGGCATATATTGCCAAATAATACAGTTATATAATTATATAATACCCCTCTAGGAACAGTTCTATCTTGTGGATTTGTTTAGATGATGATGATGATATAGGAATGTACTAACAGTTCACATTTCACACATTTCCCTTTCTTTGCTCACAATATCGGCCACTGGATTATCTGGTCCCGACTCGATCATGAACAGAATGCTGCAGCATTAATGCTCCTATGAGGAATTTCACGTATTCAGAAATGATTCTTAGGGCATAAAATCACAATAGGACATAGGCTATTATAGAATGTTGTTGCCTGTGACAGGAGGAAGGGCTCCAGAGTGAATAGACCCATACGACAGGAGCCCATCGGATGTGAAGCAGGTACGTTTATATCACAAGACCCTTCATGACACATGATCCTTTACACGGTGGTTGGTCCGTGTGTTGTCACAGGATTTGCCTCATCATTAAGTAAAAAATATAGACAACTGAAGTTTTTAATTTCGTAGTGTCACGATGTCTAGCCTGTCGCACGTTGCTTTGTCATACTGTGAAGTCCTCTGGACGTGACCTTTATGACGTTCCGGATTAGGGATATGCTTGAGGGTAATATGGAGCTTTTTCCACTTTGTGTAAACATCACAGGATGTATGCTCCATGGAAGATTTCAGATTTAGACACACACAGAGACACACAGGCACATCCAGAGGACAAAGATACAAATAGTTACCCTCTCAGACGCAAATATAAATTATATAATATCGAGGCTAATACAATACTGTTAAAAATCGGTTTTGGATTGGGCGACTGGGCATCTTGGTGCAGTACTTGATACAATGCAAATACAGAGTTAGATACAACGGTTAGCACAATGCTAGATACCATAGTTGGTCCAACAGTACAATACACGATACAGTTGGATCAGCTGATATTCCTATTTAGATATACAATACAAAGCTGTGTCACTTTCATTGTTTTGGTATTGCACTACGCTTTCCTTGCGACGAATTTAGTTAGTTTCAAATCTTTACTCTTGATAGCTTCAACACCGCTACTGCTTGGTGCATGATGTCGTGTGTAGTCTCGTGTGCAGTCTCGTGTGAAGTCCTGTATGTAGTCTCGTGTGAAGTTGTGTTTGTAGTCTCCTGTGAAGTCTTGTTTGTAGTCTCGTGTGAAGTTGTGTTTGTAGTCTCCTGTGAAGTCTTGTATGTAGTCTCGTGTGACGTCTTGTTTGTAGTCTCCTGTGAAGTCTTGTATGTAGTCTCGTGTGACGTCTTGTTTGTAGTCTCGTGTGACGTCTTGTTTGTAGTCTCGTGTGAAGTCTTGTATGAAGTGTCGTGTGTTGTCTCGTGTGTTGTCTCGTGTGAAGTCTCGTATGTAGTCTCCTGTGAAGTCTTGTATGTAGTCTCGTGTGAAGTCTCGTATGTAGTCTCGTGTGACGTCTTGTTTGTAGTCTCGTGTGAAGTCTTGTATGTAGTCTCGTGTGAAGTCTTGTATGTAGTCTCGTGTGACGTCTTGTATGTAGTCTCGTGTGAAGTCTTGTATGTAGTCTCGTGTGAAGTCTTGTATGTAGTCTCGTGTGACGTCTTGTTTGTAGTCTCCTGTGAAGTCTTGTATGTAGTCTCGTGTGAAGTCTTGTTTGTAGTCTCGTGTGACGTCTTGTTTGTAGTCTCGTATGAAGTCTTGTATGTAGTCTCGTGTGACGTCTTGTTTGTAGTCTCCTGTGAAGTCTTGTATGTAGTCTCGTGTGAAGTCTTGTATGTAGTCTCGTGTGACGTCTTGTTTGTAGTCTCGTGTGACGTCTTGTTTGTAGTCTCGTGTGAAGTCTTGTATGTAGTCTCGTGTGACGTCTTGTATGTAGTCTCGTGTGAAGTCTTGTATGTAGTCTCGTGTGAAGTCTTGTATGTAGTCTCGTGTGACGTCTTGTTTGTAGTCTCGTGTGAAGTCTTGTATGTAGTCTCGTGTGAAGTCTCGTATGTAGTCTCGTGTGACGTCTTGTATGTAGTCTCGTATGAAGTCTCGTATGTAGTCTCCTGTGAAGTCTTGTATGTAGTCTCGTGTGAAGTCTCGTATGTAGTCTCGTGTGACGTCTTGTTTGTAGTCTCGTGTGAAGTCTTGTATGTAGTCTCGTGTGAAGTCTTGTATGTAGTCTCGTATGAAGTCTTGTATGTAGTCTCGTGTGAAGTCTTGTATGTAGTCTCGTGTGACGTCTTGTTTGTAGTCTCGTGTGAAGTCTTGTATGTAGTCTCGTATGAAGTCTCGTATGTAGTCTCCTGTGAAGTCTTGTATGTAGTCTCGTGTGAAGTCTCGTATGTAGTCTCGTGTGACGTCTTGTTTGTAGTCTCGTGTGAAGTCTTGTATGTAGTCTCGTGTGAAGTCTTGTATGTAGTCTCGTATGAAGTCTTGTATGTAGTCTCGTGTGAAGTCTTGTATGTAGTCTCGTGTGACGTCTTGTTTGTAGTCTCGTGTGAAGTCTTGTATGTAGTCTCCTGTGAAGTCTTGTATGTAGTCTCGTGTGACGTCTTGTTTGTAGTCTCGTGTGACGTCTTGTTTGTAGTCTCGTATGAAGTGTCGTGTGTTGTCTCGTGTGTTGTCTCGTGTGAAGTCTCATATGTAGTCTCCTGTGAAGTCTTGTATGTAGTCTCGTGTGAAGTCTCGTATGTAGTCTCGTGTGACGTCTTGTATGTAGTCTCGTATGAAGTCTTGTATGTAGTCTCGTGTGACGTCTTGTTTGTAGTCTCGTGTGAAGTCTTGTATGTAGTCTCCTGTGAAGTCTTGTATGTAGTCTCGTGTGACGTCTTGTTTGTAGTCTCGTGTGACGTCTTGTTTGTAATCTCGTATGAAGTGTCGTGTGTTGTCTCGTGTGTTGTCTCGTGTGAAGTCTCGTATGTAGTCTCCTGTGAAGTCTTGTATGTAGTCTCGTGTGAAGTCTCGTATGTAGTCTCGTGTGACGTCTTGTTTGTAGTCTCGTGTGAAGTCTTGTATGTAGTCTCGTGTGAAGTCTTGTATGTAGTCTCGTGTGACGTCTTGTATGTAGTCTCGTGTGAAGTCTTGTATGTAGTCTCGTGTGAAGTCTTGTATGTAGTCTCGTGTGACGTCTTGTTTGTAGTCTCGTGTGAAGTCTTGTATGTAGTCTCGTGTGAAGTCTTGTATGTAGTCTCGTGTGACGTCTTGTTTGTAGTCTCGTGTGACGTCTTGTTTGTAGTCTCGTGTGAAGTCTTGTATGTAGTCTCGTGTGACGTCTTGTATGTAGTCTCGTGTGAAGTCTTGTATGTAGTCTCGTGTGAAGTCTTGTATGTAGTCTCGTGTGACGTCTTGTTTGTAGTCTCGTGTGAAGTCTTGTATGTAGTCTCGTGTGAAGTCTTGTATGTAGTCTCGTGTGACGTCTTGTATGTAGTCTCGTATGAAGTCTCGTATGTAGTCTCCTGTGAAGTCTTGTATGTAGTCTCGTGTGAAGTCTCGTATGTAGTCTCGTGTGACGTCTTGTTTGTAGTCTCGTGTGAAGTCTTGTATGTAGTCTCGTGTGAAGTCTTGTATGTAGTCTCGTATGAAGTCTTGTATGTAGTCTCGTGTGAAGTCTTGTATGTAGTCTCGTGTGACGTCTTGTTTGTAGTCTCGTGTGAAGTCTTGTTTGTAGTCTCGTGTGACGTCTTGTTTGTAGTCTCGTGTGAAGTCTTGTTTGTAGTCTCGTGTGACGTCTTGTTTGTAGTCTCCTGTGAAGTCTTGTATGTAGTCTCGTGTGAAGTCTTGTATGTAGTCTCGTGTGAAGTCTCGTATGTAGTCTCGTGTGACGTCTTGTTTGTAGTCTAGTGTGAAGTCTTGTTTGTAGTCTCGTGTGACGTCTTGTTTGTAGTCTCGTGTGAAGTCTTGTTTGTAGTCTCGTGTGACGTCTTGTTTGTAGTCTCGTGTGAAGTCTTGTATGTAGTCTCGTGTGAAGTCTTGTTTGTAGTCTAGTGTGAAGTCTTGTTTGTAGTCTCGTGTGACGTCTTGTTTGTAGTCTCGTGTGAAGTCTTGTTTGTAGTCTCGTGTGACGTCTTGTTTGTAGTCTCGTGTGAAGTCTTGTATGTAGTCTCGTGTGAAGTCTTGTATGTAGTCTCGTATGAAGTCTTGTATGTAGTCTCGTGTGAAGTCTCGTATGTAGTCTCGTGTGACGTCTTGTTTGTAGTCTCGTGTGAAGTCTTGTATGTCGTCTCGTGTGACGTCTTGTATGTAGTCTCGTGTGAAGTCTTGTTTGTAGTCTCGTGTGAAGTCTTGTATGTAGTCTCCTGTGAAGTCTTGTATGTAGTCTCGTGTGACGTCTTGTTTGTAGTCTCGTGTGACGTCTTGTTTGTAGTCTCGTATGAAGTGTCGTGTGTTGTCTCGTGTGTTGTCTCGTGTGAAGTCTCGTATGTAGTCTCCTGTGAAGTCTTGTATGTAGTCTCGTGTGAAGTCTCGTATGTAGTCTCGTGTGACGTCTTGTTTGTAGTCTCGTGTGAAGTCTTGTATGTAGTCTCGTACGAAGTGTCGTGTGTTGTCTCGTGTGAAGTCTTGTTTGTAGTCTCCTGTGAAGTTGTGTTTGTAGTCTCCTGTGAAGTCTTGTATGTAGTCTCGTGTGAAGTCTTGTTTGTAGTCTCGTGTGACGTCTTGTTTGTAGTCTCGTGTGACGTCTTGTTTGTAGTCTCGTATGAAGTCTTGTATGTAGTCTCGTGTGACGTCTTGTTTGTAGTCTCCTGTGAAGTCTTGTATGTAGTCTCGTGTGACGTCTTGTTTGTAGTCTCGTGTGAAGTCTTGTATGTAGTCTCGTACGAAGTGTCGTTTGTTGTCTCGTGTGAAGTCTTGTTTGTAGTCTCGTATGAAGTCTTGTATGTAGTCTCGTGTGACGTCTTGTTTGTAGTCTCCTGTGAAGTCTTGTATGTAGTCTCGTGTGACGTCTTGTATGTAGTCTCGTGTGACGTCTTGTTTGTAGTCTCCTGTGTAGTCTTGTATGTAGTCTCGTGTGACGTCTTGTTTGTAGTCTCGTGTGACGTCTTGTTTGTAGTCTCGTGTGAAGTCTTGTATGTAGTCTCGTATGAAGTGTCGTGTGTTGTCTCGTGTGACGTCTTGTTTGTAGTCTCGTGTGACGTCTTGTTTGTAGTCTCGTACGAAGTGTCGTGTGTTGTCTCGTGTGAAGTCTTGTTTGTAGTCTCGTGTGAAGTTGTGTTTGTAGTCTCCTGTGAAGTCTTGTATGTAGTCTCGTGTGAAGTCTTGTTTGTAGTCTCGTGTGACGTCTTGTTTGTAGTCTCGTATGAAGTCTTGTATGTAGTCTCGTGTGACGTCTTGTTTGTAGTCTCCTGTGAAGTCTTGTATGTAGTCTCGTGTGACGTCTTGTTTGTAGTCTCCTGTGAAGTCTTGTATGTTGTCTCGTGTGAAGTCTCGTATGTAGTCTCCTGTGAAGTCTTGTATGTAGTCTCGTGTGAAGTCTCGTATGTAGTCTCGTGTGACGTCTTGTTTGTAGTCTCGTGTGAAGTCTTGTATGTAGTCTCGTACGAAGTGTCGTGTGTTGTCTCGTGTGAAGTCTTGTTTGTAGTCTCGTCTGAAGTCTTGTATGTAGTCTCGTGTGACGTCTTGTTTGTAGTCTCCTGTGAAGTCTTGTATGTAGTCTCGTGTGACGTCTTGTATGTAGTCTCGTGTGACGTCTTGTTTGTAGTCTCCTGTGTAGTCTTGTATGTAGTCTCGTGTGACGTCTTGTTTGTAGTCTCGTGTGACGTCTTGTTTGTAGTCTCGTGTGAAGTCTTGTATGTAGTCTCGTATGAAGTGTCGTGTGTTGTCTCGTGTGACGTCTTGTTTGTAGTCTCGTGTGACGTCTTGTTTGTAGTCTCGTACGAAGTGTCGTGTGTTGTCTCGTGTGAAGTCTTGTTTGTAGTCTCGTGTGAAGTTGTGTTTGTAGTCTCCTGTGAAGTCTTGTATGTAGTCTCGTGTGAAGTCTTGTTTGTAGTCTCGTGTGACGTCTTGTTTGTAGTCTCGTATGAAGTCTTGTATGTAGTCTCGTGTGACGTCTTGTTTGTAGTCTCCTGTGAAGTCTTGTATGTAGTCTCGTGTGACGTCTTGTTTGTAGTCTCGTGTGAAGTCTTGTATGTAGTCTCGTACGAAGTGTCGTGTGTTGTCTCGTGTGAAGTCTTGTTTGTAGTCTCGTGTGAAGTCTCGTATGTAGTCTCCTGTGAAGTCTTGTATGTAGTCTCGTGTGAAGTCTCGTATGTAGTCTCGTGTGACGTCTTGTTTGTAGTCTCGTGTGAAGTCTTGTATGTAGTCTCGTACGAAGTGTCGTGTGTTGTCTCGTGTGAAGTCTTGTTTGTAGTCTCGTGTGAAGTTGTGTTTGTAGTCTCCTGTGAAGTCTTGTATGTAGTCTCGTGTGACGCCTTGTATGTAGTCTCGTGTGACGTCTTGTTTGTAGTCTCCTGTGTAGTCTTGTATGTAGTCTCGTGTGACGTCTTGTTTGTAGTCTCCTGTGAAGTCTTGTATGTAGTCTCGTGTGACGTCTTGTATGTAGTCTCGTGTGAAGTCTTGTTTGTAGTATCGTCAAAAGTCTCGTGCGTTGGCTCAGATGAACTTGTGTTCGCTTAACGCCCGAGGATTACGGCCCAAGCTAGGTTCCCTTGATTCCCTGCTTGTCGGGAGAGCCGACGGAAGCGAGTCAGGTGGGGACGTGTCTGATATCGTCGACAGATGCTCAGGCCTGCAGTCACAGGTTTATCTGGCCCAGTCCTCCATGGTTATACTGGCAATGTGCTGACTGAACAGTTTACGCGTACTGATTCAGTGAAATATATTTCTGTCCCTCATTCCTTTTATATCACGTTTACAGACAGTGGAGTTGAAGAAACAGCTATGGATGAATTAAGCAAGCAACAAACCACTGCATCGAAGACAAAAGCACGTTGTACCTCATTAAACGGAGATGTACTTTTTGAAAAGGCTCAATTTCAACACTGCACGGATTCTGACGAAAGTCTAACAAAACCACAGAAATCAACAGCTAAACTCGATTCCAAATATCAAGGCGATAGAAAAATGTCAGTGTGTGATAATGTATCTACCCTGGCTCCTAACAATGTTGCTGGTGATGGCGGAGATGACAGTATGTCGGTATGTGATAGTGTATATGCAGTGGCTCCTAACATTTTTGCTGGTGATGGCGGAGATGAAAGCATGTCAGTATGGGATAGTGTATCTGTCCTGGTTCCTGACAGTTTTGCTGAAGACAGAAGAGACGGAAAAACTGACAGTTGCACCCTAGAAGAGGATGATGCATTTGTATCCCAGAAGATGCATACTAGCTTCTCATGAGAAAGTGATTTTTATATCCGAAAAAAAAGAAATACATGACCCCAACAAAAGAAGGTCCTGGTGGTATTTGGTCGACAGAGGCAGGGAATGTTTCCAAAAGCGACAAAAGTCTAAATCAGGGAACAGGATGTGAATATTACTTCAGTTTAAGCTGATGATAGGAATCATGTCAAAATTCTGCAAATTTGAAAAAAATGAAAAAAAAAAAAAAAAAAAAAAAAAAAAAAAAAAAAACCGAACAAAAAAACCCCAAAACAAAAAAACCCAAACATCTTACAATAATAGATGGTAAATGGAAAATCTGACTTGTGCGACGTATCTTTGAAACTTGGCATTATAGTTTGTTGTACATCATCTGTGCACACATAAGTATGTAATGGCGAGAATATATATATATAGTATAAGATCTATATAAAACGTGAACAGGATACGTAGGCAGGACCAGTGGGAAGTACTCCCAGGTGTATATGTTATTATACGCAGCTTTTTACAGATATCGAAAGTGAGCGAGTACAGCCAAAGACGTTGAGTTTAAAGACAAACCGAGTAAATTATATGTGTTCACATCTTGTTTCATTCGTAAAATGATGTAGAGACACATATTTCGTTGATTTGTAGTGTCTATATACCTCAGGGGCTAGTATTGAATTTATATGTACCACGGTGTCTGGTATTGAGTTTGCATGTGCCTTGATACCTAGTATTGAGTTTACATATATGCCCCGTCTACACGCAGCTTAACAGCGAATGGGACTTCTTCCAGGAAACACTGCCTAGTCGAACCCACCGGAGAATATGGAGGCTCCCCAACACTGCACCCTTCTGCATGACACAGATTGCCAGAAGGGCTGTGCTCCCGGTGGAAAATCCAAACACTCTCCTGATCTGCGCCAAGAGATCAGGCGATACCAAACCAAGGGCACCGAGACCAATGGGGAGCCTGACGACAGTGTACCTGGGATGCAAGCGAGACATTTCAAAGGCGAGGTAATAATGATAATGCATATTTATATATGTGCGCCCAATCCACCTCGACGGACATGCTGAAGGCGCTACAGAGTCAAGTAAGTACATATGTACGGAAGTGGTACTTGAGCATATTAAGGGAAATACTGCTGGAAGAAATGTGTTTTAAGTTTTGACATGAACACGTCGAAATTGTCAATAGTTTTGAGGTTATAAGGAAGATAGTTCCAGAGAGCAGGGGTCGCGTAGGTGAACGAACGCTGTCCAAAAGGTTTCAGTCCACAGCTTGGCACAGTGAGCAGGTCCTGGCTGTTGGAACGAAGATTGCGTGAATTGGAGTATGATGATAACATGTTAGACAAGTACTGGGGAGCAAGACCATGATTCGCTTTGTAGGTCAAACACAGTGTCTAGTGCTCGATCCTGGCTTTGATTGGCAACCAGTGAAGCTCCTTCAGTACTGGCTTAATATGGCAGCGTTTAGGGAGACGATAAATGATGCGGGGGGAGTGTTTTGGATTTTCTGGAGTCTGTTACAGAGTTTCTGAGGAATGCCAAACAATACAATGTTGCAATAATCCAATCTTGAAGTTATGAGGGCTCTGACCAGGGCATGGGTAGCATCCACTGAGAGTTAGGAACGGATATTACTGATAGAACGAAGGTGAAAGTGACAGGTTTTGCAGATCTGAGAGACTTGAGCTTCCATCGAAAGTGAGGAGTCGAGGACTATACCAAGATCTTTTGCAGTGGAACAGACAGGGACGACAGCATCAGCTATTGTCATAGATTTGGCAGGGATTTTAGACAGCAGGTGTTTGGGTCCAATCAGAAGAGTTTCGGTCTTGGTGTCATGTAGTTTCAGCATATGGTTTGTCAAGATGTGCCTTGTACACTCGGAAATTCCAGATAGACCGTCAGTGGGACTTTTGCAAGAAATTGCCTTGATGAGTTGGTTGTCGTCTGCATATGCATGATGCTGCAGATTGTGTGTTGACATGTCAGCAACTGGACCAGTGGCACACCGTGTGGTACCGTACCGTTCTCTGATGTATTGTTTCTGACGGTGACACATTGACATCTGTTATAGATATAGGACGCAATCCACTTGAGGGCTGTACCAGAGATTCCATATCGTGTTTTGAGGGCCTGTAGCAGGACACTGTGATCTATAGTGTCAAAAGCTGATGACAGATCATTGAGTATCATAGCCCCTGCGTCCACACTTTGTCTCGGGATATCACTGACATGTATAAGAGCTGTCTCAGTGTTGTGATGGTCCCGGTATGCAGATTGGTACTTGTCCACATGGTCACACCTTGTTAGGTGGTTCTTCAGCCTCACACTGACAGCCTTCTCAAGAGGAGAGGAAAGCTAAGTTGGATACTGGACGGAATTTTTTTTTAGCTCAGACTTCTCAAGGTCACGCTTTTTGAGTAGTGGTCGAACACAGGATTTCTTAAAAGCCTCTGGAAATACAGGAATGAGCAGGTCCAGGTGTTGCACAACAAGTTTGGTGGGCATTGGATCAGTTTCACATGTTGTAGTCTTAGCTCCCATAACCAGTGATTTGATCTTCACGTCTGTGAATCTGTACAGAAGGTCAGGTTTACCACAACAGTTAACAATCTCATTTAGTTTACGTGATTGGCTGGGCTTGTCCAGTGTATGTCATGCCATTACTAAGATGAAAATGATAACAAAGAAGAAGCTGTACAAATATGTTCCTTTATTAACATATGATACCGGTTACGTGATTTCTGTGTTGTCGGAAGATCTGTCTGTGTACTGCCAGTCCTGATTTACGCCACTGATGCTCTGCTCTACGTCGCTGACGTTTGGCCTCGTGAACATTATCGCTGTACAAAGGAGCATGTGGACGGAGTATTATCTGCTTCTCAACAGCTGGAGCATGCTTGTCAAGAAGTGCAGTTAAGGTACTGTTGTACAGTGTGAAAAGATTTCCAACAGATGCAGGAGGATTTTGAAGAAGCTCTGACGACCTCAGATCCTCTCTGAAAGCATTTTCATCAATCGTCTTTAGATTTCTACACAAAACCCTGCAGTACTGATTTTGTGGCCTCTGAATACAGAGGGTAAATGTTACAATACTGTGGTCAGATGCTTGCCTGTCGACAACTACAACATCTCTCACAATTTTCCCATCAATCGGGGTAACAATCTAATCCAGAATGTTCCCTGGTTCATGAGTAGGTTTAAGGACGAGTTGCTTCAGAGAATAAGTATTGAGAAAGTCAAGGATCTTCTTCACACTTGTTTTTTTAGTGGAGTGTTAAAATGAACATTACAGTCTCCCAAAAATACAGTGTTGATCTTAGCACAAGAAGCAAACAGATCTGACAGTTCCTGAGAAAAGTCATCATCAGAGAGCTTATTCCGTGCAGATGGTGGGGGCCTGTATAAACGCATCAACCGGTCCGCATGCGAGGTCCGCATATTTATCATGCTTTTCCTGAATCTTGCCAATCACGTTGCTGTCGAAAGGGACAGAAAATTCAATGAGATAAATATTTTTTTGTCAAAAAGGATAAGATCAGGTTTGTTGACTGGAATCCTTCCCAGGTTGTGTATTGGCCTATTCCAGAGAATTTTAAAATCATAATTTTCCAGGACGCCCTGACTATGATAGGATAGGGTCTCTGGTGGCACCATACACAGATTTCCACAAGACCCTGTGTAAAGTGTGGAAACCTGTAATATATATAAATCGGATGACCCCTATCTCGCTTCCAAAGTAGAAAATGGTGTTTAGATTTGCTTTCACTGAGTTAAAAAATCCAAACTACTTACTAGTTGTAGTAAGTGAGTGAGTAAGTTTAGTTTTACGCCGCATTGAGCAATATTCTAGCTAGCTGTAAATAAAAGAGTCTGGACCAGAGAATACAGTGATCAACAGCATGAGCATTGATCTGTGCAGTGGGGTCCTGATGACACGTGTCAAACAAGTCAGCGAGCCTGACCACCCGATCCCGTTAGTCGCCTCTTACGACAAGCACAGTCGCCTTTTAAGACAATCACAGTCGCCTCTTACGTCAAGCCTCTTAAGACAAGCACAGTCGCCTCTTAAGACAAGCACAGTCGTCTCTTTCGACAAGCACAGTCGCCTCTAACGACAAGCACAGTCGCCTCTTAAGACAAGCACAGTCACCTCGCCTCTAACGACAAGCACAGTCGCCTCTTAAGACAAGCACAGTCGCCTCTTAAGACAAGCACAGTCGTCTCTACCGACAAGCACAGTCGTCTCTACCGACAAGCACAGTCCCCTCTAACGACAAGCACAGTCGCCTCTTACGTCACGCATAGTCGCCTCTAACGACAAGCACAGTCCCCTCTTTCGACAAGCACAGTCGCCTCGTACTAGTTGTAGTAAATGATGATGACCAAGAGGATTGTGCATGGCACAACTTGTAACATTCTGACTGAATTACAAAGCAACGTCGTATCAATAAGAGGAGGATCATTCACTTAGTAAGACCTAGATTCCTGCTGCCTCAAACCTGATCGTGTGCAATTATGGAGAACGTATTGATAACATAATTACGTTTTATAGAATGAGATTCAGGCTATCTTCTTACAAGGGATGGACTGTCGAAAGTTACAGTGTCGACTGGCATCCCCACTGCAGCTGCTCATGTCCACTACAAACTATGTCTGTTCTATCCAGACTCGTTTAAAGGAATGAAGACATTATCATCTGACCAGGTGACACGTGTCTGATATCTGAGGATCGAGTTACAAAACCACAGAATTCTGTCACTTTGCTAAGTAAAAGTGTTTCCATGTATGAATAGATGTTTTCTGGTCAGGGCGGTTGTTGACATGGAGCATGGTTATTGTCGAATTTATCGAACGCAACGCCCTAAAAGTAAACAAGATGTAGGCCACGTTAAGTTTCACGTCTTTAGAACAAACACTGATGCATTCTTTTTCGTAACTACGTTGATAGTGTTATCTCTAGAGTGCACATACAGGCAAACTTTATCTGAAATAGGACTGTGCAACAAAGAGAAAATGACTAGTCTTCCCATATGCGAGCGAGCCAAGGTTGGCAACATGCATTCCTCGCTTCGTTTACAAAAGGTATTTCTTATTAAAATTTCAAAAGTAGACACTCATTTCCTCACATGCTTGTGTTCTCTAATTTCCAAGTTCGTATTTAATCATTTCACACGTAAAAAAATATTAAATTCAACATTTTAAGCGCCACTCGAGGCATATCGTTCTTCGCCTCCATTACCCTGGCAGAGGTTGGTCATTTTTCTTTCTGTTGCACAGCCCTCTTTGCTCGAAAGATTGCCTGTGAATGAAATCAAGCGGACTTTTACAGAAGACGTTTGTTGCAGCCTCTGTGCTTCCTGCGTTATTTTTCGAATCCTTCTGGAAATAAGATCAATTTGTTCATCATGAAACTTGAGTGTATGTGCAGAATAAAACAGGGTCAGCCGTGATTGCCGGTGCTGCAACTTGTACAGGCTTGAAGCATTTGTGGTGTGGAAATATAGCGGAACGAAAAATGCCAATTGCAATGTGATTTTGCAATCTGCAATAAAAGAATGATGGCGTGCGTATCGGTATATACATAATAAAGACAGTAAGCACTATATGTGGTACCTTAACGGCCAAACAAAAAGATGTGAAATGCAAGAGATTTACCAGCTGAACCACACCCACTTCAGCGGAACTACATAAATACCACATGAACCACATCCACTTCACCTGATTTACCTCCACACCACAATCCCCACCTCTATCACCCCTACCCCCACGTGAACCACAAAACCCAAACCTGTATGACACCCACTCCGCAAGACCCACACCCATCGCACAAAGCCCACCTGAACCACAGAAACCCCACCGGAAACACGCCCACTTCATGTGAACGAAAGAAACCCCACCTACATCACACAGACACACCCTGCAGCATACAGACCAAGTTGAGACACATCCACCTCACCTGGACGACAGAAACCCCACCTACATCACACAGTCAGAGCCTGCAGCATACAGACCTAGCTGAAACCGGGTCGTATTTTTTCGAGAATAATAATTGATTTTCACCGCTAAAATCCTAATGTTTTATTGACCCGAAACGTAAACAAATGAAATTTCTCAGTTTTCCGTAACCACCTGAAGAGCCGTTGAACAGTGAAAGATCTTGTGGAGATATAAAGGAGTTTTTGCAAGAAGAAATATCTGGACAAACTATCTATATCTATACATTTATTACTTAATCGTTATATATTAAATACTTATACACGTGCGGAAATCACCTATTCACACACACAACACACACGTGTGCGTGTGCGTGTGCGTGTGTGTTGCACATACGTTGGGAATATGTTCCCCCTAATGATCAATGTAACATGCATATATCAAGGGCGCCTGCATGATCCAGACCGGCGGAGAACAACCGATGGGCTCCTACACACCTACAGTTTATATTTAGAGTGCGTGAGTTACCTCTTTGAGCTTGTGAGTCAGTGAGTCAATGAAGTAGTGGGTGAAGTTCATCGTCACTTTGGACAGTGAAACTTGAGGGAAATGTAACGCTGATAATCCAAGACTCTGCCACACCAGGGGAGGTAACTCCCGCACACAAAGTATGTTCCGATACCACATGGCATGCATATATTCCATTTATGAGAAAAAGGATTAATGCTGGTGTGCACACTATTTAAGATTGAGAGTTGGTGCAGCGGTTGTGCACATTCGTCATACAACTTACACGTTAACTGTGCAGCTTCTGTGCACACTTCCACCTGAAGTTAAACATCTGTGTTGAGCATATCACACCCATGTCAAATGAGAGAGTATGGTGTTAGGCCGTTTTTAGAAATATTCCATCCACTCAAAGAAGGGGAAGTCATGAACGGGCGTCACACATTGTCTCCATGTGACTATGCCACTGCCCCCATCTCAGCTGTGATAATAAGGGCTGCAGGTCATTCTTTGATATACAAAGCTTAGCATGTACAGGGCACGTTTGCATTCAGACCGGCACTGACCACGTGACGGTGTGCACAGTCCATGCGTATAACAATACTATTGCGTCATAGTTTTCAAGATCACAGCAGTTATTTGTCTATACGTTAGTTCTTCTAATGCAAAATTAATGGACGAGACCAAATGTGACTCACGAACAAACGGCATTACTAAATACTTAGCATGGATGTGCCTTATCCATTGTGTCAGACAGCAGACATGGTTCTCAGCAATCTGGACCCGTGAAGATCTGGGTTAGAACTGATCTTCAGTTACCCATGTTTGACGTAGAAGGCGACTAATAGGATCGGGTGGTCTGGTTCGCTGACTTGGTTGACATGGCATTAGTAGATCGATGTTCATGCTGTTGATCATTGGATTGTCTGGTTCGGACTCGATTAATTACAGAATATTGCTGAGTGTGGTGTCAAACTAAACTCACTCACTCGGCAATGCGGCAGCAGCCAATGGGAAGGACTGGCTGGGCTTGTCCAGTGTATGTCATGCCATTACTAAGATGAAAATGATCACAAAGAAGAAGCTGTACAAATATGTTCCTTTATTAACATATGATACCGGTTACATGAAAAATAGGTTAAGGTGAAGACGTTATGGTGAAGAGCAATTGGTCGAATGAATCATAATAATAAGCCTATGCTGCTGCTGCTGACAACGATGTAGATGATGATGACGACGATGATGTTTTTGACAATAATTAACACTGATCGATGAGCGGTGTGTGATCTGTTATGCTCGACATGTGATGATCTGTGACGGTAGTGACCCGACCGGTAAAGAGAGCAACTCCATGACAGTGTCATTTTTCTGACTGTCGACGGATGCTCCCTTCATCGTGAGGTCTCGGTAAATCTCGGTTTATTCCGGTAGTCGATGGCCTGTCCCTTGACCTGAATAAGCAAATGGAAAAATGAATGTTTAGATTGAAACTAACATCTCGTGATGAAATAAAACAACAATTAAGTTTATCTTCATTCTTTACCTGTTTGTGTAAGTGGCAGGACATTGTGATCGTGTGTTCGACTCCCAGATTTTCCGGTACAGCAAAACCTTACCCGAACTTGGTCCATCACCCAGTGCTAAACGTACTATCACTGGCATCGTTTTGTATTTCATTCACAAGCAGTAATATAACAAAAAGTTGTTCAAAGGTTTTAACTTTACATCCTGATGGTGAATTTGAACACAATGTCGAACCTAACGTTAGTAACAGGATACGTGCTATAAGTATGTCCTCGTTCATCCTTCTCGTAACGATACACAACGGAAAGAATGCACGTAAGTGGGTGAGTGGGTGAGTGAGTGAGTTTGGTTTGACGCCTCTTTTGGCAATATTCCAGGAACAGCAAAGCGGGGACATCAGGAATGGATTTCACACGTTGTACCCATGTGGGGAATCAAACCCAGGTCTTTGGCATGACGAGGGAACACAATAACCACTAGGCTACCCCACCGCCCAGAGAATACAAGTGTTGGTCAATGAAAGATTATTGACTCAGATGGTTTCTTATATAATAATAACACCAGAAGCAGCTGTATACGACATACTCTTTAACCTTTCGACAGTTGCTCCGTTTCGTATTCATTTCAACAAATACTCTTTGTTAACCAACCGGATGGTACTGAGAATGTATCAATTAGTCCTTTATCGGATACTAATATCATTTCCAAAAGTGAAGTGAAAGATTTTTAAATTCCCCAATCAGAAGAAACATCTGCACAGTTTTGATACCATAAGAGAGGCCTTAGCACCATGATGCAAACCACAAGCCGGGAAAACCATGCTCGATCACAAACACTGGAGAGAAAACAGCTTGAGTCCGTGGAGTGGGGCGCAGCGAACCCGGGTAGGCCACTTACAGTCGGGGGTAATAACATGAGAATGTCTTTTGAAGTGTTTGTACTCCGTGAGGAAAAGAGTCCGGTCACAACGCGGTGATATATTAGACACAGGCTACCACTGTTTACAAATGTGCTGACAATGTCAAATTTGATATACAACAGTTAACACACTTGGTCTTTATGACGTGGAACGCCAACTACATGCCCTGTCATGCTGCAAACAAGGAATGACAGCGTTAGTTGTAACATAAGTAATATCATACAGGTTAAACATATGAATACAGGTTTGTTGATTCAGCTCGTTAAGTAGACGTACAAACAACGCGACACTCCTCATCATACAAGCTGCAGGATTAGCCCTGACGAACACCCGGCATTACACACTCTGGGTTATGAAACAACTGCATGCTTAATCATAGTCTTATATTAATAATATTAATCCTTCAAACGAACACTAACTAGATCGTTTGCGTAAATATATTTCTACAAAACGTTTCGCACAACCACGAAGAAAATTACCAGGAAGTCACAGCTTTCATCCTCTCAGTACATTCATGATCTTAGTACCACACCGTAAAACACTCTGTTTCTACTAATAACTTTATGACAATGGACTGGATGTGTATGAAATGTGACTACAAGGCCATAAGCAGTTATCACTTGATCTATAACACCGAGTTCAAATGGCCTGATGGTGGAAAACAAACAATACATGCCAAGGCGCGATAAAATAGGTCGGGTTACACGCGAGGGGCAAGGCAGCGACCATCACCTCATGATGGCTTTCCTCTCCACGTGGTGATGGTTAGGCTCGGGGACAGTCCAGTTATCAGGAACTGTGGCTCTGGTAGAAATCTGTGGGAATTATGGAGTTAAGAACGTCAGTTAACGAGTTCCAGTGACGTCACCACTTGCATAGAAATTTGAACATATCTAGAACATAAGGACGCTTTCCCGTAAAAGTCTGTGACCTAGACGTAGGACAGCGTTTTTTGAGGCGAATGTGTTTCAGCAGTAAGTGTCTGACAGCTTTATCAGCTGACCACGCTTAACGCCAGTGACGCATCACATGTTTCACATTTAATACAGTGTTTACGTGCGAAAGGCAACGCTTGAATAAGCATCACCAAGCATCACTGGAATACATAATATCTCATCTGGAGTAAGTATTGTTTTACACCTCTCTGGCAATATGCCACGGCGGTTGATATGCGAAAAAGGCGCCCTCGAGGGGACTCGAACTCGACCAAAGCCTTGATGAACGACCATTAGCACATTAGAGATAATCTCAAATATATGATATGGAAGTGTTCATACTCAAAGACGACAACTTAACCCACGTTCCACTGGGGTTATACAGGGACTAGCTGTTGGTCACGGTAGTTCTCGACACTGCGGCAAATAATGAGGTTCAGGAATTGTGAGATAGACTAGATATGAACGGACACACTACGATTCTGACACCTGTAGTGGGATTACACTGACTTTCAGAGCTTGAGGGTCAGCGGAATACATTAAAATAAATGTAAAAAGAAAACATGCAAATATGTATGACAATCTACAGAACCTTATTTATCCAGACTTGTCGGTGTCCGTGAGAAGAATATGCACGTGACGGAAGATGAACGGAGAGATCTATTTTGTCCACTGACATGGTAGGGCATAATAGTTCGGCGAAATTGAAGACGTTTATTTGCCAGTGAGTTTTATGATTTACCTCCAATCCTCCGATCGAATGTGCTGAATAAATATTGGTATTTAATAACCATCTAGGTAAACAACTATGGTCGATTGAAGGATCCATAGCCAACCCATCCCCGACTGTACAGTCTCCCGAGCATACATGAAATCACTAAAGGGGCGTCACCCTCACTCTATCGCGCGGACAGATAAACAGCTTTGTCTCCTGCATTGTAAAGCCAGGGGGTCGGGTTTCATCGGCATGGAGTTTAGTGTGAACTGTGTCCCTGTGTTCCGTTAGTCCATGTGTGCACAGATACTTTCTAATTCCGCTTGTACTTAGAGTGTCGATTTCTCCAGTCAGTAATTGCCTTCCCCCGTAAAACACACACACCTAGCTATCCTCTAGAACATATAGCATCACATCATCACATGCAGTGTCCAGGAGGGGTAGTAGAACTCAGATTATAATGCACACTACGTATATCTGCAGCCACAGAAATGTTATCAAGAGCCCTAGTATCTTAAGACTGTTAGTGAAGATTATGTTTTGTGTAGCTATGCATTCATGTGATCTTGTCTAACAAATCCACAGTCCATTGTCTATAGCGAAAGAACCGTGAATGTTAATAGACAACTACAGACGCACGCTTAGAGTGAAAGTTAAGAAACATCCGGTAAATCAAGCTAAAGAGTTAAAACTTTCATAACATATGCTGTAGGTGATACTCGGGTCTTCAGAATATCTTGATCTACATCATTAATTAAACTGATTTCGTGAACGAACTTTCAAAATACATGTACTAAACCTCATTACTAATGTTAACGTCTTAGGCTTTCACTGGTTAAACCTTATCTTTATATCATACCAATGTACGTTCCATGCCTTTCTAAACAGCTACATATTTCAACATATGGCACGTTCAGCAACTATTCAGAAACAATACCCTCATACCAGTAAGTAAATCCAGACATACCCCTTATATTAAATACATACATATACATACATGAGACAACGATGTCCCCCATCCTCCAGCGTCCGTTTTCACTCCTCTCTCTCCCGGGACATCTCATCATACTCGCTATGTATCGCTAGCCTGAACTGGAGGGGTGTCTCGACCCACCCCGTTATATAGTTCCTCGGCATGACCGACCGTCACGTTAGTAATTTGGTCGTGCGCAGGAATACACACAACGTGGCTTTTCTGCTCGTTCGTGCAGAGACATGCATTCTCTTCTCACGACACTAAGCCAAGGCGCGTGTTTATAAAACGTCACGGATAATTAAGGCAGGCCGAAATGTTAATAAGTCTATCAGAAAGGCGAAAGGTGAAGCCGTTCTAATTAGACTGTGATACGGTCTGACATCGACTCGGGTCTAGCGACATACGATCCCTTTGACCTGCGACGACATTGCATAAACAATGGAGGGATACTGTTCTCAAGAAAAGAAGAAAGGGGTTTATCATACATATTTGCGATAATTATCTTGAAATTTTCTCTTAAAATAAGAAAGTATGTTTGGATACATTCCAGAAATTTACTGCCCTATTGTTGTTCCATATAGGCTGCGTTCTTGTAGTGCCAAGTGTGTCGCAGAACCACGTGATACATCCCAGGGATATCTTCCATTGATTCTCATCTCGCCTAGCTCAGATCCTCATCAACATTAGCAACGACAATGACGAAAAGAGACGGCATGTATATGTTTCCTGTCAAGGATATCTATTTTGGAATATGACTTTTAATATCAGTTTTTTTTTTATAAACGATTGAATTCGGTTTCGGATTCTCGTCTCTCAAATGGGACCATGTGACACAGACAGTCAACAGTATTGGATTAAGACTAATTGACTGATTGTGAGGGTGTGTTCTATCATTAACAGAATATTTGTTTGGTCCTTGAAATGTCGATGCTTTTGTCATACAACAACTGTAGACCTGAGGGTTTAATTAGTGAGTATAGGCTGCTAGTAGTGAGAATGAAGATGAGTATAGTCTAATGGTGTTGAGAAAGAGGTGAGTACATGTTGCCAATGTTCAGAGTATAGATAAGTACAGACTGCTAGTCTTGAGAATAAAGGTGAGCACAGAGTGCTAGTGTTGATAATTTAGATGAGTATAGGCTGCTTGTGTTCTGAACATAGATGAGTATGGATTGCTAGAGTTGAGGGTGGAACGGGTATAGATTGCTGGGCTGAGACTGGAATACGTACAGGCCGGTAGAGTTGAGGATGGAATGGGTATAGACTGCTAGGGTTGAGGGTGGAATGAGTATAGGTTGGTAGAGTTGAGGGTGGAATGAGTATAGGCTGGTAGAGTTGAGGGTGGAATGAGTATAGGTTGATAGAGTTGAGGATGGAATGAGTATAGGTTGGTAGAGTTGAGGGTGGAATGAGTATAGGCTGGTAGAGTTGAGGATGGAATGAGTATAGGTTGGTAGAGTTGAGGATGGAATGAGTATAGGTTGGTAGAGTTGAGGGTGGAATGGGTATAGGTCGGTAGAGTTGAGGGTGGAATGGGTATAGGTTGGTAGAGTTGAGGATGGAATGAGTATAGGTTGGTAGAGTTGAGGGTGGAATGAGTATAGGCTGGTAGAGTTGAGGATGGAATGAGTATAGGTTGGTAGAGTTGAGGATGGAATGAGTATAGGTTGGTAGAGTTGAGGATGGAATGGGTATAGGTTGGTAGTGTTGAGGATGGAATGAGTATAGGCTGGTAGAGTTGAGGATGGAATGAGTATAGGTTGGTAGAGTTGAGGATGGAATGGGTATAGGTTGGTAGAGTTGAGGATGGAATGAGTATAGGTTGGTAGAGTTGAGGATGGAATGGGTATAGGTTGGTAGAGTTGAGGATGGAATGAGTATAGGTCGGTAGAGTTGAGGGTGGAATGGGTATAGGTTGGTAGAGTTGAGGATGGAATGAGTATAGGCTGGTAGAGTTGAGGATGGAATGAGTATAGGTTGGTAGAGTTGAGGATGGAATGAGTATAGGTTGGTAGAGTTGAGGATGGAATGAGTATAGGTTGGTAGAGTTGAGGATGGAATGAGTATGGAATGGGTATAGGTTGGTAGAGTTGAGGGTGGAATAGGTATAGGTTGGTAGAGTTGAGGATGGAATGAGTATAGGTTGGTAGAGTTGAGGGTGGAATGGGTATAGGTTGGTAGACTTGAGGGTGGAATGGGTATAGGTTGGTAGAGTTGAGGATGGAATGGGTATAGGTTGGTAGAGTTGAGGATGGAATGAGTATAGGTTGGTAGAGTTGAGGGTGGAATAAGTATGGGTCGGTAGAGTTGAGGATGGAATGAGTATAGGTTGGTAGAGTTGAGGGTGGAATGGGTATAGGTTGGTAGAGTTGAGGATGGAATGGGTATAGGTTGGTAGAGTTGAGGATGGAATGGGTATAGGTTGGTAGAGTTGAGGGTGGAATGGGTATAGGTTGGTAGAGTTGAGGATGGAATGAGTATAGGCTGGTAGAGTTGAGGATGGAATGGGTATAGGTTGGTAGAGTTGAGGGTGGAATGGGTATAGGTTGGTAGACTTGAGGGTGGAATGGGTATAGGTTGGTAGAGTTGAGGGTGGAATGGGTATAGGTTGGTAGAGTTGAGGATGGAATGAGTATAGGTTGGTAGAGTTGAGGGTGGAATAGGTATAGGTTGGTAGAGTTGAGGATGGAATGGGTATAGGTTGGTAGTGTTGAGGGTGGAATGAGTATGGAATGGGTATAGGTTGGTAGAGTTGAGGGTGGAATAGGTATAGGTTGGTAGTGTTGAGGATGGAATGAGTATAGGTTGGTAGAGTTGAGGGTGGAATGGGTATAGGTTGGTAGATTTGAGGGTGGAATGGGTATAGGTTGGTAGAGTTGAGGGTGGAATGAGTATAGGTTGGTAGAGTTGAGGATGGAATGAGTATAGGTTGGTAGAGTTGAGGATGGAATGAGTATAGGTTGGTAGAGTTGAGGATGGAATGAGTATAGGTTGGTAGAGTTGAGGATGGAATGAGTATAGGTTGGTAGAGTTGAGGATGGAATGGGTATAGGTTGGTAGTGTTGAGGATGGAATGGGTATAGGTTGGTAGAGTTGAGGATGGAATGAGTATAGGTTGGTAGAGTTGAGGATGGAATGAGTATAGGTTGGTAGAGTTGAGGATGGAATGAGTATAGGTTGGTAGAGTTGAGGATGGAATGAGTATAGGTTGGTAGAGTTGAGGATGGAATGAGTATAGGTTGGTAGAGTTGAGGATGGAATGAGTATAGGTTGGTAGAGTTGAGGATGGAATGAGTATAGGTTGGTAGTGTTGAGGATGGAATGGGTATAGGTTGGTAGAGTTGAGGATGGAATGAGTATAGGTTGGTAGTGTTGAGGGTGGAATGAGTATGGAATGGGTATAGGTTGGTAGAGTTGAGGGTGGAATAGGTATAGGTTGGTAGAGTTGAGGATGGAATGAGTATAGGTTGGTAGAGTTGAGGGTGGAATGGGTATAGGTTGGTAGATTTGAGGGTGGAATGGGTATAGGTTGGTAGAGTTGAGGGTGGAATGAGTATAGGTTGGTAGAGTTGAGGATGGAATGAGTATAGGTTGGTAGAGTTGAGGATGGAATGAGTATAGGTTGGTAGAGTTGAGGATGGAATGAGTATAGGTTGGTAGAGTTGAGGATGGAATGGGTATAGGTTGGTAGTGTTGAGGATGGAATGGGTATAGGTTGGTAGAGTTGAGGATGGAATGAGTATAGGTTGGTAGAGTTGAGGATGGAATGAGTATAGGTTGGTAGAGTTGAGGATGGAATGAGTATAGGTTGGTAGAGTTGAGGATGGAATGAGTATAGGTTGGTAGAGTTGAGGATGGAATGAGTATAGGTTGGTAGAGTTGAGGATGGAATGAGTATAGGTTGGTAGAGTTGAGGATGGAATGAGTATAGGTTGGTAGTGTTGAGGATGGAATGGGTATAGGTTGGTAGAGTTGAGGATGGAATGAGTATAGGTTGGTAGAGTTGAGGATGGAATGAGTATAGGTTGGTAGAGTTGAGGATGGAATGAGTATAGGTTGGTAGAGTTGAGGATGGAATGAGTATAGGTTGGTAGAGTTGAGGATGGAATGAGTATAGGTTGGTAGAGTTGAGGATGGAATGGGTATAGGTTGGTAGAGTTGAGGATGGAATGGGTATAGGTTGGTAGAGTTGAGGATGGAATGGGTATAGGTTGGTACTTCTACCACTATTACACTGCACATCAGCATTCGTCAAAATGAAGAATGTAGTCACAGGGTACCTTGAGGGTAAAG
This sequence comes from Haliotis asinina, assembly GCF_037392515.1. Classification (NCBI taxonomy): domain Eukaryota; kingdom Metazoa; phylum Mollusca; class Gastropoda; order Lepetellida; family Haliotidae; genus Haliotis; species Haliotis asinina. Next base: position 54,708,912 of record NC_090289.1, read on the forward strand.
ATCTTGCTGGTTACATGGTAGGTCCAGTTTCGATTCCGCAAACAGGTTATTGAAACCAAGTTAAAAAGACGTTAATCCATCTGTGTCCCTGTTACTTTGTTCAATTGTTTCTGTTTGTGCGTCCAGCTACCAGGCTCGTCGAGAAGAAAAACAGGAACAATTTGTGAAATATGGAGGTCAGGGGATACAGGGACAGGCAATACAAGCATCTAAACAGAGTACATGCTGTGATCGAGACAGTTAACCTTGTGCCTCTTTGCCTAGTACTTTCCTTTACCAAGCACAAAGCAGGATTCTTTGCTTTGGTATTTGTTGTATTAAACAAATGATGTGCCCTCCAGTGTTATGTAACTACAATCAGGTAATATACAATATAAGATATATATGGATCTATTGTGTGCTTAGAGGTCCACACTGTAATTCTCATGATCAAGACGCAAAAACTGTCAAGATGAGGAATCGAACCCGGACCTTCGGCGTGACGACAGTTTAACCACTTCGTTGGTTTCCCCACATATAAAGTAAGACGTTATGAGTGTTCATCAAGTCGAAATAAAGTGTAATGCTGCTCCATTACTTGCAGAAATAGTTGTTGAATTGTACAGCTGAAATATATGAAAGCTATAGACATTAACGTTTGTTAAAGGCTCATTTGACTGCAATAATTTTAATCAGAGGTCGACCTGATGGCAGCTTTACGAATAACCTCTGATTCCGAAAATATCTCCATTCATAAACAAAATTGTTTTGTTCTCGACCCGGGCCAGTAACTGAGACTAACTGTGCCCTGATAATGTATACTGCAATCCTTCCCTGTCATTAGACTAGCTAACAAGTAGGACTGGCGGAATATTCCAGAACAGTGATGAGCGTGTTCTCTAATGTCTGCTTGTGATGTTCTCGAACCACCAAGAAACACATTTAGCCGTTGAAAACTGCTCATAAAATTACAAATCACTTCTAGACGTGATCGAGAAACTGCAGCCTACATTACGGCGTCTCCATGGCATGCAGCGTGGCGAGGTGAGTGTGTGTATCAATATGTACGTGCTAATGGCCTTGTATTGTCTGACACGCATGACGATACAGGGAGCATCGCTATGAACAGTGACGGTAACTCCAGATTCCACACACCGGAAAGTTCTGTGAGTAGGTCAAATGAGCGGGTTTGTCCATGTCTGGACTATAGTCTACATACGAACTAGGCTAAAGAGCCTAGTTTCCCCGCATGTGAGCCCCCGTGTTGATGTTGAAGGGAAGAGGGTCAACTCACCCAAACATGTGAATGAGTGATATATCTTTTTACGTCGTTTTAGCAAGATTCCAGCAGCATCACGACGGGGACATCAGAAATGACCTTCACACATTGCACTCATGTGGGGAATCGAACCCGGCGTGACGAGCGAACGCTTTTACCACTAGGCTACCCCAACGCCTAGTTGATGGGGGTGGGATGAAAGTGTACAATAGGTGATGTAGAGTTGAGTTGAGTTTGACGTCGCGTCGGTATTATTTCAGCCATATAGCTACGAGACCAGATTTGCATTACATTATTACTGACAAATGGAAAATGTTATTGTGCCAAATTCAAAAAGTCAATCGCATTACAGAATTACGATAACTATGTTGGAGATCATAACTGATGTAAGTGAAGAGAGTAGTGGACGTGTACAAAAGTTGAGGTAGGGAGAGAGTAAGGATGTAGTGTATAGTCTGTTTGTCTTTTTAATCGGGGAGAGTGGTGTACAATAGTTGATGTAAGGGGAGAGCGTAGTGTACAATAGTTGATGTAGGGAGAGAGTAGTGTATGATAGTTGATGTAGGGAGAGAGAGTAGAGTTGTGTATAATAGCTGATGTAGGGAGAGAGAGTAGTGTACAATAGTTGATGTAGATAGAGAGAGTAGTGTACAATAGTTGACGTAGAGTGAGAGTATAAGGTTTAATAGTTGATGCAGGAGAGAGAGAGAGAGAGAGAGAGTAGTGTACAACAGTTGATGTAGGGAGAGAGTAGTGTATGATAGTTGATGTAGGGAGAGAGAGTAGAGTTGTGTATAATAGCTGATGTAGGGAGAGAGAGTAGTGTACAATAGTTGATGTAGATAGAGAGAGTAGTGTACAATAGTTGACGTAGAGTGAGAGTATAACGTTTAATAGTTGATGCAGGAGAGAGAGAGAGAGAGAGAGAGTAGTGTACAACAGTTGATGTAGGGAGAGAGAGTAGAGTTGTGTATAATAGTTGATGTAGGGAGAGAGAGTAGTGTACAATAGTTGACGTAGAGTGAGAGCATAACGTTTAAAAGTTGATGCAGGAGAGAGCGAGAGAGAGAGAGAGAGAGTAGTCTACAATAGTTGATGTGAGGGGAGAGAGAGAGTAATGTATAATAGTTGATGCAGGGAGAGAGAGTTGTGTACAATAGTTGATGTAGGGAGAGGGTAGTGTACAATTAGTTGATGTAGGGAGAGAGAGTTGTGTATAATAGTTTATGTAAGGGTAGAGAGTAGTGTACAATAGTTGCTGTCGGGTGAGAGCATAACTTTTAATTGTTAATGTAGGGGAAGGGAATGGTGGGTGTGTATGTAGGGTATCTGGGAAAGGTGCACGATAGTTGATGTAAAGTTGTCAACAACAACGTCTGTATCCGCAGCTTGGGACAACACGACTTGCGTCAGCTGGTCTGTGTAAGGCGATCCGAGGCCAAGTGAGAGCGTTAGATAAGATGCTAATCATCTCCTTTGTAACTTAACATGCTGTGACTATCAATTATCATTGAAACCTATTCTTTTGTCTATCGGAAAGAGATCAAATATTCACACAATTGGGCGGAACGACCGGTGTAACTCGATCTGGACGCTCGCGATCATGACAGGTGCGGCCGTAGAATCGCCTAGCTTCGACAGCTCCGATTTTACAATCACCAGATGGATTCACTCAGGAACCACATTTCAAAACTGAGAGTCTCAGCGTTGATAGACGACACCAGAAGACACTTTCAGCAGAAAGGAAAAACTTCTTCATGTTTATGTGACAACGGCGGTAGATGTCAGTCCACAACTTGAAGGGAAGAGTCATGCTAGTCTGTCGTACAGACCCTGAAGTATATATATCCAAGAAAGCCCACGCAAGTCTAGAAAATGTGGCATGTCTAGATTTCCTTAGCTTGAATGATATATTGTTTTCACAGTGAACGTCTTTTCAGTAAAATATGTTCATTTCAGAGACTAGCTGTTAGTCTAGGGTCATGCCGACGAAGACGATAAATTTGGCTGTGTAAAATCTCATCCCTTGCCTTTCTTGGAAACCAGTGATCAATGTTACTAGTATTTCAGCACTGGAACGCATGAAACCACTTCGTGCTGTGTATCTACACCGTGCTTTAACTGACACTCATTTATTGTACAGTAACTGCAATGCTGTTGAAAGGTTTTTAACACACCCACTCACTCACTTTTTAGTCCCCAACTTTTTTTCCCCAACACAGTTCGTGTGCTATTGTTTTCCCCTCTGCATATCCCTATCTAAATTGCACAAGCCCAAAAGAATGCAAGTTCAGATTTTCGTCCAGTTCAGAATCTCCAATCGCCACATAAACTGCTTTTAAATACCAAATTTTATGTAATTATTTGTTCTGTAAACTCTATATATTTCAAGAGACTGAGCGTTAGTCTGAAGGGTGACCGCATTAAAGGTTGTATCGAACTTTCTTGCATATGGATTTACTTACAGGGCATGTACACTCACATTCTGAGTGAGTCCCTTGCAGGTTATCAAGTACTGTAGTTTCTTAATGTTGTACTATGATACAATAACGACATAAATCTCGACCAGATGACAGGTTCAGTGTTGCGGATATTACATGTAATGAGTTATAATTAATGGCTGATTTATAGCTGAATCAATCAGAGATATTCATGCTATATGCGCTCAACGTAGAGGTTGTATCCACCTGCTGGTGGTGATATGATGATGTGTATCTAGACACAAAGCACGTACACCAATCGGGGCCTGAGACGGACGCCAAGCAAAATACACCATTACCCTAACAACTAGTCTTTGAAATAAACACAGTAAAAAAGTAAAATATGATGAAGAGGAGTCTTAAGACTATCTTCATTTCTAGACTTGCATGGGCGTTATTGGATATATTTGCTTCAGGGTCTGTATGACAGGCTACATACAACAGATAAGCTGTAGGACAAAAGCCAGTAACAAAAGCGGAATCCAGACCATCGATGCTCTCTCTCTCTCTCTCCCTCTTTCTTTCTCTCTCTCTCTCCCCTCTCTCTCTTTCATTCTCTCTCTTTCTTTCTCTCTCTCTCCCCATGTCTCTCTTCCTCTGTCTCAGTCTCTGTGTCTCTCACAGTCTCTCTCTGGCTCTCTCCCTCTGGCTCTCTATCTCTCTCCCCCCATCTCCATGTCTCTCTTCCTCTATCTCAGTCTCTCTCTCTCTGGCATATGGTCCCTCATAAGGTTGGGAAAGTCACATTAACTAGGTGCGCCTAGCGTCTACATGTGTTGTAGGATCCCCAGGGATTGAAAATATGTGCCTTGCCCGTCTATTGACGACACAGTTATATACACCTGGAAATTAATCAAGCAACACCCCAATTTTTTCTATTGAAGCAACTTTGAAGTGTTCTGACAATCAAAATATGCCGGGTTGATATAGTTTGACACTTTTTTATTCAACAGACGATCTCTGACAAACAACTTAAAGGGAAAAAGTATCAAGACTTTGCTTTATTGCAACGAAATCCAAATTCTTAAAACTGTCTTAAATTCATGAGAAAATGGACACAATTTACTATTCATCCACAGACGTTGTTGTCAGGTGTATTAACACAAATGTCACATGGAAAGAAAGAACAGTCATCTGAGAGTCTGCACACCGACTTTCATCAATATCTAGTGTGTCCTCCCTGCGCACGCACCACCGATTCCAGACGCCTCCTCATTCCTTGGATGAGTCCCCGGATCTGATTCTGGGGGATCCTGTTCCACTCCTCATGCAGGGCAGCCGTCAATTCGTTGAGATTATGGACTGGTGGGTCTCTCTGCCTCACACGACGGCCAATAAAGTCCCACAAATGTTCAATGGGGTTGAGGTCAGGGCTCATGGCAGGCCATGGAATTCTGTCAATTGCATTTTGCCGCAAAAAATCATTTACAGCATGCGCCCTGTGAGGTCTAGCATTGTCGTCCATAAATATGGGTCTCGTTGCCAGAGGATGGTTCTCAAAATGAGGTACCACAGCCCTGTCAAGAACCTCCTGTTGGTAACGAACACCGTTAAGGTTGCCACGGATGGTAATGATATCCAACTTGCAGTTCATGGAAATGCACCCCCATACCATAACGGAACCTCCCCCAAAGGCCACAGTCTCCTGGATGTTCCGTGGAGCCATTGCTGTGTTCCTCTGCCTCCAGACCCGAGTACGACCGTCCACCATGTGCAGCAAGAACCGGCTCTCATCTGAGAAATGGACCTTCCTCCAAGAGGCAATGTTCCAGTGCAAACGGTCATTACACCAGGCCAGTCGGGCTGCCTTATGGGCTGGAGACAGTCTGGGTCGCTTGATTGGCCTCCTTGCCCGGTATCCTGCAGCTTTCAGACGATTCCGAACAGTCCTGTTCGAGATGGGTCTCCCTGGAAGCCACTCCTGTCTCAACCGAGAGCTCGAGTCGAAGGACCTGCGCCGTACAAGTCTCAGTAAAGCTCTGTCCTCCCGGACTGTGGTCTTCCTGGGTCTTCCTGGTCTAGGCAGGTCTTTAACTTCATTAGTGGCCCGGTATTTTTTCAAAAGTTTTGAAATTATGGAATGATGTCGTCCGATTTGAGTCCCGATTTGTCTTAGAGACATACCAGCATTCCTCATGCCGATTATTTGCCAACGAGTGGCCTCTGATAATTTCCTACGTGCCATGACATTGAAATGAATGAAAAACCGAATGCAATCGACAACCTGCGCTTGTAAACACCCCAGGGAAAAAGTGCATTTTTCGAAAGTTGAGGTTAAAGCAATGCACGTGCGCTGTGCAAGCTTCACGCGCGTCATATCAACCCATGAAAAGCTCATGCTGTATGTCAATACATCAAAATTGAATAATCAATCATCAAAATTACTTCGTTAAACTTTGTTAAGTTTTTATGTGTCTTTGAATTTGGTGTTGCTTAATTAATTTCCATATGTATAGATGCTGACCGTCTATTGATGACTCTCTCCGTCTACTGATGACACACCCTCGGTCATTGACGGCACAGCTATATGCACTACCCGTCTATGGATGACACAGATATAGGCATTGTCCGTCTATAGATGACACAAATATAGGCATTGCCCGTCTACAGATGACACAAATATAGGCATTGCCCGTCTATTTATGACACTGATATAGACATTGCCCGTCTGCAGATAACACAGCTATAGGTACTGCCCCTCTGTTGATGGCACAACTATATGCACTGTCCGTCTATTGATAACACAGCTATACGCACTGCCCATCAATTGATAACACAGCTATATGCGCTGCCCGTCTGTTGATGGCACATCTGTAGGCACTGCCGATCAATTGATGGCACAACTATAGGTACTGCCCGTCTATTATTGACAAAACCTGGGTCATTGATGACACATCTATAGACACTATCCGTCTGGTGCTGACACAGTTACAGGCACTACCCGTCTGTTGCTGACACAGTTACAGGCACTACCCGTCTGTTGCTGACACAGCTATAGACACTATCCGTCTGTTGCTGACACAGTTATAGGCACTGCCGTTCATTTGGTAACAAAACCTGGTGTACTGATGACACAGATATGAGCATTTTCCGTGAGCAACTAGACCATTGATGACCCAGGCACGGCCGCGGGATCAACACAACGCCACTAATATACACAATGAACCCTGTACATCAGTATCAAGTCCGTGCAGTCTTGCATACAACAGGGAGACTGTACTTCTCCTCTCGTGAACAGGAAACAACACGTGTCTCTGCCATCCAGTGATGAATGAAGGTGCTTCCTGACATGCGTACACATACGTGGCATGCTGTCACTGCACCTGGTTCACACAAACCAGTTACCTAAAACAAGCCACTTTATCTATGATAAAACATAAAAATAGATAATATGCTCACCTGCTGACTACCTGCCCACGCGGCTGACGGCAAGTATGGACGCCAGGCCCAGTATAAATGAGGTGATGCCTGGACTCTCGACTTCTCGATATTTACCTGCAGTGCTGCAAACACTTTGTCCCAGTTCGGTTCTTCGAAAATAAACTTGAATGGAAGACATTTCGTGACTTTGAGCATCTTAACAAGGTTAGATAAATAGAAAAGGTCTGGAAGACGAACATGCGTCGTTATGTGATACTACGGCGGCAAACACACTCACTTGGTCGCAGGGTGAGAAATACCGCCTCCAGCGGTTCTACATAGCACCGCTTCAGAGCCATTGACAAATTTGCTTAGGAAACTAGCGGGCTCGTTTCTCACCTTGAATATTTAGACAAATATGTCTTGACCCGAGAGTTGAAGGGTTGAGGCTGGTCCGATGGTTCACCCCGCATACGACCTCTGTGCATAGTTTTTATTTTCCACAAACTAGAATTAGTGTGTTTTTGTTGAATATATACAGATATTTGAGCCGGACCTGTCACATATGCTTAGCACCATAAAATGTCAGTTTTTACTTCACACGAGTTTGCAAATTCGAAGTGTGTTATCATCTTCAAATTTACTCAGTCCAAAAGTTGCCCTAGATGATTTGTCCCACGTTTCAGTAGGAATATTTAAGTCATTCTTTACAATAAAGATTAGGGTTTGTACAAATATACTCTGTATAGGCCTTGAGGTCGGGTTGGATATCAATCTCTTGCCTGGGACGGCTGGTTACCAGCCTTCTCCCCCGTGCATATATTAGCAAAGACGCTGTTTTATGTCTTCAAATACAGGCCCACAACCACCCGACCGAATACAATTCAAGATTGCATGCACTCAGATGCGAAACTACAGTTCACAACCATGAATTCCTTCTTTCTTTTGTGAAGCACGAGACAAAGTACTTTTAGTATTCTCTGACATATTTGTAAAAATATGATTTGTTCTTTAGAAACTGAGTTTTCGTAGTTCGATTTAAAAAAAAAAAAACTGAACTAAGTTTGGATTACCAGTAATGTTATGTTCAAGGCGAGAATATATGTTACGAGAAGCCGACTTAATTGTTACTGAATCTGTCTCGCCTGTACCACAGGGAGATCAGTTACACTGGTATACGTTACACAACTGCATTCACGATTTTTACCTGATCTTGTAAATATCCTTATCGGCGTTGACACATTGAGAATCAAATAATAGAGTAACAGCACTGAAACTGATACCAACACCTGACCCAATTTGCTCGAGTAGTATTTGTGTCAGGAAAACGTATTTGCATTTTGTTTGAAATACACTCAGAAAATACTCTAGTATGAAACGTGCGTGGAAGAGCAGTTGTGCTGTCTCGTGTTTCTGGAGAAAAATGTCCGATCAATGTGTGATCATTGTGAATACACGTACAAGATATTTCAGTTGTCTTTTTTGTACGAAGGCGGCAGCAGTATGACCACTTCTACAGGTAAACTGTTTTCCGGAGGCCGACTAAGCGCTGTGTCAGTCTTTTTAGCTGAAGAAAGGTGGTTCAATGTCGGATGTCTTAACCTATGGTAGCTGTTATTAACCTGCTTAGTGTCAAGCATTCATGGAATACATCAAGCTCAAGTGGACTTGGCGTCGGTACACTGTGTTTTGGATGATGTATCAATGTTGAATTCTACCTTTGTAGGCTAGCACCCACCTAAAACAAGCTACAGCACTCAGAAAACCCTCTTCTATAATTAACTTGTATGTCCTCTTTAGCTGTAGCAAACAGCCCTTTATGCTCCACCATTAACTGTACCACATAGTCCGCTATATGCCACCATTAACTGTACCACATCGTCCGCTATATACCACCGTTAACTGTACCACATTGTCCGCTATATCCCAGCATTAACTGTACCACATTGTCCGCTATATCCCACCGTTAACTGTACCACATCGTCCGCTATATCCCAGCATTAACTGTACCACATTGTCCGCTATATACCACCATTTACTGTACCACATCGTCCGTTATATCCCAGCATTAACTGTACCACATCGTCCGCTATAACCCACCGTTAACACATTGTCGGCTATATCCCACCATTAACTGTACCGCATCGTCCGCTATATCCCACCGTTAACTGTACCACATTGTCTGCTATATCCCACCATTAACTGTACCACATAGTCCGCTATATCCCACCATTAACTGTACCACATTGTCCGCTATATCCCACCGTTAACTGCACCACATCGTCAGCTTTTAGCTATGGTTGACTGATAAGTAAATCCTGCCGCTAGCTATAGTTGACTGTTTGATAAGTACAAGCTGCCGTTAGCAATGGTTGACTGACAAGTAAATCCTGCCGTTAGCTATAGTTGACTGTTTGATAAGTACATGCTACCGTTAGCTATGGTTGACTGATAAGTAAATCCTGCCGTTAGCTATAGTTGACTGTTTGATAAGTAAATCCTGCCGTTATCTATAGTTGACTGTTCGTTAGGTAAATCCTGCCGTTACCTATAGTTGATGGTTTGATAAGTAAATCCTGCCGTTAGCTATAGTTGACTGTTTGATGAGTACATACTGTCGTTAGGTACAGCTCACTGTTCACCTTCAATCATCATCAACGTATTAAACATGTAATGGTGTTATCAGGGTGACACATCTAGCAAGTCATTCCTAAATGGGTGCCCAGAAGCCTCTCAGTTGTGATTAAACCAATATGGTTGTTCTAGTTGCACACAATAAGAACTGGATCGAATTGAAACATACCACATATATATCGAAATAGTTCAACAGCATATGCATAATACATTTATATACAATTTAACACGGGACATGATGAAACTAAACAGTACTTCAGTGTATGAAATACAAATTGTTAGAAATATGCATTATGTTATGTAATTCTTGAGTGAAACATCTGAATATAATTCAGAATATATAATAAACATTTACAAAAGTGGCATTCGCCTCTTTGCGGGTTGTCCATTACATGCATGCATGTTATGACAAACAACCGAGGACTCGGAGAAACGACTCAGTCCTTTACGGTGGCGAGATTCGCTGTGCGGAGTTGCGTCCCTTATCCGCGAAAGGCTCCTGTAATCGTGGGTGTGATGTTTGTCAGCACCTTTTTCCGTGTTCGTGGGTTTCATAATTTCTCCGACATTAAACTGACAAGCTATGCTGTTCATGCTACTTAAATTCTCTGTCAAAAGCAGCGTTGAAACCCAGATCATTCACTCACTACTGATGATTTGTGTAACTTTCTCTTGAGGATGAGTATCTCCCAACAATACACACAACCACTCCACTGAAGTGTTATTTTACACCCTCTCACTATGTTTGTGAAGTGATCTTTAAAACTGTACCACAAATAGTGACGCCGATGAACCTGGTCGAGTTCGCCACATGGATACAACACGTGAGGTCCATCTCTGGTGCTCAGTCCTGATGTTGCTCAATATTGTTAAAAGTGGTACATCCTTACTCACTCATCGGAACAATGAGTACAAATATTTAACGTTGACGTCATATATCAGTGGTTATTTTGGACATTGCTTATCTTTTTGGTAATCTCTGGTGTTTCACCTTGGTCTCATTTTCTACGACAATGGCGTTGTCAGTGTCGGAGAGGCTACTCTGCTGTCTGGTACTCAGTGTGTGGAGTACTAGTACATCAATACAAGCCGTGCCCAGGCTAGGTGAGTACAACATTCAGCGTTACGCCATGTACGCGCTATTGGGAGTTCGAGTGACGTCAGGTTCCAGCTGTGGATAGTATTGCACAGTTCTGTTGATGTGCTGAGGCTTCACAGTTTGGTTAAATACGACAGAAAAGCATGGTGCCGACAAATACGTAAACATGATCAAGGTAAATTTGGATCAGAAACACACAGCCATAACTTTTCTCACACGCTCAGGGGTACATACGACTGGACTAGCATTACCCCATGTACATATGTTGTTTAGCACTTGATGCAATACTGCCAATTGTCCAGATCCAAGCCACGTTAGTCTTTGTCACAGAATGAGTGTGAGCATTTAGCGAGCGTTGTTTAACGCCATTTTCAGTAAGATTCCGGTAGTATTTGGAATGAGGAGAAGAAACATCACTCTTTGTGATTATGAACGACTGCTATTTTAGCAATGCTTTAATGCTATACCAAATGTAAACCTTGAGCTCAATCAGTCTCAGTTTGTTCCAGCCCCATACGATGTGGACAGGGCCAAGGTGTCAGTGTCCGGTGTCTCCTCCGGCGCGTGCATGGCCACCCAGTACCACGTGGTCTACTCCAGGGAGATCATGGGAGCCGGCATCATAGCTGGAGGTAACCTCATCAGCGACGTGAACACCAGCCTCTGTCACGTCCTGTAGTGCATATTGCCTTGGTAAATGTTAGACAACTGGCATTGTTTATTGATAAGTGAAGTGTGTATGATTATTTCTCATATGTGTCGACATCCCTCTTAGATGTATGTATAACGCCGTTACCCTCAGCCCCCTTCATGTGTTCCGGGGGACTGGCTGCCACGGCACTAGGGACGTGCATGACGACTCCTTCCATGATCAGCGTCCCCGCCCTCGAGGCCATCACGACATCAGGGGCGTTGTTTGGTAACGTCGACGCTACATACCACATGAGGAACGACCGGGTGTTTATCTTCGGCGGCACCAGAGACTCTGTAGTGAACCCAGGTAAAGAACGTTCCCTCGACACGCATGTTGATTGTCCATCCAATATATGTCCTTATTTATCTCGTATAAAATAACAAGCAAATAAACACAAGGCATCCTGATTTTACCAATCTACTCGTAATTTCATTGCGGAAATCCCACAGTGGACGTGGGTCAACACCTAAAAGCCTTCGGTATGACTTTTCCACCACTGGATACCCCGTGCACTAACTCACAATAGTGCGCAATATAACCGAATTGGCTGAGTGACTGGCGGCAAATCGTCTGAAGCTGTTTTCTTGTCTGCCTGCTGCAACGTTTCCAGTATGCCACTCTATTTCATTCCCCAGTTGCTAGTCAGAAGGTGGCTCAGTACTACCATCATTACATGACCAGTTCTCACATCAAGGCGGTGCTAAACATCAACGCTGAACACGGCATGGTAAGTCTCTACTGTAGATCATAATGACGTCGTAATTCCCCATGCCGTCGCTGTCGGTGACATTGATACCGCACGTCTCTGTGTCGTCGCAGTGGATGACGTGGATGGCGTTACTCCGTGTGTCGTCGCTGAAGGTAACGCGGAAACCGTTACTCATGATGGCTTTATATACCACCGACCGTTTCCACTCTGACTAGTATGACTGTGATTTTGGGCTCGAGACTGGCATCTTGTGTTAAATCTGAAAGGTGAAAATGCTTTTGCAAACCACAATCAAACAGAAACCAGTATATATGCTTTATTACATCACAGCACTATGGCATTTCGGCAATTCCAGATCAGTTTACACTGTAATTACAGAAGGACAAGTTTCAGTCAAAATATGCTCATGCCATTAATGGTTGTCACCCCAAGTCCTAGTCATAAAATTGAGGTGATGACAGTCATTATTGCCATGAGTATATTTAGTCATTCAACAAAGCAAACCATTCAGCATTCCTCAGTTATCCCTCTTCACCATGGCCAAGTGAGTGCAAACACGGACACGTTTCCCATAAGCCCCTAAGCAGATATCACAAGAAATCGTTTAAGGTATAAGTATGTTACAATCTTTGATTATGCGCCCGTGTGTGTTTCTTACAGCCGACCTTGAACTACGGTGGAGCATGTGCTCAACTGAACTCGAAAACCTACCTCAACAACTGTAACTACTCAGTCGCCTTCCAACTCCTCAACCACATCTACGGCGGACTTCAGGTTACTATCACATACAGGCGCTTCAGTGAATTACTTATACTGTGACATAGGATTGTACAGTTTGTAGCTATATGTGACATGTTACCAATGTAGTAATGCTGGTATACTAGTCAAAGGTTTTGGTCTCTGTCTAAATCCATAACTATTCTCTCATAAAGAGTAAGAATAAATTCCGCTACGTGGTGTTTGCAACACCATGAGAATCTCGGTTACAAAACAGCTCTTGTACCTCATGATTGTCTCGCTGTGGCGTTCACGTTAGAATAGGTCTTTGCCTCCCGCTGGACCAGACAACATTCTGTACATTTGGTCATACGCACAGAGGCTCCGAGCTTTCTTTACACACTTTTTTCATATGCTCTGTACATTGCGGAAGTAAAAAGTAATGCTGTAGGTTCTTGTAGTTATTTGTATCAGGAATTCTGTGACTGTGACCACCATGGTCGACCCTGGTATCGCTGTGTGATTACTTTTTGTTTTGCCCCACAGGCACCACACTCCAAGACACAAGCAAATGGACAGGTGCGTGATCCTAACATATTACGAAACAGAACACCGTCGTATTTATTACAGACGTTGTCATTAGTACCGCTACGTGAATATCCAACATCTCAGATACATTTTCAAAGAATAATCCTCTGTCCGTCTCTGCTGTGCTAGTTTTCTTTGCGAAGGGTTTCTTTTGAAATACCACAGCTATGGAGGACACGGATGAACCGCCCAGTATAAGAAACAGCTACGAACAGGTGATACTTTTAACAAAATGAAATTATGTTCTATGGAAACATAATGATAGCTGCATGTTCGGTTTTACATTTACACAAACCATGTTCTTTTTCAGCTTTTACATTTCAACCAGGCTGATTTCTTTCATTTGGCGCTTCCGTCTGCCTACAGCATGGACAGTGTTGGCTACATTTATGTTCCGAGTGGATGTGCCGACAAGCAGCACAGTACGTCTGGCCATTCGTACCGTTGTTACAGTAAAACGAGCGGCATCAACGTCACTTTCTATAATGACTGTTTTGTAAAACGACGCATGACAGGCAATGACAGACCCATAGACGACGGGTTGTCGCCACGCCTATATGTGTGTTACTGGTTGTGTAATAGAATTCATACGTCGTGGTCTTTTTTCAGAATGCAAGCTACATGTTGCGTTCCATGGATGTAAAATGGGAAGGTGAGCATAAAAAGCAACTCTGCAAGTGTGTGCGCGCGTCTGTACTGTCCCGATACAACATTTTGATATACACACGGATATCAATAGTGCCGTTCAATGGAATTGTAAATCGGTGCCCAAACTTTACTGCAGGGTGTTTGTGGGTGAGGAGTATGTCCGCCATGCCGGTTACAACGAGGTCGGCGACTTAAACAACATCATTATCCTTTACCCGCAAGTAATCTCGACGTTGACGAACCCCCAGGGCTGCTGGGACTGGTTCGGGTACACTGGGTCTCTGTTTGGTGAGTATACACTACACTACAACGACAAATGCTACACACAGTACTACATATAGTACTGGAAGGTACATCTTTACTCTATGGATGCCGAGTAAGGTTGGTACTTGAACCTGCCTTTTGCCGAACAGTCTCAATAATTGAGAGTTTTCGCGTTTCGCACCGGTCATGACTGATCCGGTCGCTGATCCCGGATCTTACCGTCGGTCTACATTGCTCTTGTAAATTACTTTTTAGGCATTCAGCAATATTCCAGAGAACAGAATACGAGTCATCAAAGCCAGTGGTTGATATCATGAAAACGTTTCACAGCGCCTGGGTACAATGAAACACCATCGGCCGTTTGTTAGCAGCAATGTTGCTGTTTTTGACGAAGGCGTGTAGATAATAGCGTTAGGACCAGACAACCCAGTTATTGATACATCGTACTGGTACTTCGAGCAACAATCCTCGTTCCTGGTGTAGGATAACACGTCGATACAGAGCTTAACAACCGATCCCAGTGAACATCCGGGTTAGAACTTCAGTAACCTATGCTTGTTGCAAGAAGCGACTAACAGGATCGGTATGGTCATGCTCGTTGATGTGATTGACACACGCCATCGTACCGGTGCCCTAGCTATTGATGTCTCAATTGCCTGGTCCAAACTCGATTATTTACAGATTGCCGCCTTACAGCTGGAACATCGCTGCGTGTATCGTAAACAACAAACTCTTGCCACATAAGCAATCGTTACCCCAAGCATAATTATCAGCTCCATGAAAACAAACTGTTGATGATGAGTTGAGGACGTCTTGTTTCAGCGACCAACAAAGGATTCCAGCTGACAGCTGTGCGTCGTATGGTATCACGTGTCTTGGGGTCTTCATCTTCAGTACTGGGTTAACAAAGACACGAAAGGTGTGACGACTCTAATACTGGCCAACTTGAAAAACAAATACACCATTAGACTTTGTAATGTTTATTCCAAAGGTTCCATATCCATTGTAAATACATGTATGGTGTGATGTTACACGACACTAAAGGATGATACATTGCACGTCTCCCTACCAAACTAAGAGGGAGTCACATACCAATAAGCTACACCAACAGATGTCAAGGGTAGGTATATGCTCAGCATAAACTAGCTGCAATGGTATAAATATACGTTCACAACTTACGCTCACAAGAAATTGCCATCTGTTAATGTCTCTCAAATGGCTACATAAGTCAACCTGTTGGCTTGCAGCGTGGGACAATGCATTGTAGACGACTGCAAATATATTGTTCAACATCGTCTTGGGATACCATACAGCAATCTTTGTATATCGATATAACCACATCCTCAACAGCGAGATAACAGTGAAACAATAGTATTGTTGCATCAGAAGTGAACTTGCCAGGATTACAATGGTTTGTAATCAGGACCAGGTCATTTTAACGCTGCTTTGTTTCATCATGGCATAACATCTCAAAAAAACTTATTGCCAAACCTCAGGGATGGTTAGATGTATGATTTGTCAGCCTGACCAAAACTTACCTGCCCACAAAATATACAGTCCATGGTAAAAACCTATGGCCGGTTGGGCAGGCAAGTATTTTGAACCAGATTTCATTCATATGATCAGAGATCATGTTGTATGGTTCTGGCAAACGTATCACTCAAACAAACGGGAGTAATACTTATCCAGTTATTTTTCATTCATTACCAAAGGTACCAAAATGGAAGTTGTATTGGAGTATCATATTTTACCCAAAGCATTCGTAAAACGAAAAATATTTACTCATTCATTGCTAGATCTGAAACTGGTTATTCATGAACAATGTCATTATTTACCACTGATATTCAATGGAAAAACATAATCAAAATACAAACAGTATTCAAATGAGATCTGTATGAAAAGAAACAAATACTCTGTGTTACCTGTAATGTGTTTATCACATTTCCATCATGTATGAAAAGTCCAAACCAGGTACTGAAGACAGCATACATCACATCAATGTGCACAAATAATAATGCCTCCATTTACTTAGTTTTGATACAATACAGAAGAACGAAAGGCTGATATATTTGTCTATATATCCTTTCGATGTCAGATTCTTTATAGCAGTCAAATATCGGACATTGCTGAAAAGGTTACTGAAAAAATTGTAAAACAGTAACTCAGCTGAAATAGTCAAAATCAAACAGCTGAAATTTGAAATTTAAAGCTGTAAAATCACAGATTCTTATACAAAACTTAGTCAGTAATCAACCTCATCCTTCAGAATAAGATCAAGCCGAATCAGAGAGAATTATGTCAACGTATCATGAACAGTTAACACCAGCTAACTTTATGACACCGATAGTAAGAGCAACAAATCCCTTGGGTTCTATATCCACATACACTACCGAGTGCTGGTATGTAGTGTTTGTGTGAATATGGAACAAACTACACACTGGAGGAATACAGAATATTGGAGGGTCTTAAAATATAAATGATAAGAAATGAATTACAACCAGATTGACATCCGAACTGCTTCATCAAGTCATATTGCTCTTCCTCATAATAGTCTCAAGATCGTAGCCATAGTAACTGCTGGAATCAGTAAGACATAACTTGGGGTATAGTACACTGCTATACAAGCATAAATGTGTCCCTCTCCGTGTAGGTACTGAGAACATTCACCAGCAGTATTATAAAACTGATGTCCTGGGCCTAGATTTTTCAAAGCTCTCTAAGCGCTAAGATAGTTGTAGTTGCCATATGTTAACATAAGCGTATGACTGTCATAGTGTAAAGAGATCTTCAAGAATGTAGGTCCTGGGCCCTGTTTCACCATGCTCTCATAAGCCTTAGATCTTGTAACTTTTGTTGAAACAAAAATGTACTGTAACACAGGAGGTATGAATGCAACAAGAAAAGTTACGAGAGCTTTGTGAATCAGGTCAGATGCAGTAGATAATGGTAAAGTACTGATGCTGAAGCACTGATGCTGCCAAATGTAGCAAATAAGGGACTCTTATAAAAGTGCAAATAAAAACAAACTGAAATAACAAAAACATTACTCAGTTCCAATATAACACTAGAAATGGCACAGAGGTAAACCTAGGAGCTGCTGTTTAGTAGTGTCTCTTGTGTTTAAAGCACTCCAATAAATTCACTGCTCACAACTTTACAATGTTAACTCAGCTTCTAAACTAAGTTAAACTAATGGACACAACTGAAACATGAAACGTAGGTATTAGATTCTGACTAGATCATAAACATTTTGAAGTAAAAAATAAAATCATATGTAAACAACATGTGATATCATCTGTAACTCCTGTCAAGAAATTGTCAATGGCCATTTTGCAGAGGCAAAACTTAAAAATGAATTGTCAGTGAATTTCATTTGCATTGAAACAACCCTTAACTTCTGAGATGCAATGCCGTAGATAATACCGGGCTAGACCAGATCGGACCGGACCGGACTAGACCAGACTGAACCAACTAACACCCATGTTCAGTGTAATTACTGTGAGTGAGTTTAGTTATATTCAGCAATATTCCAGCTATATGACAGCAATCTGTAAATAATCAAGTCTGGACAAGACAATCCAGTGATCAACAGCATGAACATCAATCTACACAATTGGAAACCGATAACATGTACCAACCAAGTCTGACCACCCGCAATGTAACTATATCAATAATTACAAAATACACATTCTTCCACATTAACCGGCAGTTTTTGAGGTTGTCACATGACAGTGAAGTTTCTGTTCACCTCTGAACAGTTAAACTTCAGTTATCTGGACATTGCCTGAACTACCCTTGTTAGAGTGAAAACTCCTGGTTATGGAATAATGTCCTTAATTCAGACATCACAGACTCATCGCCCTTTGCATCCTACAAAAATAGGATAAATATCCACCAACTTGAATATTACTGTTCTGTTCTTGAAATATAATAACATATCCCCTATTTTCTCATGAAAAGATGAGTTATATATTTTCAAAGAGGGATATAACTCGGCTCATTGATGGATTTGTTTGCCCTTTGAACCTCTGCATTGTCCTCATACAAGTCACTACAAAACAATTCCACTCTGATCACAGCACAGTGACCATCAACCTGTAGGTACGTATCCCACAGACAACTTGTCAGTTGTCTTCTCAGCCAAAGCCATTCTGTCATATATACATTTTTCTACATCGACTACTGCCACTGCAACTGTGCATGGAGAAGAAATCATACAAAAAGTATAAGAGTACATGTAGGTAAGTTAGAATCAGCAGGGTTCACATTGCGAAGGTTCAGCTGTCATCTATTCAAACTGGGAGATAAAGCAACTACTACTGAACCAATATATATTGACATATACAACCATTATAGTGTGACTTAGAGTGTCTACATGCCATTTACAGGATATCCTACATAAACAGACACAAAAAGCTGAAATTCATCATCTTCAGTCTGGCTGACAAGCAGAAGCTACATTTTGAATATTGTTGAAAATATACCTTCAAAAGTCACAAACTGTTTTGACTTGCATTTGCACAATGACTCTTTGATTAATATATTGCACAGTTTATAGACATATTTACTGAACTAAAATTACTACATAATATATCCAGTAACATATCTAGTGAAGGAAAGCAACAGACACCAACAAATGTTTAAAGCTATCAGACTTAGCTACATAATTACTTATTATGCTTGCTGTAAAGCCACACAAAACTTTCAGACTGTGGTTGGTCTAGAGATTTAATCAGAACAGCACTGTACATGCCCACTTCCACAGTGTCATCTTAGACTAAGACTTAAATACTAACAACAGACTATTATCTTTAACCAGGCTTGCCCTGCCATTAATGCTAAGTGAGAACTGATGAGGGGAGGTAACTCTCATGCCCGATGCCTGTGGACTGAAGCACATGCAGTTTATGTATTGAGTTCATGGGTTAAACTAATCTAGTGGTTTGGAGTACAACCATTAGCATATCAAAATACATTACATATTACACATATTTCATATATAATGGAGTATCAGTGATGAGGGAAAACTATAAAACACAAAAATATATGCGAGTGAGGAACACATGTAAGAACCACTTTCAGTAAGTTTCATACATCAAGAAACTCTCTTGCTGAACAATGGCTTAATGTTCCAAATAAGTTCCAACATGTTTTCCTCAATACATGCACGTTTCTGTACACAAACATGGCTTCAAATCATTTAGCACTATATCATTCAGCCTGTCATTGTATTCACATGTTGTTTTGTAAGTTATTGAAGTGAGTGAAAACAACATCTTAAACATCCAATAGTTTAATAATGACTGTGATCAAACATAGAAAGTGAAACATTCAGAAGTAGACCAGGGGTATATCTACTGTTGCAGAAAAGGCTGGGCAAGATGTCAGTACTATCAAAATCTAAAGCTTTGCAACCTTTGGGGCTAACATTATAGAACTGGCTTGCTACTCGCCTGACAGACTGAAACAAAAGTTAGACTTCACGAAGATATTCATTGGAACTGCCTCAGGAACAGATCCCTGTTCTATATCATGACACATCCACTGAAACTTTGGAACCTGACTGTCTATCATGTAATAATGGCTGAATGGTTTTAAAAGAAGATTCCTTTACCGGTATTACCTTAAACTGTGCTTCAATGTTTCCCAGAAATTTCAAAAAGGGGACTCATCTTAGTTGTCAGGATGCATGTAAGATCAAAACACCATTGTTGATAAACTTGAGATCAAAGCTGGCAATTAGAAGAAACATCTCTCCACAAAAGACAGGAACAAACAAAGTTCAGGATACAAATTTTCACTACTAAGACTGAAGAAAATACTACAGAATGTGTGAGAGTTGAGTGTGAGCCTCTATGCACTTTGGGGATGATTATGGGTTTAAAGGAAGGGGGTCTCTATGCTGTAGGCAACTAGGACCAACATGATGCCTACTTTAATATTGAGCAGATATTTTGATTAAACTGAAACGATGACACTAACATCCATATGATTATCTTGAATATTGCAACAAAACTGACTTGTGATTGTAAAAATATACACCTAAAATAAACATGAAATAATACAATATCTAATATAAGACTCAATGCAACTGACAGATGACACATATAAATCAATACAAACATAAAGTGTGACTAAAAAGTCTCAGAAAATAACAAAACACATTTATGCACATATAAAGCAGTAAAAGCATGTATACCCTTATAAAGCTTACATTAAAAAGTAACAGTTGATTCAAGATGTAATAATGATTAAATATGTAATGGTGAAATGCAAGTTCATAACCTGATGGTAAGGACAGAAACATCCACTGTAATACTTGTCATGTCTAAATACATGGAAGACAGCCACAACAGGAATCTTGCTACCTGATGAACCAATCAAGTTACGAGTATTAACAAATTACTGACCATATAAAAATGGTCTTTGGACTAATATCAACGAGGTTAAACTAAAGTCGAGGGTTACAACTTTCATAGAATTATGTTAAGGTGTCTAAAATCTTAAGTAGTTATTACATAAATATGTGCGTATAGACAAATGGTTACACTCTACACCATTGACAAAATAACTGGGTCAGAATGTTACAGAACATAAAGTAGGTGAGACTCCCCTGCTGGTTGTCTGTGTGTGACTCTAGCGCTAGACAGGTCAGATACAGGGTTCAACGTAGTTGGAGGGGAACAGCCCTGTGGTGCCGTCCATCACACCTTCCCACCAGCCGTCATCATTCTTCTTTATCACATAGATGACAGCATTTTCAGAAAATGTCAGCTCGTCGCCCTTGTCAGCGTCATAGTCAAATATTGCCACCACTGAAACATTATACGTCCATGTTAGTTTGAATGTCTTGTTGGTGTATTTCACCATTCTGGGGAAGAATAGGTTAGCACAGTTACTTAAAGACCTTGAGGCATGGCCTATTCTGAATTTTGAAGCCCCTTACTACCCACTTTACCCTTTTGTCTCAAAGTCAGCCTTGATGGAAAGCCAGCCGTGTTGGAAAGTTCTCATAGGTTGTAGCCCCTACTATCCGCCCTCCCATGGAGATTGTATGACAGTCTTGTTGGATGGAACCCACTCCCCAATCTACCATGGAGTCATCACTTTGATATGCAGCATCACTAACCTTTCTCCTGGTATTCCTTCGGCACCCATGAAGGCTGAGCTGTGAACTGTGGCCCCGTGGCGGCGTAAGGATCCTCTTCCTTGTGCTGGTGGTTCTGTCGTGGATGCTCCTCATAGTCATCACTAAAGTTGTGGGGTGGAGGAGGGGCTGACCCTCCATACTCGAACTTGGGGGGACCAGGGCCAGGTCGGGCATGCTCTGGGGGAGGGGGGAGAGGTGGGGATGCTGAAATAATAGTTTACATACTTCACTGTTGGCAGTCATGATCCATGACAAAGTGCACAGGATATGCCATATATCCGAAGAAACAAGAACTCAAAAGTGATGTATCAGGGATTTTCTGTCAAATTTATGGCCGACTGTTGGTTAAGGATATGCAACAAATGTCAAAGAGAAACTCTAAACTTGGAGAGGAAAGACATCCAAGTCATGCTACCTTATATGGTTCTGGGTGAAGTCAGGCTGTGGTATAAGGATGACTTGTATTCAACCGATATTGTGGTAACATGACCAAGAGCAAAGATGACAGACAATGCACACTTTTGCTTTGAATACTGAGTCAAAGTGACCTGGATTAAGACATTAAAATGCTAATTAGGAACTTATGACCAGTCTTTCGTTAGGGTGGTGCAGTTGGAATCCTAGACAAATCACTCTTAATACAAGTGAATCTCTGCTTATTATCTTAATTCCCAGGTCAGATACATAGGCTATTGTCTTATGCAACAAAAAATATACAAGGATCACAAAATAATTTTGGACCTTATCTGGAAAAACAGATTTGGTTAATAGGATGAAGATCATTTCACACTGCTTTGGTGGATGACACGTCATCAACCAGTTCACTAAGTGTGCGTATCCAGTCATCTAATGCTTCTAGCAAGCGAAAATACAATCACGACCTTGAATCCCAATGGTGTGATCCTTGGAACTATCAGTATAATGTTTGCCCTTTACAAATTGCCACCACACTGGTTTGTGGTTGGTTTGCTACTTAATGCCCCATTCAGCGACATTCAAACTATATGGCAGTGAACTGTAAATAATCAAGTCTGGACCAGACAATCCAGAGATCAACAGCATGAGCATCTATCTATGCAACTGGGTGACATGATGATGTGTCAACCAGGTCATTGAGCCTGACCACCTGATCCCGACAAGCATGGATTACTGAAGATCAATTCTATCCCAGATCTTAACCATCCTCGATATCTCCAGGGTATACGTTCCGATAAGTCTCCACTATACCCTGGACGCATCTACGGCTCTGCCCGATAAATTTATTACCTCCCTTGACTGTCTTTGATCCAGTCAGGTGTCTACGCTGGGAAGTTGAGCGAACCAATCACAACTCACTTTCGTTTTTTGAATTATTTAACCGATTATACTTGGCAACAGAAACCATGCAGCGGTTCTCTGGAAGAGGTAGAAGGCATTCTTGCATATGTTGTTTTAAAGTTTCGGACCTGTCAATTTGTTTGTATGATTTCTCTAAAATGTGGGACGCACTGCGAGCAAACCTTCACAGTTGCGACCGCTGCCTTTGTTGACACTGGCAAGCTCGGTTATAACGGCGGCCTAGCTGATTGGCTACTGTGAGAAGGCGGAGCCAGCAAAGGGAGGTAATAAATTTATCGGGCAGAGCCGTAGATGCGTCCAAGGTATAGTGGAGACTTATCAGAACGTATACCCTGGAGATATCGAGGATGGATCTTAACATGTCCAGGGGCTTCTGATATCAGACCGGAGATGCATGATGGTATGCATGACCAACTGAAATGTTCTCTCCTGGCAGCTGGTAACTTATCACTAACCAAGCAAACATGCACTGTCACCTTTAGCATGTTTACGCTAAAAAAGTCTAGTTACATACTTATCACAAACCAAACTAAATGAGTACATCAATCTATATCACAATCAGGCATAATAGTAATTCTCACAGTTCCAGTGTGGATTAAGGAAAGGAAGTCACCAGAAGATGAAATATGGAAGCATGCAAACCTGGTATTGTCATGACATCGACCGAGCGGTTGACGTCCGGAGGCAGGGCATCTGTAATATACACAACCGTGCAACATTCACAACACCTACAAGCAGATGGAAAGAGAAGTAGATCTTATATACCGAAACCAAAACCCTCCAATCAGAAACAAATGGTGAAGCTTGGCTAAATGTTTCACTGCCTCAAAGTCAAAGACTGATCATGCACAAGTAAATAGAAAGCAGATCTGGTCCGGCACTGAAAATAACAAAAAGTCTTTTGGTAGTCCATATGGGGCAACCTCCATGATCAGGGATACAATCTATGTTGGAAATACCATCTGCCTACCCATCTCCTAATCATATCTCTGACACTTGTGTAGGGGAGGCAGCTCTTGCATCACATCATGAGTGTTGATCAAACCTTTGAAGGGCTTTAAAAGTGGAATGCATGAGAAAAGCATCATTTATGGATGTCAACTTCGATATTGTGAATAACATGTTTAGGAGCTTATGCTTGTTAATTCATCAGGTCATGTTGATGTTTCAAACAAGCCATGCGAAATGTTTGAAAGTTTATCATGATAAGTCAGCAATTTGCACAAATACCTGCATCCTATAAAATTCCCGCATCCCATAAACTTGAAAATTGACAATGGATGCAACAAAATTTATTGTGCATCCATAGGGATGCAGAAAAAGTCAAATACTTTTTGTAAAATTTCAATCGAGCAACAATAAGTTATGAATGATTTTGCTACTACCTGGATTATGGTATCGTTTGCTATTCAATAACTAACAAATTATGAGATGATCATAAAACACAATACAACAGCTGTATTAATACTAATAGTCAAGTGTCTGGGACCCCCATTTGTTGTCTAGGATCTCTGAAAATTAAGAGTAGAGTCCCAAGGACCCTAAAACACAGGACTGATAAGTTACTGAGTTTTAGTAGCAAGTCAAGAGAGGTGGTGATGTTCCTTTCCAAGAGTGTTTAAGTGAGTGAGTGAGATGGGTTTAGTACTACTTTAAACCATATTTCTGTTATATCATGTTTGAGGTGCTAAAATTAGCTGGGATATATGGGTTGTTCATGATGACCAGGGTGGTCAGAACAGAGACATAATGGAGGAGGTTTCAGGAGGATTAAAGACACTGAAACAACATCAGCAATTGTGACAATCGCATTACCATCAAGTCAAGGCCAATGTCAGAGACCGTAAGTGTAGGACTCAAGTGTGAGGCCCAAATGAATGACCGAAATGTGTGACCCGAAGTGTGAGGCCCGTGTATGAAAACAAAGCATGGAGCATGGAATCTGATTGAGAAATCTAAAAGTGTGACACATGTGTAAGGCCCAAGTGTGAAACCCACATGTGTGTATGTAATTGACATAATAGATGTGGATGTTTCTAAGCTATGTTAAGAAACTGCTATGTTTACTAGACAGGCTGTACTTGTGGTGCTTCAGGCAACAACATTCTAATCACATCAATAATGATCATAAAAAAACTTATTTGCCATTGTCTGTGAATCAGTCCATTACATATATGCCTGTTCATGTTGGCTTGGGGCTATGGCAGAAGTATTGTATCTACATCAAAGTTAGAGACATCACACAAGCACTAATGTCCTGACTTGGGAGTGACTGCCCACACTCCTGGCAGTGGCACCACCTTAACAATCATCCTGTTGCCTAGATCTAGTGTGTGATATCATGATGAAAACAGAAATTTAAAAAGCAAATTACACCTTAAATCCAGTACAGAAATCATGCTCTTCCTCTTGAGATTGCAATATGTGAATACAGGCACAAGCAGGTATCTCTACTGAGACAAAGGCTGGCACCATATATCACAAAGGAATATAAGCACTGATCAAGGTGTGTTATCCATGCTCTATAGAAGGACTCAAGAGACTACACTAGTCAAACAAACTGTCAAAGATAAATGCATGCTGCCTAGGGAAGCAGAATGTTACCAATCAGTAATCAGAAAAGACAATGGCTGCTAGCTAGTGTTACAGTGTTGCTGCGATAAAGTGACCAGTTATCACTGATAATACCCAACAAGGAACCCCTTTAGCCCCTCCATATATATGCAGATGTGTGTTTTTGAGATTCTCAATGGTTATTAGTCATTTGAAGCCATATGGTATCAAAGTGTTCAAAGGGACTTTTGCAACAAGGGGCTTTTGTCCCTTTTCCATTTGTATGAACATATGATGACATCATCCCATGGTCAGGTCACAAACTGGCAACACTAAGTCACATAATGGCATGCTATCTTCAGTGTAGTTCCCTGTACGATTGACAGTTCATACAATTTACTTCATTTTCTCTCACAGTGCCAGTGAGTATGTAGAATACCTGCTTGGGACAAAGACGTCCAATTAGCTGCGTGACGAGTGAATGCTTTAACCACGGGGCCAACTCACTGCCCCTGTGGCTGCTGAATACTCTCCTATGTATATACATCAAGACACATGCTGTTCTAGTCTACATGGTTACAGTCACCATAGTCTGGTGTCCAGAAGAATAGGGTGAGGTTCATGCAAGAAGAAAATGAGGCAGTAGAATCTCACCTTTCCAGCCATGGCTGGCATATCGGAGCTGAGCTGTGGTGAACAAGAGACAGAACAGGTACAGTATCCAAGACTGACAAACTGTTACACAAGCAGGTGAGTGAATGTAGCTCTGATCCAGTGTCAGTACTACTACAGCCATACTATTAGCCTCAAGGTTTAAACTGGCCTGGGTGAAAGAAACCTGTGGTTGATGATAGGAACATCGTAATACATGGATGAAAAATCAACCAGGTTACCTATTTATCACCACTAATATGTAATGCACAACAGGTCATCTGATGACCTATGATCAACATGTCCATGATGGTTCTTCCAGTAATGTTCCTGTGAACAGTCACATAACCATCTCATCCTATCGGGTACCCATTCATTGCTGGGTGATCAGAGGATAACATTAAAGTCACTAACCTTAGTTGACATCATAGGTGCCTTAGTGTGGGACAGAACTGAGAAACTCAAAAGTCATGACTAACATGATTTAACTTTGGAATCTCCACACAAGCAAAACCAGTTACTACCCATGAACAGAACTTTGAAAACAAATTTAACACAAAGTAATGAATTAAAATTGCAAATGTCATTTAGCATACTGTTACCTTGCCTACTTATTCTGCCTGTGAATTCATTCATTTGTAAATACTGAGCTCAGCAATATTCCAGCTCTATGACTGCAGCCTGGAATTATATGAGTCTGCACAACACACAAATCAAATCAAGTGATTGATATACTGTAAATATGTACAAACATACATACCAACAGAATCTTGATAGGCCATCGGTGGCTGTGTGGGTCGTACCATACTTGGAGATGCTGGAGGGCCAGGCCTTTGTGAAATGGGACGTGCCATTCCGACCAAAGGGGGTGAGTGTACCGTCCCCATGACACTTGGGGCATAATTCATCTCATACCGCTCCCTGGGACCTGGTTGAGGAGGGTGGTGAATCACTTGGCCAAAATGTGGATGCTGATTGGCTGGCACTGATGGTGGAGCCACTGGGGGTGCGATGGAACGATAATGGCCTCCCTGGCTACGACCAAGGGTTCCTGAGTTGGAGCTAGCAGTGGAGCCAGACCTAGTGATGGGTGGGGTTGGTGGTTTTGTAGTTGGCGCTTGGGAGCCTTGGCTGCTAATTGATGGTGTTCGATTGGGGCGCGGAACAGATGAATGCAACTGAAAGCAAAAATAAACTGTCACTATCCATCAGGAAGAACATAAACAAACATTGAGGGTACATCAACTCATGTCCCCCTTGTGGGGGATACATAAACCCAGGGGCCCTTACAGACCAGTGAACAACGTATTTGGCTTACCCAACACCTAAATGCTAATTTTGAAGTGTTTGAAGCATGGGCACCAAATCATACACTTCAGCCAACCAGTGTGAATCAAATGAATTGAATATTGCATCTTGCTTTTCTTCCGACAGGTACTATCTTAGTAATGTTGCTGTGGTGTAATTCCCCTTGTTAATATTCACAAGGACTACATGTGAACGTTTGACAAAAATTTATTTATTGGAATACAAGGCAAATCTTTTCACAGCCATGGTTAGATATTGCAGACAACACAAGAACATAAGATTTTGAGTAATCTCCCTTCCATCAATTTGCATTCGCAAAACATTATCCACTTTGTGCATCATGCATGATGCAATGTTATTTGAGATAAAGAAGCACTACCATGAAGTACACTGAAGTGTACCTCGCTTGTAAGTAGGGTACACTGAAAATGATAGATGAGTGCTTAGCCAATCAGAAAACGACATTCATATGTGAGGTAAGATAATGTTCATTACACATTACATAACAAAGTTGTTTTTTGTGTGTGACTATTCTCTATGATCGGCTATGTAATCTGTGCTGATCTAGATCAAGATGTCTATGACCTGGGTATTCTGGGTATTCATTGATATCAGTAACTGCTAACAGATAAATGACACGTAGGAGGAAACATGGTAACAATGACTATAGTATAGACTTTACCCTGACGCCATGGCCAATGTCGTCCAACACTGTATAGTCAATGGGTTTGCGGGTGTACTTGATTGGTCGTTCAGCCTGTTCAGGGAAAACAATACCACTCTTAACTCCCATAGGACGGGTTGAACTCCGGTTTGTTGTCAAAACACCAATTTCTCTTCTTGCAACTTTCTCCTTGTGGATGTTTACTATCTGAAATGATAAAAAAATAACATGAATATACAATCAAACAATACTGCAAATAAACTACAGTCAGTGGTAGACAACAACTGTGTCTTCTGTCAGTAGACAGTACTGTTGTGACCTGTCAGTAGAGATTTGAACTAAGTAGCCTGCCGGTGCACTTCACAGCTGCGTCACTGCCATTATCTGCAGATGATAAACACAGGACCTGACAACTCACTTTATCTAGCCTCATGTAAGAATGTCGAGTTTTGATTGGTCCATGTGACTCTGATAAAATACCATGTACATCCATCACAATCCGCGAGTGGGAGTATAGAAGTCATGTACTCCTGCTACGAAAGTCATATTACCCAGCTAAGCCTCGGTGACGACACGAAGTGAGAAAAGCGTGCATCGACAAGCCTTTAGTAACGTGCGGTGCATTGAGGTCAAACGATCAGCTGGTGTCAACATGGCACCATGTATTACAACCTTACTCGGAACTGATAAACCCCCGTATTTATGCATTACAACCTTACTGGGGACTGATAAAAGCCTGTATTCCCCTTGACACGATGTGACAACTTACATTGTACTGATCACAGGAGCGTAACAAACAAGAAGCATTTGGCAGTTTTCTACCCTATAACTGATCCACATTAATAAGAATTTAAAAACGTGCATGCATTGGCCCATGTTCATGAACACTATGGGCGAAGTTAGTACTCTGGAGAACATTGTTGGTACTTCCAGCAAACTTTAATGTGTTATTATGTTATTAGGTTTTACCTGAATAACTACAATACCAAAACCATGGTTTTCAAGAAATGTAATGATCTGAATAAAACTGATATCTTATACTTATCCTGACTCATGTTTATTATCCTAATCCCCTCCCTCTATGCGAGCCCCTCTCAGGCACGTTGAATTCACAATAATTCTCGTGTTGGGTTTGTAAGACTCAGAGAGAAAGAGGCAAGAATGGCTGGTAATGTGACCATATTGGCAGTAAAGGGAGGCTCCCAATGTATGAGTGTGTTGCTTCAATTAGAAGGGAAATTCAACGGAGGAGATAAGCATAATAAGCATTAGTCAGGATAAGGAAAAATTATTGTTTAAATTCATCATTAAACAAGAACATAATTCAAGTACAAGACACTGAAGACACTTTCAGCTATCCATATGTGCAAACCCATAATTGTTTACACTGAATGAGTATGGGTGAGTGAGTGATTTCAGTTTTATGCCGCTTAAGGCAATATTAAATGGGCTTCACACATTGTACCAGAGTGCGAAATTAAACCTGGGCCTTTGGTGTGAGAATGAACGCTTTAATGACTAGGCTTTCCCACTGCCCTGAGTGAGTGAGGATGAGGTACCTGTGACAGATGGTTGACACTGGACTCCATCTCAGCCAGCTGGTTCTGCTGCAGGTCAAGGAGCTTCAGAAAGTTGGTTGCCAGGCTGTTGATCTGGTAGGCCACACTAGCCAGGGAGTGTGTCGTATAATTCTTTGTTTCTTCCAAAGCATGGCGCTTGTCCTTGGCCTACACACAAGAAAGCACAGAATCAGCAACATTCATTGTCAGTGCCAACTTGATACATCCCAAAGTTCAAACGATTTACTAAATTCACCCCGGCGCAGGGGGAAAAGGTGGTTTCAACATTTGAAATACTAACTTCATTGATAAAAATTGCTCAGCTTGAAAATTTAAATGTTTAAATACATGTCTGTGGAAACATAGAAAAATATATTGATCGTGACAAGTTGTCTCTGTCACAGAGACAACTCAATGTTTGTTTTATTGACACCTATGTGTCTGTCTGCCTGTCTGTTTATGACAGTATGTACACATCTTCAATCATTGACAACATGCAATTTGAACTTAACACCTATAAGGCAATACACCATAAACAAAATACATTGATTTATTGTTTCGAGGTAAGTAAACCCAAGTACAAAATACTAAACTTGTTATTTGTGATTATATGCTTATACTTTGGTTCATAATTTTTTTGTATGTGACCTTTAAGTTTATTCCTAAAGTTTCACGTCAGCTGTTTACAGTTTTCAGCTTTGTGTCTTCATGACATGGACCTCACATCAATGAATAATGCAAACCTTGCTGTTTATCCTTTGATCAATCGTCAGCTTGTGGGGCGTGTCCTAAATGCCTGCTGAATGCTGAGTTTTTAATCATGAGAAGTCTATTGTGACAGGAAAATTCATTTTCAATGAAAAGGTTATTTGACTGATTTACAAAGTTCTAAACACTGTTCCAGAGCCTTCCATTGTTTGCCGACTCTCTGGATATTACATAATGATCTGGAAAGGGCTCGCATTACTAGGCCAGCCAAAAATATCAATAATTCCTATATGTTCCTATAACTTGCACATTTACCTGTTGCGTACAAATGCACTGATATGATTTTACACATGTACTATTGGCCTGAGGACGCCTTATACAAATAAATAATCTGTCTGTCTGACAACATCAATCGTTCAATGCTCGGAAACATCAACAATGAGAATTATTTAAAATTATTATGGACATAAAAATTGCATCATCAAAAAATATCAGTTATGAACTTTTGCTCAGTCTTTATTCATGGACTGATTTCAGGTTAACCCTACAGATTTTGGGATGAATACATAACACACGAAAGGTCATTCTTAATCAGTAAAAATGGACTTCTACTGCAGTGTTCTGTACACAGAATAAAGTGTAGGAAAGCCATAAAGTATTGTTAACGCGGTTAATGAAGATAACATAAGCTATACAGTAGAAGAAAAACTGGTTATAATCATATGGTCAAAGAAGTTCACCTCAGGAATGAAACATACAGCTTCATGGATTTCAACTTCCTGTTTATTACGTTGAGCAATGTTACAATGAAGATTCTTACATTGTTATCAAGCTAAATGTGAATAAAACCAATTAGTGAAAAGCTTTACATACATAATATGTTGTGACAAACAGCGGATTAACAACATCAACAGCATGTGATAGATAAGTGGTACATAATTAGAAGAGGCCAGTAGGGAACTAAAACAACAAAGAGCACTAGTGATGAAGCCAATAACGGGTGGGATTAAGAACTAACAACAAACAGACACAATGCTTAGATAGTCTATGGTTTGATTAGCTCTTTATAGGCCGATGGTATGTAGTATCCTTGGTCTCTGTTGATTATAGGTTTTCGATGGCCTCCCAAAGTTTCCATTTTGTGAAGTCCTGGTTTTGTTTGACAGGACAAATTTGTCAAACTTGATTCGATGAGTGGGGAATTTTTGTAGATGGTTTGATTTGTTGTCTGCCTTGGCTGTAGAGGATTTGTGTTCTCCTATGTGGGAGGTTTCACCCTTATATGTACTACCACATTTACAGTTGATCTTGTACATCACTCGTTTGGGATGTGTTTAGGAGGCTGCATGCTGAATGGTGGGTTACTGCCATTGGCTTGGAAGATGGTCCTGAGGTTTGGAGAGAGGGGGAAGATGGTGTCAAAGCCTGCTTGGTGTTTTAGGAGTGTGCTGATTTGATGGAAGGTCTTGCCAGTATAGGGAACGGTTATTCTAATGGGGGCGGTTTCTTGCTTGGTCAGTTTGGGATTGTCCTGAAGCATGGTGGAGATGGTCCTCTTGACTAGGTTAGATGGATACTGGTTGAAGTTGGGGAATCAACATTGAGAGGTCGCTCAACACAATAAACAAGAAGTTGTAATCCATAAAGCTGTAGGTTTCATTTTTGACTCACTGTCTTCTAGAATGCCCATTAAACAAGTACACCTCAGGAGTCTTGTGGATATAAAACAGTGACAGTTTTGACAATGCAGTATAATATAAGTGAGCAAGTTTAGTTTTATGCCACACTCAGCAAAATACCTTCTATATAATGGTGGCAGCATGATACAGTGTATATCTGAATATCAGACATATTGCAGTAAATATGTTCAACAATATAATATCATGAAATATGATTGTGCTGTTACATATGTAATGTAACTCACCAGAGTTTTTCTTCTTCTATCCTATTCCTCAACAGTATGGTATACATATGGTAAAGATAGCTAAACTGCAAAAATACACCTCAACAAGGTATACTCTGACTATGCTCAGTATTGGCTGTTTACAACTTATGTAATTTACATCAGCAAATTCATTACCCTAGTGAAAGTGACAACGGGAATGTCATGTCTAATTGTTGGCATAAAAGCATTCATCTTTGTAGAATATTTTGAAAGTTGCTTGACTCCCAGTGCCACTAGCATATTGCATGAATTAATGCCCGTTTCATCAAGAATAATCCTGTGACAACTACAAGGCCATCTGCACAGTCCTAAAAACATAAGCAGAAGTTAAGTATTGTCCAACATCACACTACAACAACAAATTATATGAGATGCTTTGAAAAAAAAAAAAATTATGTTATATTTGAATACAATTGAACAGAAGTTTCAAAAGTGGTGGTTAAAAATCATATTACATTACTAATCTTAAAGAAATTCCTTATAATAATTCTTTTTATTGAAACTGTTAAGATTGGGTACTTGTGGTAAGTAAATGTTTGACAGTAGAATATGCTTGTACACTAGTAAACGTCCAGCAATGTCCTCAAGTTTTTAATAAATAATTACAATTACCAGCAGCTTACCAACTATATCAGAGGAATCTGAATATTTGACAGATTTGAAGACAAGGTACAGTTATGGGACGTAAGTATTCGTCAATCATCAAAACTCTCATAGACCTTCAAGGTATGTTTAAACATAATTTATTCACTTGGAAATGGATTGCTAACAAGCCTGTATGGCTTATATTAATGCCTCTCCAGAATACTTGCTTTGTTTAAATTTGTACGAGGAAATTTTACATGATATTACCATACACTGACATAATACTGTATTAGAATATCAGAATGTTTCGTATCATAAACAAATCAGTCATCAAAATAAGAACAGATTGCATTTGTATGATACGCTTTAAATTACATTAAGAAATAAACGTAGTAGCTTTACTAATATTTGTTCATATTTGTTTTATGGCCAGTTAATACAAAGAAGTTACTACCTACTAAAACTCTTAAGAATCAAATCATTTTGATGCAATGATGAACTGAGTGCAGAATATCCATATTTGTCTGATATGAAACTGATGATGAATTATTGCCATACAGTACATCCTGCATGTTGAACCCTTCCTTATAGAAATATGATTCATATTGTATACTGTTATATTTAGGACACGTGAAGAAATAATGGAAAGCATCCTCAGAAACATGTGAGCAGGAACAAGAAGCATTATCAGAAATGAAACGGGTGTATTTGTCACTGTTTATGTCATTGCATCTCAGTCTAAGATGACTGTGTATTATACAGTGTTAGATTTGGGTGAAATTTTGAGTAGCCCAAATTGATGAAAATAATGTTTCTGGACCCCCTCCAATGTTAAATAGACGGGCAGATGTAAAATAGAGGGAGTCCTCACTGAATTTGATGAGTCAAAACACTCCAAAACCCTCTCCTGAGCCAACACTGATTATATAATACACTTGCAAGATATTTTAGCATAGCTGTAATAATTATTCAGTTTTCTTAATTTGATTGTCACATTTTGCAGGCTGTTTGACGACAGATACATTATTTCTTGTTCCTTCAAGTATTTTCCGCATTGCATATGTACATTCTGTATTTACATGAGCAACAAATATACAACATTGAGTATTATTTCCACAGAGACCACCTTGACACTCATCAGTCAAAGTGTGGTCATATTCTTCAAACAGTGAATGGAAAATAAAACAGAAATTATGTCTTCACAGGCGAGATGACATAAGACACGAGCAAAATATGTACAAGATCAAACGAAAATGAAATTCAAGACACTTCTTTCCAGCTGCACCAAATTAACACGTAAGTCTGTGGAAATTATGAACTCTGACGAATACCTATGTCCAGTGATAGTACTTTTGACACTAGGGGCTGATCTCTACCTAGTTGACAGAAACTCTATTTTTTGATAAACTGAACCTGTAAAGCTCCAACAACAACAACAACAACAACAACGGGAATACTGTGTTCTAACTAGCACTCAAGTAATATGTGTGTTTTCATCATGAGCATGTCGGCGTGTTTGAGTCTGCGATACGAGTCATAACAGTAGTGGTCCAACACTAGAGGGCATCTAATATAAATGTTGTTGTCCTACCTGTGGTCGGTGTTTTATTTATAATTACGTATTTTTGCTCTTCAAGCATTGACATCCAGACCTATTAGGCACCCTACCAAACGATCCACACTAGATCTCGGATCTAGACAAGGCATCGATTATTATCTATGGGAGATATTCATGAAAAACAATGTCTTGCACTGACAGTTGCGTAAATGGAGGATGCCGTCTGTGTGTAGGATGCAGTGTACATCAATTAATTCTACCTGAAGGTAGTTTCCTTCGCAATACTGTGCAACTCTTTCCAAATTGGCATGGCTGTCCTGTAAACTCTGGCGGCCCTCGGGAAGTTCGGACTCGATCAACTGCATCACTTCGTTTGCAGCCATTTTCGTATTCGACTTCCGGTAAGCGCATTCAGAACATGTCGTTATCCTTCGACTTCTTCATCAGTTGTCTCCCGCTCCCGGCTTCTCAACAGCACCAACATTCGGAATACGTCGGCTGATTCCGTGAATGCTTCCACGACCGACTGACGAACGTTCATTCAGTGACATTTTAATGTCAGAGAATATATCGTAATCAGTGCGTCGAAGGCAGATGAAATTTGAGTATCTCGTACGTAGATGTACGTGTTTTGGGGTGTTGCTACACTGTCTGATTGGGAGCCCGGTGTTTGGTATCTTTTGTCTGATTTTATGCCACTTCATATTGTCACAATTTGACGACTCAATTGCAGACCCAGGTTATTTTCTTGGCAATCATTGATTATATGATCAAAGAATGACATAAGGCAAGAACTCATTCAACATGATTTTATTCTCAATGTGATAATGAAGAGCACAAGTACAAGTAATACTGCATAATATATGAAAACAAAAATATTGTTCGTAATCAGATGCAAAGTAGAAGCTGTATTATCCTTGCTGTCTACACAACTGTCACCACTGGAAACACTATAGAAACCCAAGTCTTATTTCATGGCTATGGTAAAGGAGAACGACAAGAAATCAATAGGATTCCATAAACCTTCAACCTGTAGACAACCCCTGAATTCTTACATGAAATACTTATAAAAGTAACAATGAAACTAACATGTCCAATCATTTATAAACAATCTGTAAATTTTAACTTTTAAGTGAAATTAACCCAGTAGAGTTCATATTTCTTGAATTTCCCTGTTTTCACATGTAAACAACAGCAGAAAGTGAAGATACCACTGACTGTTAGATCTAGGAGCTGAAAACATATTTGCGAAATAGCAATCAGTATGTATATTTTAAAACTTACTCAAGCTGATATTAGAGTTTGAAAACTGAAAGAAAACATATTTATCCAAAGGAGATAAAGTTGTAGAACCCCCTCTCAGTCAATGCACACTGGTTGGGGAGGAAAGAATAAAGTGAAATGAGTCAGTAATGTGCAAGAACAACAGTCTTGAGGCACACATGGTACTATGTTATTAATATGAAAATATCTATGTGACTGTACTGGTAAACAAAGAATGTATCAAGGCACGCATATTTTCACCAAACCACCATGAACAAAACAGAATGAGTGCTTGAGTAGGTTTTACGCCGCTTTTAGCACAATTCCCTCGATATCGGGGCAGGGGGACACTAGCAATTAGTTTCATACATTGTACCCATATGGGGAATGAAACCTGGGTCATTGGTGTGATGAACAAACACTTTAACCACTAGGCTACTCCAACTACCCTAAACAAACCAGAAATACATGACCAAATACTTTGCACTAAGTCTACAAAATGTGTGTGATCGTACACTTGTACCAATGAATCACTAAAGCTACACAATTAATACCTGAAAATTCTCTCATCAACATCTGGGACCGAGAAGTATTTGCTAGTTGTCAACACTGACCTCAGACATCATCAATACCATGGCAGTGCTCTGGAAGTATGGACCAGACAATCCACTGATCAACACCTTGTGTCTATATATAAAACTGGGACTCGTTAACATGCAATCAACAAGGTCACCTAAAAAACACTACCACATTTATGTGGGGACAAATTCTAATGTGGAATACATAACATTGCGGATTTGAAAAGAGGAGGTTGTAATGGGTTCCTGTGACACTTCTTGTATGTGTGCGGCTGTTTGAAAATAACTTCCGAACTTTTATCATATGTAGCCATCAGTGTGAAAATTGCAATCTGTTATGACTATATTCAACCCTGGGGATAGGAACCT
This sequence comes from Haliotis asinina, assembly GCF_037392515.1. Lineage (NCBI taxonomy): Eukaryota > Metazoa > Mollusca > Gastropoda > Lepetellida > Haliotidae > Haliotis > Haliotis asinina. The sequence continues at coordinate 54,745,592 of NC_090289.1, forward strand.
CTTCCAAGGTTGGCTCTTATTATGACCAAATATTCCACATGTATCTACACAGCAAACTTTCCCCCCACAAACATCACACCAACCATCAATAGAGATAACACAAACAGGCAGTATATCTCTCATATTAACGGTTAATTTAATTAGGGTTTCCAAATGTGAAGAAACCCTTTATGAAGCTCAGCGCATTATACACCATATACAACATGCAAGTGACCGCTTGAACAAAGGGTGATGGTAGGAAATGCAATGGCTGACAAGCCACTGATGAAATATGATAAAATGTGTTTTTTATTCTGCAACTGAAGCAGCTGTGCATGATTTTCACAAGGCAAATGTGGTACCTGATGATCCAAGTACGAAATAATAACAGATGGAGCTTGTTCAAAAGAATTTCTTATAAACAAACAGAAAATTATAATGTTTTCAGATTAACTGGAAATTAGACATTTTACCACTGCCCTTACTGTTAAGACTTTTAACTTTGTATTTCCATCAACATAACATTTGATATCATAAAAGTATTTTCCTCACAATAACACAAAATATGACAAGATTTGACACAAAAATATGAAATGACACAGAATCAGATCTAAACACATGTACAAGCAAAACGAAAACTATTCTGATTTGATCAATGTAAATAATCTGAGATAAAACGCAAAGGTGAAACAATCCAGCATCAGTAGGTGCTCTGCCTGGTGTACACAAGGAAATATCTAGTGAGCAACAGTGACCTTGAGACAGATTACCATCAATGCACTTTCACATGAGAGAAGTGAGGCCTATTTCCACCCACAGCAGTATCTACAATGCCTCATGGTGTGTATAGGTGAAAATACACAGGCTGTAGATGTCTTTGAGAATCACAGTCACACACAGCTGAGTGACCACAGACGACACCAATAACAAACATCAAACACTGATCAGCAGTCGAAATGGAAGGACAAGAACAGATAAAGTACTTAGAGATTTATCTTGGTTCAGCACAAGTACAATAAGTTTGTTCTGTACTGTACTTCCCAACTTCTAAAATGCTACTCAAAGCAGTCAGTACGAGTCTTGGTGAAAAATCACTTGATTCAACTTCAGGAATTTCTTTAGTTACAACTGCATTCAATGCAATGATGTAAATATAAGTACTAAAGAACTTCCACTTTTTGAATGTGCTAGAGAAAAATCACCTGGTAAAATCTAAGACTGTTTTCAGTTTTTACTTCAACAAAATGATATAAAAGTGTGCATTAAATAACCTTCAATAACTTGAACAAAGACACTGTTATATATTACTTTGATACAAATATGGGGATGAATAGATAACTCCCTGTATACACATACAGACATCATCTACATACAAGTAACAATAAGTCAGGTTCTCAAACCCTAGCACCCATCACACAAACATAACAAAGACAGTTTCCTTGAGAATATACCATAATCACAGTTTTTGAAGGTCTTCTGGAATGAAATCTGAAAATATTTGGAATGGTCCAATATGTACATTGCCTGCACATACTTTAGGCACTGAGACAAGAACATCTCTATTAACAAAGGTTTCAAAACCAAATGACAAAATAGAGTAAGGCAAGAAAGTGACAAGGCACAGGGAAAATTATGTCATTATGGTCTCACTAACTCCTTCTTACAAAAATATGGCTACATCTGATGAGAAAAAGTCTGAATAATTTGTTCTCATTTGAAAACATATTGGCACTTCCATTTAACCAGTAAACACATGAAACAAGAACTGACATAATACAAAATATGTTTTGACTGGACATACATGTATATGTTCCACATCAATCAATATACAAAATGGCAAAAGTTCCTATGTTCCTGTTGTCACAATGTACAAAGGTGCTTAAAGTGATACAATCTGTATATGGTGCAGACCATGTCTCTATTAAAGGTCACATGCAAACAAACATAAGTATAACAGAGTTATCACTTATTCAAGACATTAAATGCATTGCTCACTGTGAAAATACAAACAAACAAAATTATAAGTGTATAATTGCAAATCAAATGTGCAATATTTTGTACTTGGGTTTGTCTCCCTTGAAACAAAGCTGTCGCAATACTTAACCCAGTCAAGGCTGGTGGGTGTGCACTTGTGTAACAACGCCTTGTCATTGGCCACCGGTTCATTTGCCAATACGCTTAGTCAGCTCTTTGTTTGTGGCTCATAAGCCCCATAGGTGTTAATTTCAAATTGCATGTGGTCAGTGATTGAAGTTGTGCACTGCATATTGTCATTAGAAGACAGACAGGCTGACATATAGGTGTCAATAAACAAGACATTAAGCTTTGTCTGTGAATGAGTTCGCTTATCACAACAGACATGTTTTTTATGTAAGGAGTAGATTGTTTACTTGTTTGTGTACACAACCAAGATCAGACTATTGCTCATGATCTCATACTCCGGGCAGCCATACTGTTTCAAGCTCTGCGAAACTACTCACTGCACATGCGTTTTGAGCGCAGCGCAGTATAGCTGTTGCAATTACTTTATGCCCCAGCGCTGGCGAAAAATTAATGAATCGTTTCTGAACTCTGATGTTGCAGGCTTTTTTTCTTCGCCCTTTTTTTTTCAACTTTAGAGGTTGAATTGGCATTTTTGATGACCTGTTTTGGTAAGTGCACACTGAAAGGTATCAGAATCTGAAAAGCTGTGTTTCACGTTGCATGTGACCTTTAACATCACAAACAGGAACAGAATATACTGCACCAACAAAACATTCTGCTAATTACTAATCTAATCAAATGAACACTTCATTTTGTGTAAAGACATGCTGAAGGAACGGAATTATAAGAAATAAAAATGTGATGGTGTAAGAACTCTTCATGTGATATATCACAACATGTTCTCATATGGACCTATCTAACGGCGGATATGAATAAATCTGGTCATCTGAACAGAACCAAATTATGAAAAATTAACCAGAAGAAAAGGAACTTAACATCTTGACCTGCCTGATTAGATGTCAAACTGTCTTTGAAGACTATTTCCTCGAGTCGAGTGCCATGTCCTAACTTTTGTAAAGTTCAAACATGCTCACAGCATCAAAAGGCACCATTATACAACGACTGTTTGATACTGTACACAAAACAGAGTGATTCAAAATAACATGGTTCAAGTATTTTGAGCCTAATGCCCATTAAAAATAGGATCCGCACAATGGAATGAGCTAAGCTGTTGGAACATGTGTCTGTGTAGGACATGCATAGTGTGTGTTGTAACAAGTTCTACATGCAGGGTTCCACATAGTTGGATGGAAACAGGCCACGCTGCCCATCCATCACTCCTTCCCACCAGTCATCCTCATTCTTCTTCAGCACAAAGATCAGCGAGTTCTCTGAAAACGTCAGCTCATCCTCCTTCTCTGCCTTGTAGTCATAGATTGCTATAACTGAAGATCGAAAAGAATATTTTATAATCACATATCACAGTAACAGGGAGAAAAAAATAATTGTTCTTGTTTTTATAACCTTGGAGTATAAATGACCTGAAATAATGTTTTCAGCTTCTTCTAACAGCTCTTCCGAACACACCAGTTGTTGTGGACAGCCATCATGAGCTCACACAAAGCAAGTGTCTTGCTCTGGTCGAACAAGTCACTCCTCATTGTGTTCATTCTCTAAACTTAGAGCTAGAATCATCACAGTATTCTGTAAGCAGGGTTGGTGAGTCAGGGGTCCATCCTGTGAGACAGGACAAGTATGATATGTTAAACATACTCTATCTCAAAATTATGCACTTATCCCACAGTTGGACAGTGAGTTCCAAAATACCCTAGTCTGCTGGAAGACAACAACTCTGACAGGCCTCAAGTTCACATCACAGCCTTGACTTGTGATGAGCTGCTCCATATATCCCTTTAGTGACACTCAGAACAAACTAGCCAGGAATGTGCCATCCTGAGTCATTTCTCACCACATCAGTCAACAAAGGACAATTGATAGGGCTAAAAGCCAGGCACCACTGCTTTGTGTCAATTCCAGCTGGCCCCATAACCTCAGTTCTAGCTACTGTGTTCTTCAAAAGCATGAACCATAGACACTCAGGGAATGTAAGATGGGATGGTTCAAGTAGCATTCTGTTTAACATCTTATGACATCCACTAATCCTCTTTTATCCAAACATAGCTCACTCACAGACAGGCCTAGAACATCAGACAGGAAAGCATCAAATCTTGCCCATGAGGAGTAGCATTTGAATTTATACTCCACTTCCAGGCTTGTCTGAAGTGTTTATGAATTATTTACAGCCTGTGACCAACAGCTGGTTGGTCAGTTCCAAATTATCATCATTTATTCTTGTATTTAGACAACGAAGTAAAAGATGATGTGACTGTTCAAGCACATTTTCTATCTACATTGATTGTTGCCATACTTGGACTGAAAGCATTGAGTATCACCACATATCCAGCATGCCATAGTGGTGTGTGACACTTCTACTGTGGGAGCTGAAGAGGCAGGAGTGAAGACACTTGTGAAGACCACAACAGTCTTGTGATGATAGATCTACCGATTGAACTGGGAATGATCTTGGTATTCCAGAGATGCAGATAATACTGAACGGGTTTTCAAATACTGAGAATGGGACAAAGGCTGAGATTATCCGGGGTTGGGCTGAAACCAGGCTAGGGATCAGTGAAAAGGAAACTTCAATCACTCTGGTGATAGCATGGATGTGGGAATAGGAGAACTTGACAATGGAAGCTTGGATTAAACATCAATGCTTATGTGGAGATCAACATCAGATGCTGTGTAGATGTTGTCTTAGGCAAAGACTGGTAATTGGGAACATCCATGTGCATTCTTGGATGTTCTCTTCTTGCTGGAAGATGACCAAACTCTTCTACTCAAAGTTTTTAATCGCAATCCTTTATATGAAAGAAAAGATGTAGCTTCTCAAGATTTAAAGAGACGGTCAAATGACGAAAGATTCCTCCAGAAACTTTCCTCTTCCGAAGTTCCATAATCCTTTCCAAATTAATGTACAACTTAAAAACTGACAAAAGTATCCAAGTCAGTAAACTACAGAAAAAATCTATCTGTAACTTAGGATCACCACCTTAATGTGACAAGAAAGAGCATGAAGGCAGCTGGGAGTCACACTCTCAACTTGAGCATGAGCTGATGGAACCACTAAACTGAACTACGGTGTGTTTGAGGCTGAAAACTTTGTTTGAGGTCATTTCCACTCCAAGATCACAAGAAAAAGAGAAAATGCATAAAGTGACAGGATAAGTTTAAGCATTTGGGACAGGGGAACTCTCAATCAAGACGAGATCATCAGAACTTCAAAAGATCATCGAGATCATAACTAGATGATCCAGACTTTTATGAAGACTACCATCAGATCAATGATAGAACAGTGTGTGAATACTTACCCTTTTCCATATAGTGCTTTGGGATCCAGTCCGGCTGTGTGGTGAGCTGGGGTCCCGTCTCCATGTAGGGATCCTCTGGGGGTGGAGGAGGTTGACTGTCTGTGTCACTGAACTCTGGGGGTGGTGGAGGTGGATCGCTGCCATAGCCATACTCTAATGCAGCCTCTGGAGGAGGGGGTGGGGGTGGCGACACTACTGCGGTAAGAAAGAAAAGTCATGAGAAAAGTCATCACAATCAGAATGTCACATCCGTCTGAGACTAGCACAGATATGGTGCAGACAACCCAGGTCAAGGCCAACCTTAGCCTTATGTTAAAATCCCACAACCATAAGCACATCAAAAGTACACCTAAGACTACTGGGACACTTGTATCTAGCCTAATTTTTTTTAGTTTTCAAAGACTAGAATTATTGCATAATTTTTGCATTAAAATATTTTCATATTCAGTATTATGCAGTTCTAATTAGTAGCAACACTGAATTACTGAAAACTGGTTTAGCATTACAGTCCTAATATACTGTATAAATAAATTAGTAATCATACATTAAAACCCCAACATATCCTAAATTCCCTGCCTAACAACTATGCTGCCCTGTCAACAGGGTGTTTGGCACAAGTCTGTTGATAGCAACCCCATTTTGTCAGCTGAAATAGCATTGGCATTGTGTACTACAAGCCAAACATCATCTCAATACATTGTGAGTCAAATGTCACAGTACATACTGTTCCTCGATTCAAACATTGCGAGACATATCACTATGTGAGGATACTAAACATGGCCTAAAGTGACATCTCCGAAAATCACTCCACCATAAACTTGCTGAAAGTAATAAACTTTCATCCTTCAGAAGCTGAATATCTGACTGTGGAACTCTCTACATACTAGTATGTGCCAGAAAGAAGTGCTGACCCAGCACATTTACATAGTTACTAGAAGCACTGATCTCAGGGACGCACATCTATGTAAGAACTTACCACTCTGTGATCAAACAGGTCAAATGCAAAAGGGGCGAAAAGGGACATGGGGAGACAGGGTAATGAGTGGGAACATTAGCGTGGGGTCATGCCGACCTGTTGAAGTGAGTGCATTCTGCCCATCATGGTCCAGGGATGGAGGGGGAGGAGGCAGCGGCACATCTGTAACCATGACAACACAACATGCAGCAAGCATACACCCCTGTACCAGGCAAGCTGGTTTACTAGTGCTAATACTAGCATATATAAGCATTAAGCAAGGTATACTAAACAGCTTTACAACTGCAAACATAACTACAGTAACAAGCATTGCTGGACATTAAACTCGGGTTTAATCATTCTTGTTAAGAATAAGAATGTTAAGAATAAGATGCAATTAACCACCATTACTTATACCTACCAGTACATCAGTCTCCATCCTACCCATCATGAAACTGTATTCATCCTACCTCTATACCTGTTTACTCCTACCATTAATAATACTGTATTGTCAGAACAACTTTCCTGTACATTAGACCTTACCAAAGATTATCCTAAGGAAATGAATTTTCATGCAGCAGAATAGACTTTAAGAGTAGTATTTAAAAGAAAGGAACTATAATCATAGTGTGCAATGTAACACATAGACATGACAGAGAATTGAACAAAAGCTGGATTTGTAGCTCAGATCTCTATAAATACAAGCTCAAAAAGCTGAATTATCAAGACATATATCAGACTGACCAAGATTCCACAATGACTGGATGATGTATTCCTCTACACAAAATTCTGCTATGAAATGTTTCTTTAGTATTAGTCCCATATACCTGGGGTCTGTTTTACAAAACAACCTTAGCACTAAGTCTACGGTAAGGCCATGTTGAAGTGAGAGACTCATTGTCACCTAAGTTGTTTACAAAGGTATATTGGTACTTAAAGAACAGTTGTCAAGTTTTTAACTATACCATGATTACCCAGATGGCAAAATGTTCCGATATTATGATATTAAAGAATACTAACCCCACTGGACATGCTGATTATCTAACCACTAACATACATGTATGGTCATATGAAGATAATTTCTGACTAATGATGCATAAAACACCTTGTGTTTTTTTTTTTTAAAAAAAACCCCTAGTCTTTCTAAAGTTTCACTCGTCTCAGACTGAGAGACAAGAGGTCATGTCTATCCCTGTACATACGCTGATACTAGAGAGGAATATCAGTAGAGAAAAGCACAGGGCAGATGCAGATCTAGCAGCAACCTAAATACTGCCATAGCAACAACGGTACAGTAAGCCTTGTAGCATCACATATAGTCTAAAACTAGTGTATGTCCACAGCCACCAACAACGATGAAGACAGGATGGGCCATCATGCTAAAGAGAATTGTGGTCCAATATTACTAGAACCTTCCCTTCACAATAAATGATTCAAACGTTCATGTCAGAGTTATGAATCCATGAACATCATCTACAGTTGACAAAAATGTCATTTTCTGAATTAAATTGATATTTTATACTTATCCTTACTCATGCTTAATTGCTTATCCTTCTCCCTGGTAATGGAATACCTGAAATCCCTTGAAGCTCCCTTCTAAAAGAAGCATATACACTCACCCACCGGGAGCCTCCCTTTTCCCAGACACACTGGTCACATAACTAACCATGCTTGTCACTCTCTCCTAGTAAAATTGCCCAACACGAGACTACTGGAATTCAGTGTGCCCGAGTGGGGGCGGCTGGGAGGGCTTTCGTCATCAGTCAGGATAAGTATAAAATATAAATTTTACTGAGAAAATTACATATTTTTTCTTATCCTGACTCATGCTTAATTGCTTACAGAATCTGACGGAAATTGCGGTGGGTCAGGCCACTATTCTCTGTAAATTCAAGGGGGATCACATCTAGCTGAACTTGTCTTCTGAAGAACACTTCGTTGACTGGAACGTGATGATATCTAGATTAACTAGCATCCTGCTAGTATCTAATTCAACTAAATGTCAAGATATTAAAATCAAGACTAGTTGCAACCCTCCTTCATGTACAAGTATCTTCATTACGAGTACAGGGTCTTAATCACTCATGTTAGTCTGTTCGAGATGTGCACATGGACTCCCAACCATACACTCTGCAGATCATCTGGTCTCCACAAGTCACGTGATAAATGGGTGAATATACTCAGTACCTTTGAGAAACCGTTAGTTGCTGCGCAACGACGAGAGGCCCAAACTGATGTTTGGCATCCTTCAGATAATGATTGGTAAACACTATGTTGGATTTCCAAAAGCAGCCCTCCATTATAGCTGATAGCGAGCAATGTCCATGCAGAGCTAGTATAGAGACAAAGGCTCTGACTTTGTGTGGGTTGGAAGCTCTTGGAGGATCCAATCCTGCTGCTTTATAGGCCCTCAGTATAACAGCCCTGATCAATACTGAGATAGTGTTGCGTGATACTTCTGTAGGCGTCTCAGTAGATATAGGGATAAGTAACTACTTGAAACATTGTCTTCTAGACTTAGTATGTGTGAGATATATCTTCAGCACTCTGACTGGACATTATGATAAGTTTTGCGTATCACGAGGTCCTAGGATTGAAGATAATGGCAGTATGTGGAATTGTCTATCCAGTTGACCAAGATCTACTGTCTCTATCTTAGACCAAGATGTACTGTCTATTGATGACTTGAATCAAATCTTGTGGGATTGAAGTCTAGAGCGTGAATTTCTGACATCCATACAAAGGCAAGTAAAAACAACGTCTTCTGAGTTAGCAGTTCTAATGTTGTCCGGTCAAACTGCTCGTACGCATCACTTGTGAGATGTTGTAGTACGATGTTTAAATCCCAAGCTGGAGCTCTAAACCTGCGTTGTTGATCTTCCAACTTGAAGGAGCATAATAAGGCGAGTAGCTCATGTACTTTAGTCAGCATGATCCCTGGGGATAACTGAGCTGTGGGCTGCCAAGTATGCAGATAATGTAGAACCTTTCATAGATACTCTGCCATCCATTTGAGGATGCGTCGGCTTCATAGCTGTGAATTTTTTCTTCCTGGTGCATGTCTCAAACGGTTTCCACTTGTCATCATATAAGGTGCGAGTGGATTTCCATAAAGCTAAGGTGACGGTTTTCGCTGCCCTCGCCAAGTATCCTATGTGTATTAAACAGGCTTTGATACGGTCCATACGTGAAGTCGGAATGCAGATGGATTGCCTGTTTGGTGTGCGGATGGACAAGAAGATTTTTCCAATCTGGTAGTATTAGTGCTTGCTGTCCCAATTCTTCTATAAGTATTTGGAACCAATGTCTCGTTGGCCCGTAAAGCGTGACCAAAATTAGTTGTAGCAGTTTCGTCTGTTTGATTTTCTTGATGACCTTCCGTAGCAGCAATGGAGGGAAACGCAAACCTGTTTAATCCTTCCTACGGGGTACTGAGAGCGTCTGTTACCCAGGCTAACGGATCTGATACTGGTGATACAAAGGTTTGTTTGTTGAACCTTGTTGCAAATAAGTCTGTTTGTGAGGATCCGAACATCTGACTGATTAGTTGAAATGCCTCCTCATGAGGCATTCACTCTGTTGGTGATGGATGAAGAGGACAAGATAAAGCGTCTGCCATGCTGTGTCATGTATGTGTCATGCTTGTATTTGAGAATTCAGATTGTCGACCATGTCGTAGAGTAGAAACGTCAGGTGTAGTAGAGTTGGAGACCTTGCTGACCCTTCTTTGTTTATGTAGAAGGCCACTGTTGAGTTGTCTGTATGGATCATAGGCGCTCGACACTGGTAAATATTTGGAAGTATGACCTATATAAGCAAGATATAGAAAGGTGTGACACTAAAAATGGCGGCCCGGTTTGCCTCGACTCGTTTTCGGTCTGACAAATGCTTATGACACTTTGATTGTTGAAAAGAGTGCACAATTTATACTCCGTTGACCTCTGTAAAGTAGCTTGCTTACCACTTACCTGCTGATTTTATTTCCATTTAAAGCTTTTAATAGTTTTAACGTCCACTCTCGGACAAATTCAGGACACATGCCCGGAAGTAAAAAAAACCTCAGGTTACATACCAGCACCGAGCAGCAGAGCGAGTCTCTGATTGGATTGCGCTTTTTATTATTCCCAGCTCTTTTAACGTGCATCTATAACATCCAATCAGGGACTCGCTCTACTATTTGGTGTGGGTTTGTAGCTTGAGATTTGTTTCAATGAAGTAGATTCAATCCCGCAGTAGCTGAGGCGAGGTGTTCGGACATAAATTGCTGATCCATCTTCTGAGTGACAAGCGCTGACAGGATCATTCTCCCTTCCTCGATGGCAGGGTTGCTGAAGTTGGAGATAAGAGTCTCGTTGATGGCTCTAGATTGAGCTAGTCTGAAAAAGGTAGGTCTCGTAGTGGTGTCAAGCTGAGCAAGTCGCTTGTTCATTAAGTTGTAAGATCTGTTGCAGGCGCTACTGATGATCTTGTATGAATCGTCTACATCTGGTGCTCTGATAAAGGGCTCCATATGGTGCAAAAGGAAAACAAGGAACATTGAAAGGTGGCATATGTTACTGCTGAAACTCGGTTGCTGACTTGAAGGCCGCAGATAATGTCTCAGGAATCGTAGATATCAAAGCTATTGGCAGAAACATTAACATGTCAATGTCCTCATACTTCATCCTATAAGTGTTGGCTTCTTTGGAGTCCTTAGATGTCGAGACTAAGTCCAAACCATTCATGATCCACGACGTGACTTCAGAGTCCGAGAAGAGGGCTTCCTCCGGAGAAAACGATCGGTAATATCTGTCTCCATCATTCCATGAGAGGGATGTATTCGACCAATGTCGCTGACCCTTCTTATGAGAGTCTGGGTCTGAGTGCTAACGGTGCCTTCAACAAACTGGGGAGACTGATGAAGATTTTCTATGTTGACAAGTTGACCTGTGAGTGAACTCACCCCAGAGAGTGTCCTCATTCAAGCGAGCGCAGTCATGTGAGTGTGAGTGCACTCACCCCTGTGGTGCACCCTCTTGATGAGTACATGGATGGATCTCTGGACTGCAACGGCATGACAAAGATGATGGTGAAGACCTCCTTGAGCATGTACGTGCATATGATGCCTCTTCATCCTCAGGAGTGCAGTTGAAGATTGTAGTCTCTGTTGTTCTTCAAACGACACTCAATCAAGCTCATCGTGTGCGTGGTGAACTGCTGCATGAAGGTGCCGACATTGAAAGGCTGAGTTGTACGTAGTGACATCTGACTCGTAGAGTTGTCCGATGCGGTGACCCAGGCTGCTGATGGAGTCTGTGTAGTTTGACGACTCTCGCAAGGGCTCAGGTGACGATGCAGTCAGAGTCAATCTAGTCAGCTCGTTCTGTAGAATCATTGATGGCTCTTCGTAGATATGTCGTTCCTGCAGAGGGATGATCTCGTTGTCGAAGTATGTTGATTCAGCAACGTCTTCGTTGAAGATGACTTCGTCTTCGATGACGATGACCTAAACTTCTTAGGCTGCGACAACCCCATCTCAGTTGAAGTTGTCTTCTGTGGTCTATTTGACTCACTGGAACCAAGCCATAGACCTAGAGTCATGCCTAACTGGTCACTAGAATGATGAATTTCAGTGGTTAATGACAAATGGTTATCCCGAGGCTAAAGACATGACTAATGAAAGCCTGTCCCTCTCATGTCTATGAACAGAACGAACATATAAAGTAAACTGTGGCAAAATTCACAGCGAACAGTGGAAGAACAGATGGGCTTACACGCCAGACAAACTAAGTGTGGGTCAACAGCTGACAGAAGTAATCTACACTGCAAGCATGTGCCATATAAACACAAAATTATCACAAATTCAACAAATTATGATGCATATACATAAGCCAAATACCGCAAATTTAGTTGAAGGACCAAAATAATTCAAAGACTTATCACCGTATTTGGGACCCCAGGTGCCTCCAGCCGACCTTGTGAGGCGATGAGGAGAGAGTGACAAGCATGGTTAGTCATGTGACTGTTTTGGCAGGAAAATGGAGGCTCCCGGTAGGAGAGTGTGTTTCACGTCTGCTTCTTTTGGAAGGGAACTTCAAGGGATTTCAGGTATTCCACTACCTTTGCCAAGGAGGAGGAGATAAGCAATAAGCATGAGTCAGGATAAGGGAAAATGGGATTGTCTACACTGACTCTTTTGATGCATGTCATCTTATCCCTGTTGCACAGACATACACTCATCCGTCACTTGATTGTGTGGTCCACACTTAATTACTTACAATCAGCCATCACATTAGATGGAAAATAGCTGAGTGCAGCAATAAAAAACAAACACTGGTACCTGACATGCCAAAGGGACATAACTCTGCATGGAGATCTATAGCAAATAAATAGTTTGGCCACCATCAATGTTCTACATTGGGAGCCATTGTGGTGTCACATCAATGATTAAAGACAAAGCTGACTATGGACCATTAAGACACATGATCATGCATTACACTGGAGAACTCATTCTCATGCAGTCTCACCCAGCCTACTGGCAATCTGGTTACCCATGTACGAAAAGGGAGCTGTGTTAACAAGACATCATTATAAACAGATGTTACACATTAAACATTGACAGGGAACAGAAAAGAAAACCACAAAAAATACAGCTGTCACAAATTACATATAATACAAGCTAATCAGTAAACAAGACATAATTGTGCCCAGGGACACAGGCGCCCCTGCTGCTGTAGGAAGCATCCATACACTGAGTGTGCTCCGGTGATTAATTTCTATTAAACAAGTTCAATAAACATCTATGCAACTGTGAGATGCACACCTTTCCAGTCCAAATGAAACACATGTATAAGCTTAATCAATACTTTAGAACAGTTCTTGTAGAGAAGTGAATAGACTTAATTCCTTATTTCAGTATCATCTTAAGAGAAATTCAGCAAAATGTGCTTAAGTTCAAATGTCTCAAAACTTACAAACAATCCTAACAAAATGCAAAAACTAAAAGTGAGAAAGACACCTTTAGAGTCTCAGGAAAACTCATGTATAAGTTCACTGAATTCCATAAAGTAGTTTTTGAGAAGAGAAATTCAATAAAGTGTATCTTTGTTCAAATGCCTCCAAACTTACAAAACAAAAAACCCCAACAAGCAATGAAATGCAAAAACAAAATACGAGATGCACACCATTTCGAAGAAAACCCATGTATAAGTTCACTGAATTCCACAGAGCATTTTTTGAGAAGTGGATGAGTACATTCCCTGTTTCGTACACAGAGACATGGAGGGTAACCCTATTATGTCCCAGGCATATATGGCAGGGGGCATAAAAATGGATTGAAGAATATGAGACTTGTGACATTTGTACCAGCACAACCACTTTGTAAAGAGTGGCCCTGGACCTTCAAGGCACTGAAAGTAACCTGTGACCACAGCATGTTCTACAACTGAAACTGAATGTCTATAACAAGATTGCTGGTTAATACACTATTTGAACAAAAATGCTTTCATGAGTTTCCATTTTAGCTTTCCATGACAAGATTCTTGTAAAATTCACCACAAAATCATATCTTCATAAATGCAAACTAATATCAACTTACCACCTGTGGATTCACGATGGTAGGATACCCTATCTGATGTGGGACGTGCCATTCCAAGGGGTGGGGGTGAGTGGACAGTACCCATTACGCTGGGGGCATACAGCATTTCATATCTGTCCCTATGGCCATGCTGGGATTGGCCTGTTGCATACTGCTGGGTAACTGGGACAGATGGTGGAGCCACTGGAGGAGCAACTGTCCGGTAATGGCTTCGTCCCAGGGTTCCATAGATTGTCCCTGATGTAGAAGCGCCTGAAATTGAGCCCCCTGACATGGAACCTGACCGTGCAATGGGTGGCGTAGGGGGTCTGGTGGTGGGAGCGTGGGAGGAGCCCTGACTTGCTATGGAAGGGGGGCGGCTGTTCATGGGTGCCGAAGACGGAGTCTACATTGGAAGAAACAAGAATGAGGGAGTGATCAAATACTGCTGCATCAGCAATCTTGCACAAACTAATAGCAAGGATACTTCACAGAAATTGCAGAATATTTACTCACCCAGGTACAGACATGATAGACAATAAATAACATAAATCAGTCATCAAATAGTTTGTGACTTTCTGGCTTTGTTACACAACTAAATATCTGGAGATCATGTACAGATGTTGGATAATTCAATGTTTAAATGATGATAATATAGAAGCAAGTTGCTGGAACCCCAAATATATGTTGGAATCCACAATATACAGAATATATACAGAGTCCACTGTACCTTGATTCCATGTCCAGTAGAGTCCAGTATTGTGTAATCCACAGGTTTACGTTGATATTTCACCGGACGTTCAGCCTGCTCTGGGAATATAATGCCGTTCTTGGTTCCAACATTCCTCATTGAAGTCCTGTTGGTTGTGAGAACACCAATCTCTCGTCTGGCTACCTTCTCTTTGTGTATGTTTACAATCTGCAGAAGGAGAACAATCATTCCCAATTTCTTAGAGTGGGTGTGTGAATAGTCATGATAGTTACTCCAGTTTTAGCCCCCTTTTACTCCCACAAGATCATGGAATTTTACAAAGTAAAATGGTTTCACACATTGTACCCACGTGGGGAATCAAACACGACATGCAAACTACCTGCTACTAGTGCTAGAACTACAGTTGAATCTGTCAAAACTGGCATCTGTCCAATCTGGCAAGTAGTCAACATTGGCATAAAATCTCAGTCCCATCTGTGGCTACAATCTGGCACGTTGTCTAAAACGGTTTGTTTCTTCATTCCCAATGAGTGCCTGTTCAGACAGCTTCCACTGTACATATACCAACAGCTGATGTGTTACCTGTGAGAGGTGGTAGGTGCTGGACTGCTAGAACTACAATCACCAACAGCTGATGTGTTACCTGTGACAAATGATCGATGCTGGACTGCTAGAACTACAATCACCAACAGCTGATGTGTTACCTGTGACAGGTGGTTAATGCTAGATTCCATCCCAGAGAGCTGGGTCTGCTGCAAGTCCAGCAGTTTGAGGAAGTTGTCAGCCAGGGTGTGGATCTGGTAGGCCACGCTGGCCAGGGAATGGGTGGTGTAGTCCTTGGTCTCCTCCAGGGCCTGTCGCTTGTTATCAGCCTGGTACAGCACAGAGTATGGTAAGGCAACAGTAGAGGACTTATCTTGACTCTGCCAATAACTGGGCCAATAATAGACAGTGATATTAAGCAGTGTATGAAATAAGACAAAAACCCAGACTTCAAAATGTTATATGCCCAAAATGGATTTAACCAGACCAGAAAATCCAGAGAATATTAGTATTAATATTGGAACATGTTTGGTACATTTTGACCAGACCATTGGGCTGTGACTTGCTGTAAATTCAGATCGTCTGAAATCTTGCTCATATTGGGTGGTCTGATGGAATTTTTTCGCACACTGGTATAGGAAAAGTTTGAAGTTACTGGACACAAATGTCAGTAGACACAGAATAATCTATTGTTATGGCGACCTCAAAGCTACCTCTTATTTAAGTTTCATATGACCTCAGTCATAGTTCTGTGGATACTGAAATACTGTACACAGCAAGAAGGGGTGAAATGGTATACCGTGGTATTATTGGAACCACTGTATTTGGCCTTCGGTTCAGTATGGAATCCAAAAATTTTGTATTTTCGGTTTTCATACCATCATTTTAAAAAACTTTTTATACCTTTTCTGAAAGGTCTACAAATTGAATCATGTTGCCCAAGTCTATGCATTTGTAGATGGCAGCCATTTTCCTCTTAAGTAAGTTTGGAATTGCCTTGAATGTCGTCTACCTAGATCTACAAGTCAGCAAGACATCAACCCTAATTTCGTAATGTTCTCAGAACCACACACTTTTTATGAATAAGCATCATGTAGAACATGAACACAGGATTTACTGAGAACATATTATATCGAAAGGTAAGTTCTGTCACATGATGTGGCAAAACTCTCATATGTTCTCAGTAAATCCATTTTTAATCTTGAAATTAGTATCGCAGATATTAAAAGTTTATACATGTCTGAGATTTCATACTTTTTATTGAATTAATGTTCAACAGATAGCTCATTGGAATTAAGATCGAATGAATTCTAAGTCTTGTGCAAATGTAATTATAATTCGACATACTGAATAATCAGTGTTTAATTTTACAGCTCATATTAGTGTGATTTTTTAATCCAATCAATTAAAAAACATTACCAGCGCCAATAATTCATTCATACTACAGTAACAAAATGACCTATTTGATACACATCAGATTACACCTCCATGTTTCGGCAATTGGTCAGCTATGAATGTGATGACTTCACCTGACACTGGGTCAAGACGTGATCATTCAGCTAAACTGTTGTCAGACTGAGTGATCTCACATGAGATCTGGAATACATGCTATTATGAACAATGTGCGAAGGATCACTTGCCATTTGCTATACAGTTCTTATGTGTTGTGCTAATTCACTTAATTTATTTGATATAATTCATATAATGACAGTTTTGTTCATTCAAAATAACAAAGATTATGGTTAATTTTTTCCATGATATTAAACAATGTCAAGGTTTAGTTTGGCACTTTTAGGTCTGTTTTCTGCATTATGATTATCTAGTATACCAAACTGAAACGAACCAAACCAAAGGCCTTGTACTGCAATACGTACCATACCGTGGTGAGAATGTACCATTTCACCCTTAAAGGGACACTGATGCGGAGCGAATAATGCTTCTCCCCGGCGGTCTAATTACGAAACCAAGCAGCAAATTGGTCAGCATCTGCTCTCTCGACCGTGACGGACAAAGGGACTGGGCTCCTGTCCACATTAGCAGAATATCTTCACCCTAAAAAGTGAGGGGACCGGATGCCCATCACATGCCGTTACTTAAAAATATCCATGGTATTCCTTATGTGATTGCAACAAAATATCCCAGTAGTGTATTTTTTCTGATGCCTGGATGGTATACTTACCTTACCATACAGTCGTTGATTTGTCATCCCCTCGATTGTTACCTCATGTAATCTACGAATGTAGTCACGGAAGTGATGTGATCTCTCCACTCGCGCAAGCGCGCAGAATCCAAAATTCACTTTTACCGCCAACAGGAACGTCCGAAGAGTCCAAAGTGGGGAGGAGCATCCAGCGTTGGGAGGAAGTCACTGCCCTATGGTAAGGTAAGTATTTAAATATCTAAAATATTTAGATTTTAATAAATTTTTAACTTACCTTACCATAGGTCTTATGCATATGGCTTCGACAGATGGATGGTGGTGTGGACTCTGGAGGACCATCCGTCAGCAAACAGTGCACATGCATCAGGAGAACCCGGGAAACAAATGCCAACGGTCACAGGACAACACCTGGAAACAGGACAAAGAGTATCCCAATTTAACTCCAAAGAAAAACCGACGCACCCTGAGGGTGAGGTTAATCTTAAGACCAAAGGCAAGTAACAGCATTATTACCTAATGGGCGGACAGTCAGGTCCACCAGTGGACCAAGTGACGGTAATCCCTGCACGTCTTCAACTGCCAGGTCCCTCAAGTAGTGGGAAGCGAAGACAGTTGATGACTTCCAGAAACAGCCCTCCATGATCTGCGTTACAGTGCAATTCCGATGGAGGGCCATTGTAGACACCGGAGCCCTGATCTCGTGCGGGTTATTCGCTGCCGGATGAGGCAAGTGCTTGTCGTCGTAGGCCGCCAGGATCGTAGATCTGAGCCAAAGGGCAATCGTGTTCCTGTTTAACTCTCATTTGCAAGTTGAAGCAATGGAATGAATAGCCTTTTGCATGACCGTCTCTTAGAGGCCGACCTTTTAATATAACATCTCAGAGCTCTGACTGGACATAGCAGCTCCTCCTCCAAGTCATGATGACCCAGGACTGCAGACAATGGAGGAATGGAAAACAATCTGTTGGGCTGCCCGGGGAGCTGGTTCTTAGCAACAAAGTCCCATAGCAGACCCAAATGAACTCGTCTGGGCCTGTGTGACGTCAAGAGCATGAATCGCACTGACTCTAGCTGCTGTCGCCAATGCTAGTAGGAAGGCTGTCTTCTTAGATAGGTGCTCGAAGGAAGCTTCTTCTAACGGCTCAAACGGCAGGACGACATTAAGATCCCATGCTGGATGACGAAACTTGACGTTCCGGTCTTCCAGCTTGAAGGCCTTGAGAAGCACAATGAGTTCTGGTACCTTGGAGATCTGTTTATCCGACTTGATTGCAAGGACAGAATTCAATGCCGACAGATAGGTCCCGAAGGTACTGCCTCTGAGATGTTTAGAGTTCCGTAGAAAGAGAAGGAACTTTGCCACAAACTGAGGAGATGCTGCCATAGGATCTTGAGATCTTTGTGTGAAAAAACTCTCGAAAGAGTGCCATGTGTCGTCATATAGGGACGCGGGTTCTGCGTCTGTCTGATTTTGGTGATTACTTCTGTGAGAAGGACTGGCGGAGGTTACGCGTACACGTCCAGACCTTCCCATGACAGAGACATCGCGTCGACTGCCCACGTCTGCCGGTCCGGCAGGGTAGACACAGACGTTGGTAACTGGTGGTGGAAACTGGTGGCGAAGAGATCCACCAGGGGTCTCCCGTGTTGACAGCAGATCTGGCGAAATGCGTCCAGATGGAGCATCCACTCCGTCGGGATGGTCTGACAGGGCGCGACAGAGCGTCTGCCAAGATGTTTTTGCAACCGACAATGTGACGGGCCGCGACCACAATACCGTTGCTGTCCAACAGATCCGCTAAGAGGAACATTTGGTCCATAAGTTGTTTGGATCTGGTCGTACCCTGGTTGCGAATCACAAACATGACTGTGGAGTTCTCTGATGCCACCAGGAGCCTGGAGCCTGCTAGAGCCCATAACCAATGACGGATGACCGCCTGCATCTCCAGGTTGTTGATATGCCACTCCCTTTCGGCGTCTGACCACAACCCTGAGGTTGTCTGGCCGTTCAAGTGAGCACCCCACCCTACCTGGGATGCGTCTACAAACATCTCGTGGTCGTGTTTGAAGTCGCAGACGTTTGATTCTACAGTCCACCACCTGAGGTACCGATGCAGGTGCTGAGGTAGAAGAAACGATGACTGGAGGTCGTTCTCCCAGATAAACGGTAATAGAAACCTCTGTAATGGGCACAGCATAAGATGTCCTCTGAGAGTGAGGTCTTGCGCTGACATCAATAGACCCAACAGAGACTGCCACTCTATGAGGGTCAAAGGTAGAGACAGGGTTTGATCTGTAAAGGCGAGAATCTTCTGCCATCGATAGGGAGGAACCCTGATAAGATTGAGCCAGGTCAGGAATAACGCCCCGATGAAGGTCAGCTCCTGTGTTCACGTTGGCGACTTCTCGGTGTTGATAATCCACCCCTGTTGATGTAGCAGGCGGGTGGAGAAGTCCAACTTTTTGCGTAGCAACTGAGGATTGCAATGATTCAGAAAACAATCGTTGATGTATGGATTGAAATCTATTCCCGTGAGCTGCAGAAATCGGGTGACAGGCAGCGTGATCCGAGTGAAAAGCCACGGGGCCCTAGAAACTCCAAACTGAAGCAACTGCCACTGGTAATGTACTCCGTTGAATATGAAACGCAGGAACTTCCTGTGATGTGGAAATATGGGGACGTGCAGGTATGCATCCTGCAAATCTAGACTGGCCATCCAACCTCCGGGTGACAACTTGGCTCAGATCTGTTCCAGTGATGTCGTCCGGAAATGCGGGGGTTCGGCCAGATACAGGCTGTTGAAAGTCGCCATGTTGTGAATCATTCGCATTTTGGTGGCACCTTTCTTGGGTACCAGGAAGATGGGTGAGTAGAACCTCGGGGAGCGATGGGGCTCTAGCACTGTCTCTATAGCACATTTCGTTAACAAGATGTTGATGTTCTTCTTTAGAAGTACCTGTTGATCTATCGAATACACACGCGACTGGGGAGCGGTAGTCAGCGGCGGAGGTCCGGTAGTTTGTAGCCGGACCTCAGGATCTTGCACACGAACGGGTCTCCCATGAATGTCCAATTGGCCCAGAAGACCCCTTGTCTCCCACCTACAGGGGTCGGATGAACTGGTACGACTGGGAGTGGGAGATCCCAGTCGTAGATGTCATTGGCTTCAGAGGCCAGAGTAGGGGCACTTGCCCATGCCTCGACCGTGTGTAGATGGCACATCCCTGGGGCTTGTGCTGCACGTCCGGAAGTGGCTGACGCAAGTGCTGATATAGGCTTGAGCACATGTTTCAGTTCAGTGTCAAAAGCCGCCAACTTCGAGTCCTGAACTCTATATGAACACTGTGTGGAACCTGACAGACGCTTGAGAGAGTCATCCTGCACAGCCCCGTTGTGGGCGGAGTCCAGGCTGTGAACCTTGTAGTCCGATTTCTTTGACTTGGAAGCCTTGATAGTCGGATTCAAAGATAATTTGGTGAAGTTCGAGTCTATAAGAGCAACAGCGTCCGCCACCATGGGATGAGGCGGGATGGGTAACTTGGGAGACAGGTGAATCGCCGCCGGGTTGCTTGAATCAGCGGAGGGTGAAGGACAGTCCGGTAGTCTATCAGCTATCCATTCAAAGACGGCAGCTAGGGGTAGATAGGTGCTATCACCATCACCATCATTGCCAATTTCTTCCTCATAATCTGGACAAAAGAACTCCTCGTGATCCTCCCAGGAAACAGAGGTTGATTCCCGTCGCTGAGTGGAGGTAGAAGAACTCCTAGCAGCAGAATCCTTGAAGGAAATCCGCTGTGGTTCCGGTGATCGCGAACGCTGAGACCTAGAGTAGTGCCGCGGAGACCTTGAACGGGAACGCACACGACATCTACTTCTTGTGCCCGAACGTGAGTCCTCCTCTAAAGAGCGCAGTGGGGAATGGGAACCGATGCCGGCTACGATGCGGAGAACGGGAGCGCCGACCCCTCGGGGAACTGGACCGTGACCTGTGCCGAGAGTGCTCAGCCTCTAAGCACCGTGCGCGCTCTTCATCCAACTGGCGTTGCAACACTTCCTCTCTAGAGAGCGTATGAGACAGCCTGGGTATACAACAAGGAGTAGACGCAGGAGCAGGGTCCGGTAACAAGATCGGCGCTGACGTTAGTACAGGCGCTGGCTTCCGGATAAGCGATGGTGTAAGCACGGGCGCTGGTGTAGGTCTAGGCGCTGTTGTCGGAAAAAACATAGATAAAGACGTGGGCGATGACGTTGGTAAGGGCGCTGGTGACGAGGTAGGAAGCACAGCTGCGCCAGGCGTCAAGAGGGACCGCAGAAGCCTCTGAACTTCTGGATGGCATAAGGCGTCCGGGTCACAAAGATCTACGAAGGCGTTTGAAAGTGTAGGCTCTTTAGACAAGCGCGTTGGCGTAACAGATGAGCGTCCCAAACTAGGTGTCTATACCAGCGCTGAAGGTGAAGGTAGATCCTGGTCGTCAGGCAAAAATCCCAGGGAAGACACTGGCGACGACATCCTTCTCCTACATTGCATGAAACGTTGCCTTCGCACCGCCAAAAAAGCCTTTAAGTCCGCCAACTATAATACTTGACAGTGCTGGCACTAGAGCAATAGAGCAAAAAGCGGACGCACAATCCGGACACCAGGGATGTTGGTCTTTAGCTGACTTCTGCCCCTTGCAGATAGTGCAAAAGTGTCTAATCATACACAGATAACTGTAACAGACAAGAAACCAACACATAACAACACGTTGACACAACGCCAGGAGGAAAACCCCCTACATTAACAATGTAAGAAATAACTACACCCCCACACAAAAAATAGGCACACCCATAAGTGCGGGGTAGCGACAACCAACAACCAAAATGGCTGCCTTTGCTATGCTGTAAAATGGCAAAAAGGTATGATAAATACCGAAACAAACAAGCCCCACGGACGCCATGCCGCTCTCACACGCAACACGGACGAACCCATGCCTGAGTGAGAGAAAAGATAACACGAGGTAGCAAGGTAAGTGCAGTTAAATACTTGTTTAACTTGACATGCACAACAGAGGGATACAAACCATACCTACCAAACAGTAGCAACTTTATTGAAACTACACAACAGTAGGTACACAGCGAACCAACACATCCGTTCAAATGAATGCTAAAGGTAAAAGTGAATTTTGGATTCTGCGCGCTTACATGAGTGGAGAGATCACATACTTCCGTGACTACATTCGTAGATTACATGAGGTAGCCATTGAGGGGATGGCAAATCAACGTCTGTCTGATCTCGTTTAGTGAAGCTTGAAGTAATATGCATAAGACCTATGGTAAGGTAAGTTAAAAATATGTCATTATACATCATTATAAAAAACACACAGTTGATGTATCTGAATTCGTTCACAAATAACAACGACTTTGCCATTGATAGAGAAATCTGAAAATTTTCTTACAGGAAAAAAACCTGATTATACCCATTTACCCAAGCACACAGCAAATACCTATGTGCATTTCTTATGTAACAACAAAGTTCCGTTGGTACCCTCAAAACAGTTTCGCCCCAAAAGTGTTTTCAGGCTGCATGCGACACAAAGATTACATCTTCCTGGCTGGAACTCGCGTTTGATGGTATAAACCTACACGTGTTACTTGTCATCATCCACTTGATGGTCAGTTAATGAAGTTATAATGGGTATAAATAGCGGGAACACCACTAAAATTACCCAACATAGGTTCCCATTTGGCGTTTCTCCTGTCTAGAGTAAATACTCAACATTATAAATTAAGGTCTGTAGTGGCAAATGTATTGCATGTTATGTAATATGTGCATGTAAGTGATGCAAGAGGGTTTATCAGCTGAGTTACAAAAACAGACATCGATCAAAGGATTAACCGATAACACACTGGCTGATTAATTACTTCCACAGCGGATTTGTCAAAAAGGCAGTGTTTACGAGTGTAGATTTACATAATCTATACTGAATACACTTTCTTGTAAAGTATGAGTGTAAAAACAACATCCTTCCTACAAAGAATTAACCGCCACTACCTTGATTGATTGATTGTTGCTCATTATTGGCTAACTAATGGCGGACATCATACAGTTAATTGCCACGTGTGCTGTCCTGGGTGACCAGTGAGATTATGTATACATGTACACCAGTGTGAAAATTTCTCAAACGATGTGTCACTTTTTTGCATGTTAGACTGTTGAAAGACACAAGACATAGATCAGGATTAGTTACCAGCTGCAGATGAATGAAATATCGTTCTTTTATGTGGATATTGATGGATACATTCCTGAACGAGGTAATAGCCTGACACTGTTGCTATAACTTTCGTCTGTCTTAAATTTAATATTCACATTCTGTTTCAATTCATTTCTTGTAGCATTCAGCAGAATCCGTATCACAGAAAACATGCACTTGGTCGCGAATAGGGTGTGTGTGAAATATGATTCATGTTGGCAATCTATACAATGTTTAGATATTAAAATCATGCTAGAGATTCACAAGTATAAGCATACCGTGTGGGTTTTTTTTAATTAACTTTCCAAATGCATACAAATGTGACAAGGAACTAATTAGGTTTATAAGACAAAACATAAAGACCTTCACTGACTTCATTACTTTTCAGTCATAACATTTTTTTATATCACTGGCAGATGGGTAAACTTCAAGGTGTTTGATTTCTTTACATAATAACAAAGTAAAATGACTTCATCTTTGTTGATCAGTCTTCACATAAACTATCAATTATGCATATGGGAGGCGCAGCAGAGATCATGAACCAGTCATGAATTCTGGGATATCACCCGGGTACTTACGGGAGAAAAACAATAACAAAAGAAACCACCAGTCCATGGAAATTGCTCTGCATCAGTGCCCGTTTAACAGCAAGACTTTAGTGTCCAGGGCCAGTTAACACTTAGTAATATCGGTCAGTTAGTTAGAAGGATGTTTGTTAAAAGCATAGTTTAATGATATAGACAAACTGTATATGCTACCCATCAAAAGTTTAGACTCACTTATGGGTCACTAGTGTAAATGATGTTTGCACATGCTTTTCAGCAATTTGATCCTTGTGCAATTCACAAGTATAAAGTTTGCAATTGGTTCCCCAAACTTAGAGGAGAAATTCTTCTTCAGTGTAACCATATACATGCCAAACATATAGTGAGCATATTAAGTGAGACTAAACTTTGATTGCTAGCATAGACAACAATTTCTTTTTGTGCAGGAAAGAGATGTTTCATCATAGTTTCTTGTACCACAGTCAAGCAGGCATGTAGACATGCAGTGGAGGCAAAGTATACATGTACTGAGTGTGACAAAGAAACATCATAACTAGATAAGCAATAAGGTGACAAAGCTAGTGAGCTGAGAAAGGGAATGAAGCCTGAGTTCCGAAAATGAGGGGGTACTTGTCACAGATGTTTATATACTTCATTGGGCTTAAAGAAGTAGTTTCATGACTTCACAATTCAGAGAATAGTCTTAAGATATTCTTCAACACTATCTCCAACAGCTTTATGATATAACTATTAGGGATAGCAATATCTCAAGGTCTTAAAAAATTAACTGATCTGAAACTCAAAATGATTATAGATTCAAATCGCTATTATTGGTTTATATTACAAGGGGGCAAGCACAGTAGATCGAACAGTGAAACAAATGCATGTGTAGTATGTGATGAGCGCTAACTTAGACAACCCTACTTTTTCTTGGTGTTGCATTTAATGTGCATATCCCTTGTAATACAATCCAATGATACTGGTTTGAAACTATGATCATTTGTTAAGCAACTTTGATCCTAAGTTGAAAAAACTCTGTGTTTTGAATTTTTGGTTGGCAAGGTGACATCATAAGGAATTGAATTTTTATTTTGGCAAGGTGACACTATGAGGATTTGCAATTTTAATTTCACTTTAATCAATGTATTTCCTTGTGTAAAGTGAAATTCATTGGGCTATTTTCACTGTTAATATAACTGATCAGTTGTTCACTGTATTTGTACTACAGGCCTCCTGAGTACGGATATAAATATTGATACTGAATATTGGTATTGGCCTGTGAAAGTGTTGTCCCTGTAGAGGGTACATGAGAATTATGGTCGGAATATACATATTGTAAGGATGACTACACTTGTTTCAACTGCTAGCAGCTGAAACAAAGGAACAGACACAGCTGGTGAACCTTGCTTAAGTGCCCTTGTGTCGAGGTATTAACTATCTAAACCCCTTTTCATATTGTGTTGTAAACTGAAAATTTATTTATTAACAAACCCTCACACGAATCTGAAACAAAATATGTGAAAATCTACTTGGGACTGTCCTTCATTGCCAGGCAGTTAACACTATTGTTTTTGTCCGACAATTCTGTCATTGTATTACTCACTCCATGGCTAAACACTTTGTGATAAACAAAACGCTTGAAACAAGCATGTTGTGTCATAGTTCATATGAATAAACTCGTATTCCAGTCAAGGCCTACATCGAGTTTATACGGCGAGTGCATTTTCTTTGACGCACCTTTCCGCAAGAAATTTGAGCGGAACGGTTTAAGGCAAAATCAAGACTGAAAACTCAACCTATCGTCTGATATTTTTGCAGGTTTTGCTAAAACAAGCATTCATCGTAAAAGCGGGACACTTACCTCCAACAAAATACACTCATTTTATTTCTGACAAGTCTTGAAACATATATACCCCTCCTTGACTGCCGGCCATTGTGGATATGTAAATGAGAGGTTGCTTAAAAAACGGAATCCATGAAAACGGACTATGACGCTCTGCAGTAGGCGGGAGGGGAAACGAACCGTTAGTGGTTTATATCATTTTGTGGATGGTACATTTCAGGTTCCGAGATGTCTTGAGACCTGCAATGTCATTTCTAGACGTTTTTGGTGTTGGATAGGTGTGCACAGTGTTCTTATTATCCAAATGGGAAAGGTATTTTTCAGACATGACATTACCATGGTGTCACATGTCTCATGCTACTACCTTGATAAAGACTGAAATTCCTATAACGTTGGAAGCCTAGGGATTAAGTCGGTGGTGAAAATCAGGGTTCGAATTCCAATTTGTGACGTCCATTTCTGGTGTCGCCCGTCTCGATAGTACTGGAATATCGCTGAACACCGGGGAGTGAAACGGACCTCTATCACTCACTCACTTCAAATACGTAAGGTACACACGCGTGTTATTGGTAACGTATTAGAATGTGTGCCATTTACACATGTTTTACACATGTTTGACACATATTTTCGGAGAGTTATTCACCAACTGCCAAGCTTTCTAATATGCAACATTTTAGGAAGACTTCTGTCTCTTGTATGGGGAAGAGCCGTATTATTTCAGTTGACTTTATTAAATATTTGGTGGACGTCCTGCCCTAACGTCTATAATGTCCCTCCCCTCTAGCGATAACCTAGCCCCAAGTTAAGTGTAAATATACGACCCTTC
Organism: Haliotis asinina; assembly: GCF_037392515.1. Lineage (NCBI taxonomy): Eukaryota > Metazoa > Mollusca > Gastropoda > Lepetellida > Haliotidae > Haliotis > Haliotis asinina. The sequence continues at coordinate 54,772,359 of NC_090289.1, forward strand.
CTCCCTTAAACAGTGATGCGTATAATTAGTTATTATGTTTATATAGTTATATGTATGGATATGAATCTAAGAATGTTATGCGTAATTAGTGCTCAAATAATTCTCGGTACTTGATGTTATGTTTATAGAGCTATATATGTGTGGATGTGAACGTATGATGTTTACGTCGTTTCGTGCAACTGTAGGTGTGGTCTTTAGGAGACATCTTGCATGTACCATGTCCCCGCTTAACCACCTCCGACTTGTATTTACTGAAGCGTAATTAAAAACGTTTTTCGTTGTGTTAGTTTTGTTAAGTCAATTGTTGGGCCTCCCCTGTTAACCTTCTGGGTGAGGGATTTGAAGTGAATGTGCCAGCATATGAAACACTATCAAATTATCCTTGACGAAATACAATCCCAAGAGCGTGTGTCATACAGTTTTTCTTATCTTGGAAATACATTCACCGATTTGTTGAAAATGTCGTCTTTCGGCGTCATGTAACTTGCGTAATGGCGCCACTTTATTACTGAAGGATAGGATATTGTATGGTGTAGACATGTAGAACGTAGAGGAAATGAAACATTTGAATGAATCAGTGAAGAAATCCTAATTTGGAAATATGTCAACTTTTCAAAGTGCATGAAAGTGAAAACTGTCATCTCGTAAGACCCACTATGCATACTACATGCACACTGCCATTATGATAATGGTGTAGAATTATAATTACTTACAGTGATTCATTTCGTTTTAGAGTAATCAATGTAATTTTAAGAGTTCAGTGAATGGTGCGATGATATGTGGGATCCTGAAATGTCTACAAACGATGAAGAAATGCCTTAAGTTCGTTTCCCCGCAACCACAGTCAATTTATCGCTAACCGTTTTAGTGCGATTCCACTTTTTGCTTAACCAATCAAAATGTCTGTCAAGTGGTGAAAAACGGGGGTGGTTCAGTGAGTGAGTGAGTGAGTTTAGTTTTACGTCGCACTTAGCAATATTCAAGCTATATGGCGACGGTCTGTAAATAATCGAATCTGGACCAGACAATCCAGTGATCAACAACATGAATATCGATCTGCGCAATGGGGAACCGATGACATGTGTCAACCAAGTCAGCTAGTCTGACCACCCGATCCCGTTAGTCGCCTCTTACGACAAGCATAGTCACCTTTTATGGCAAGCATGGGTTGCTGAAGGCCTATTCTATCCCGGGACCTTCACGGGTCGGGGTGGTTCAGTATCAGGGCTGATATAAAACAAAGTGAATGGATGTTAGCGGATGTAAGTATGCCATTTTGAAAATGAGTGTTTGTTTTAGCAATCCGTGCACCTGTTCCAGTCGATAGGCTGGACTTTTGCCTTAAACCGCTGTACATATCTGTACAGCGCGCTGTGCGTCAAAGAAAATTCACTCGCCGGCTAGACGTCGAGCACACCTTGGTATAGTGCGAAGTCGTCTAGTTATATGCTGGACTAGTTGTGTCATATTGTAGTGTGGTTACATTGGGTGTCCTAGACAAAATGGCCACAAATCTTCCAAGTCAAAAGCCACTAAAAACCAAAACAAAACAAAACTGCAAGCAGTGACCATGTCGTAAGAAATGGTCTGTGCCATATGAAATATATGGAATGCTAAGAAAGAATATGCATAAAAAGTCTTTGGCATTGGTGAGTTTAGTTTCCATTTGATAAAGGGACAGCACTTCATTCTATGAAGTATTTGCCATAAAAATACTGCATGTGGTGGGAATTCTCAGTTGAACTGTGATAGTGTGGCCAAAATGCTGTCAGAGTGATTCAACTTATTGTGATAGTGTTATCAACATGCACTGAAAACAGCGACCTACACACGTGAGAAGATTCTGGCATGTCCTCTGATGTGGACATGACCACCTGCCAGAGCTGTTTGACTTCCTGTATTACACTCAAAAACTGTTGTACGATAGGAAATGACAACAGACACCTGTTGATCTAAACACGTGAATAAAGTTCCCATTCCACCATAAACACGACAGAGTACCTGTTTATATCGTTCCTCGCAGTGTTCAGCGAGACGCTGGAGGTTTGCATGGTTTTCCTGTAGATTCTGACGTCCAGTAGGGATGTTTATATCAATCAGCTGAGACACCTCGCTGGCAGCCATCTTAAAAACTTCCGGCTACTCCCAAAGTTTTCGGATCTATTGCGCATGCGTATGGAAGAAGGCTGTCTGTTCATTGAGGGCGCGAAATTTAACCAGAAGTCGCAAATCTGTATATTGTTTCTAAATTAATTATCTGCGTTGAAGCAGGACTAAAGTAGAATAACGGTGCACGTAACAAGTAAGTTCCCGTAACGGAATAAACAAAACAAAAGACGAGTTTGAGCCTAAAGTACAGTCGGAAATAGAAACTCGGTTGTTTTCACATTTTATATCTAAAACTAATTAATCCCAGCAGGCACAAGATGTCTATTAGACGTCTAGATGAGGTTTAAATCGGGTTTAGACGTATAACAACGTCTATTATACGTTTAATAGATGTCTAAAGTTCGTCCAGAATTTTCCTCTTTTTTTTTTTTTTTTTGTTATTGATTATTTTGTATTCCTCCATGAAATATGGTTTCTTCATTAAATGTGCAACAGAAGATCTTTTTACAGTTATAGGTCTGTAAACTTAAGGACACTTCATGGTTTTGTAATAATTTGTGGATATGAGAATTTTACGCTTGAAATCTGAATAGACCCAGCCTCAATAAGTGTTGATTACCATTCTTAAAAAGAGTATCAAATCTTTCTTCAAACAACTTTATGATATTCTGTTTGAAAGGATTCTAACTTCAGTTCAGATCGGAGACTGTATAATCGCACACTAATTTGCATAAAGCCATGGTCTGTTCCAGTCAAGTCGCTTTGGGCTTCCTGCGCTAAACTGACTAAATAGTAAAGTCCCGTTTTCACGTCTCCATTCCCCATACGACTGAGACTGATCCTTAACGGACCTAAGTTAACAGATATTTCACATATTAACAATATACTGTTTGTATTACAAAGGAGACTTTTAACTGCCTATATTGAAATTAGACATAGCTTCATTATAAACGATAGCTAACGTAAAAATAATAACTTTACTTAAATACTCATCTGCCCCTAAGAGAACAAAACCTGCAAGGAGGGATATATATGAAGCTGTTACAGCGTTATGAGTGAATGAGTACGGCTTTAAGCCGCCTTTAGCAATATTCCAGCAATGCTACGACAGGGAACACGAGAAATGGGCTTCACACATTGTATCCATCACGTGAACGCTTTATAACCACTACATCACCCCTCCTTAGATTCCAGTCACACAAATTAAAGATATGTAAATTAAGATATGATAATGATATAGATACTGGGCAACCTATAAGCTCTAATTGTACTATGGGTGTTGCAGACGATAAGTATCACTTGGGGCGGTGGGGTAGCGTAGTGGTTAAAGTATTCGCTCGTCACGCCGAGGACGCTGGTTCGATTCCCCTCACGGATACAATATGTGGAGTCCATTTCTGGTGTTCGGTAGTATTTCACATCTCCTACAAAGGTAAACTTGTATCAGTAGCCATTTTGACTTTTTTGTGTGGTCATTTTGACCGGGGTCAGTGTGACCATTTTGTCGTGTGGCCATTCTGGCCTGTGCCCTGATAGTCTCATGGACAGTTGGATGCTATTCCACATGATGGTTGTCCAGGGAAGGAAGCTTTCCACGATCAGTGTTCTATTTTGTTGTTGGATGATCCTTTCATACACGTTTAAACCCCTTGAACATAATTGTGAAGGTCGATCAGTATCAATGATGCCGTTGGTAAGCTAACATAAATAGAAGAAAGCGGCTCTGGATGTACGAATGCTACGAGGAGAGTTACGAGATATCATCTTACAAGAGTTTTGTGAAACGGACCCCAGGACGCCACCAAACCTGCAGCCTTGGTGTCCTTGGCTGCAGTCCTGTAGCTATGATTTGTCCTGGAAAGGTCATGAGCCATGTCAATCCCCAGGTACTTTTTGATATTGGCAGTATCCATGGTATAGAAATAAAATGGTTTGCGTGTTTAGATTTGTTTATTGCTGTATCAAAATAGGCAGTTCAAACAAATATTAGAATAGCTATGTTTTTTCCCAGCTAGGTCTTTGATTTGGCCCTCTAACAATCATCCAAAATACCATTTTAGACGGGAAGACGCATTGGCACGTGCTGACAACTAAAGCCACGAATGAACTGGTGAAAATTGTAAACTTGCAACAAGAGTACAGGCATGGACAATGTACGGAGAAACTCCCAAAATCAATTATTTTTGTATATTGATTAGGATAAATGAAATAAAAAAATGTTATATGACGTTTTCCCATAAAGATATATTATCTACGCATACTATAGTTTGCATCGTACATTTTGACGTTCTTGAATTTTCAAGGGGTAATTAAAAGATGACACTATTTGCTCTCCTGTCAACTCATCTTTTTCGGATGATCTTACAAGAAGTGTTAAAAACAAAAGTTGGGAAGACGATATATAGTCGCAGAATATTTGATAACTAAACTTATGTCGTGTCCAAAAGTAACGCCGAAAACCATTTTTATGTCTATTTCCGCGTGTACTTTTGGTTCAAATCGTGAAGGCTGTTAGAGTGACAAGACGTTTTCTCCTTCTTGGAAATGTGCATACAGTTATACATTTTGATGTATCAAAGGCCATATGTGCCTTGTACGTTCCCCTTCTGTAGGTTATCCTTCTTCTGTAGAGTCCTTCTGCAGTTTGAGAGTGTGTGATGTATTACGCATACGTCATAGCTTATTTCATTTTCAGGACAAAAGGGAGAGGTGGGGATAGGGAGTAGCGCTCTAGTGCAACCCCAACCCCGGATCCGCCAACTTTCATCGTTGTTTAGCCACATTTGTCTTAATTGTTAGAAAATCTATTACAACGGAAGGTCGTACCCAACACTGTTTTGGCGGATGTTGGACCAAAACAAATATAGTTACTTAGGTAGTGACAGGTTATTATAAATCTGTTTACATGCATGGTGACATTATTACACACTTATCTGTAACTATATTTATATTATTTACGTGGGGTTCTCCAAATATAATTCGGATCAGAATACACGTACCAGACCATAAACAAACGCAACGAGGAATCCAACAAGCAGTCGTGAGAAAATCTCAGACTGACTATTTGACCCACAATATGGAGTCAACCAGTTTGAAGAGACTAATTTTGGACAGGGTTGTTCGGTGAATATAAATGAATCGCTTGGCTTTGCGTGTAGCCTCGAACTTGACTATGCACAAGAAGTGAATATCTTGCTTACTAAGGCATTCACAAAATGGTTCACTCATTTCATTTTGATATAGATCTATAGCCACAAAATAGATCTTTGTATAAGGACACACTTGTGCTACTAATCCTTTCATGAAATCAAATCAAATTTTATTTCGTGCTTATACACCAAATATTTACAGAAATATCAGTGATTTAGTTCTGATTAACTTAATATATATTTATTTTGATGAACTAGTCCCACAAGTAATTAGCATAATTACTAACATAAGTTTAATCAGACTAATCATTTCATTTTGATTTGCTTTCGGGCAATTGTGAATTTGTAAGTTCTTATGTTTGTTTATGCGGACACCCTGCCGTCAAAGAAAGATTATTTTCCGGATTTTATTCGAATGTGACGTCAGTGTCATGGCGGCTTGAGTAGGACCACAACAAATCCTTGGTAGGTTCAAATTTTTGTAGTCGTGACCCTTTCAGGTCCTCTACCGACCTCCAAAACCATAACCGTTTCGATATCGACTGGAAATTGTCTTATCTGGCATCATCATTCTTAACGTATCACGATCGAACACTATTAATCGAGTTCGTTAACTGATGTCAATATGGACAGTCGATGTCACAAGTGACAAAATCCCCTATCACGTGTGCTCTTCAGCAAAGAACTACCCGTAGCGTGCTAACTAGCTGGAATGTCACTTGTTCACTGATTTGTGTTGTTTATCGCATATTTGTGCAGCATTTGAAGTTAAATGTTTGAAACATAGGAGGCCAAAAGAGGAAGTATTGTTCGTAAATATTGGTGTTGAAGCGCCTCTAAAATCTGGAAGAGTAGGTTCAGATAGGTGATCTCGCTATTCACGATGATTGGATATCAAAATCACAGAGGAAGACACACAACTGAAACAATGAGATAGTTTTGTGATATATGTATCCGTAATACGATACTTCATTCAGTAAAATCAGTCTGAGTATAAGGAGTACAACCTTGTTTTCATGGTTGACTGGCCAATACTCTCTCCCACATATTCGTAACAGCTCTTTTCATATGACACTTCTCACTGACGTGTTTGTTAACAGAGGATTCCCTCATGTCATATTTATTATTTAAAGAGCTTTGAAGAAAGGGATCTTGACTTAATTGCTGTAATGTCAGTATGGAAGAAAGATGTCCATGTTTGTATTTGTTTAAAGGGAAACAAAACTCCCAACCGTAAGTCGTCCAGTTCAGTTTTAATGAGCACTCGCAATTTCGCAATTTCTTGATGCCCATTGGTATGTTCAACAGCTTGGTCTTTGACTAGCAAGATAAAACCTTGTGGACAACCATGGAAATCCCCTTGAATTCTCATATTTGATCAGATTATGCTTACCAAATCTTTTCACATTGTAAACTAATCTTTGAGTGTAAGTGTGTATGGACAATAATATGCTAAATTATACTGGAATTATGTGCATACATTTATTTAGTAACAATGAAGTTAAACCAGTGTACACAAAGGCAGTAACAGCCTTTCCTTTTTCAGATAGATTGCATGTAATGAAGAAATTACTATTTCCTTCTTGTCCATGTTTCATCGAATAAGCCCAACATTGGTAAGGGATACTCATTCACTTGATGCACAAGTAGGAGATAAAGGCATTCTGTTTTCATTTTTGCGGTTGCAGTCATTTATCTGTTGATTTAAGACCAGTAAATGTTTCATTTAAAGACTCACATATACATTAGCATGAGGCTTTAAATGAAATATTTACCGGTCTTAAATCAACAGATAAAGGACTGCAAAAATGAAAACAGAATGCCTTTATCTCCATTCTAGCACGACTGACATGCGTTTGAAATCGGGACACTTTCGCGCACAAGAGTACAGAGTTTTGATGGGGCGTTTTTCCAGGAATCGATATGGAATCATCCAATTCAAGAACAGGATGTGCAATGAGTTAGACAAAACATTTGCAAAGTACAAGAACTTTATTTTGGATGCTCAAACACTTTGTTTGTGTCTCTTACATATGGATACAATGCTGTCAGTTACATAGTGTAGAACCCCTAAACAATTTTATGCAATTATATGCAACCGAAAAATCACCTCTACCCTAGAGTACATTACTTTAGACTCGCCCATGACCTACAAGTAGGACGACTGTAAAGTGTTGTAGCTACAAACTTTCAAACTTAGTCGTGGAAGTAATTATTAATCACCACGCTGCTGTTGCCAATTTGGAATAGACCAGACATGCCAGTTTTAATATTGGACACGTTTACAGTAGATGTGGATGGTGCAGCAAATGACGATGCAGTGGGGACCAAAGGCATCACGTTAGGGATAGGCCGAGTGTTTTCATTGCCAGTGTGAAGGATGGCTGAGTAATGGCGTTTGTGTGCTGCCAATGAATTGGTGTTGTAGGATGATAAACTTTGATATCTTTTGTGACCTGTTGTTTTGACAATTTCTCTAGCCTCAACACCTGCATGTGACAAGAGTGTTACAGTAGTTGACTGAACACTATGCTTACTAAGACCACATTTAACTGAGATTTGCTTCATCATTGTTTTTAGCATGTCATTAGCCCAATGAATAATAATAAATTTCATTTTCATTATAATTCATACTGTTTTGTGCTTTGTTTTGGAGTGGCAACCGTATGCGGTACAGTCTTGTACGACTGTTTTGTAGAGCGGTGTCGGGTATTACCGAACAAGAGGCTGTCGCTGAACAAAATTCCATCCCCGCATATATAGATATTATGAGGTTCGTTTTGTGTATTTATTTGTGTTACGAGTGATGAAACGTCGGGGGAATTACTAACTTAGGCGTGATGTGATGTTAGCAGTTTTGTAATACGCAGCACCGCTCTATGTGATATCTAGCGTTAATTCAGTGACACTCAAGGTGTGCCGAAAGATATATTGTATTGATTTAATATCATATTCTTTAGCACAGAAATGCATCCTATTTCTTATGTCAGTGTCATTAACAATGAGAAGAAATAGTGAATTGGTTCTTTGTAATAGCCACAACAACAGGGCTGTGAAGACATAATAGTTCATATTAGTTCAACTGACGACAAGTAAACCTGTTGAAACTATATTCCTTGATAAGTAGATTTGTATTCCATAAAGAAACAGCCTATATTAATGGTTTCATAGATTGCATTTTTTTCCCTTAAAGGTCACATGCAACGTAAAACACAACTTTGCAGATTCTGGTACCTTTCGGTATGCACTTACCGAAACAAATCATAAAAAATGCCAATTCAACCTATAAAGTTGAAAAAAACGCAATGAAAAAAAAGCCCGCGAAATCGGAGTTCAAACGTTTCACTAAATTCCCCCCAGCGCTGGGGGGAAAACTGGTTTCAACTGCTGTGCTGCGCTGCGTCCATAACACATGCGCAGTGAATAGGTTCGCGGAGCATGAAACAGTATGCATGCTCAGCGTCTGAGGTCGTGAGCAGTAGTCTAATCTTGGTTGTGTACACAAACAAGTAAATAATGTACTCGTTGCGTAAAAAAACTTGTTGATTGTGGTAAGCAGTCTCTGTCACAGAGAAAGCTCAATGTCTGATTTATTCACACCTGTATGTCTGTCTGCCTGTCTGCTAAAGACAACATGCAATACACAGCTTCAATCATTGACCACGTGCAATTTAAACTTAGCACCTATCAGACTATACGACTTAAAGAAAATAAGTTGATTCATGACTCGTGCACCCGTGTCCCGTGTCTGCCATATTATGTAATTAGGCATGTGTGATACACATGGCATGTTTTTATGTCTGTGGGTTGCAAACAAACTACATTCATTTTTTTCGGATGACTGGATCTGACGGAAACTGGTGCAAACTCTTGTCAGTTTCAAGTCCTGCTTTGTACTTGGACGAATGACAGATTCCAGCCAAGCAGTAGTTTACCATCTCTACTGACATGGTTTTTTATTGGATCGAGCGCAAATTCAGAGAACAAGTATTTTCCAAACCCAACATCTCTATATACATTCTTCGTGGATAACGACTTCTTTTCGTGTATATGATTTTGTTTGACAACAGTATATGAATCCATACTGAAACGACGCATCAAATACACAAAAAGAAGTTGTTATCCATAAAGAGTCTTACTTTCTTGTGACTGGCTATACTTCTAAAATGCCCATCAAACAGATCATCTTTCTGTACACACAATGAACCCTCAGCATATCAGCAAATGAAACAGCCAATCGGAAGCCGTTGTTACACTTGAGGGCATAGCCACCCGCTATGACTGGGTTCGGTCTCTCAAGGGCTTCGTTTTGGGGGAAGTAAGCCCAAGTACAAAATATTGCACTTTTGAACCGCGATTGTACGCTTATAATTTTGTTTATTTGTTTTTCTAAAAGCAGCAATGTATATTATATGTCATGAATAAGTGATAAATGTGCTTTAATTATGTTTGATTTTTTGGTTGCATGTGACCTTTAAAGAACGAATAAATTCACATTTTTCGTATCTTTTTACCATTACATATGAAAGACTTATGGTTAGTCTTAAGCCGAAAACCAAATTCATTCTTAGAAAATGTGTGGTTAAATAATGAGTGATTAAAAGTTGTCTAGTCATCTGCTTCACTCTCACCCATCAAGGAAACCACAGACAGCTTACCTAAGTTTGTTGCCACAGCCCTGCAGTGACAGTATGTGTGGGAGGATTTTCAGTTGGTTGTATGTAAAATGTGTAAGAAGCTCATCAATTTGCTGATTTCCTGATGTTAACAAAGGCATGCCAAATTGTTGTGTTGCCGTCAAATGCTCCCAGGTGTCAGGTGATGGGGTCACCATGCACAGACTTCTACCAGATTCTTCAGTTTGTGCTAAATATGTTGTTTGTGAGTGCAAAGCAGGTGTTTTGAAAGCCTGTACGCACTAAATCGGGTGGTCCAACACCTACCTCGATTACAGGACAGAAGATGCTATTTAAATTTGTTTTCATTGAGTTTAAAATGATATTAAAATTACTTACTAGTTAAGAATGAAGATTTTTATGGATATCAACTTCTTTATATGAGAACACAATGTTTCGGAGTTAATGCTTACTCCTTGATATCCATAAAAATCTTCATTCTTATGTATTTCACTTCTAAATGCCCTTCAAAGACTTGATACTTACTAGTTGTAGTAAATGATTGATGACGAAAAGGATTTTAAATGCCACAACTTGTAACATAACAATTTCTTCCTCAAAGGCAAGGTTTTGGTCGAAGTGACAATAATGTTGACACCCACCTTGCTTCCAGGAGTGAAATTGTTGTTATAAGCAATGTCATGCAAAATCCTATTGTCCATCAAACAAATACATAATTTAGTGCCAGTACAAAGTAGTTTTGATTTTGTAACTCGGTGAAAACAATCCCTAAATAGCATTTATACTCAGACTGGCAGATGTTCATGACAGGGCGCTACCATTTTCTAAAATCGTGACATCACGGTCTAAAGTCAGTTAGAAAATCAATTAGATTATGGTTTGTGTTTGTCAAGTTAAAAGATAGAAACTACTTCCTCGTCATAGTTAAATGTGTTTTTGAATCATGACCAAAAAGATTTTGCATGACACTATTTGTAACAGAACTACAAGAACGGTTCATAATATAAACATTATGACAACAAGTGATTCTGACAGAATCGTCTATGAAAACAAGTTGTATCTTGGAAAATGAGTAAAAGAGGTAACAAGATTAATGGCAGTGGATAGTAAAAACATAGAACTTTCATTTTTCAAAACAACTGTCACAATTGCATGTTTAGACAAACCTATCAACAAGACAATATACCCTCGGAAATGTAGATGATGAATACTACAGCATCAAACATAGGTATACCTTATATTACCAGTCACCAGATGTGCGCCTCTGGTTGAAATTTCATTCGCAGGAGAGAATAGTGCACTGTTGTCAAAAAGGTTGATTTAAGGTAATTAAATGTCAAAATGAGTAGTTTTACTGATGGGGATTCATTTATAATGATGTCAGTAAATTATTTATGGATTTGTATCCCCCTTAGTATATGTGATCTTTAATATGTGATCTTTTGGTGCATTCGCTGAATGAGCAGTCTCACATCTCATGAGCTTCATAGACTCAGAATGATTGATTTTCTGGCCCTATAAACTGAAGCAGATGCGATTCACAGTACTTAAACTCAAGTGTCTTATTTGTAAATTAGGATAACTTTCAAATAAAGTGTGCAGCTGTGTGCATGAAAGTGATGATGAGGACCCTGGAAATGTAACTATTTGACAAATAAATAAATAATGCCTGTGCCTTTAACACCCCTGTGAACAGTTTTCTCCCTAGACCCCATCAGAGGTTTCTGTTGTGCCCATGGGATGCAACTCTGCATATCAACTTTCACTACCTGAAATCTTCTCCTGACATATCTTCTTAGTATCATTGTCTTCTAATTCCAGGAGGTAAACATATGTTTATTGCTGCCTTGTTAATTGTAGAAGCTGATAAGTTTGATGAATTAATGAAGACTATTGCAATCATTGTATCTCATATGTATCTTGATGGAGGCTGTGCAACTAACAGATATATTGACTGAAGAGACCAACCATCTCTGCTTGTCAGCATTCAACGGGAGTTTATCATCCAACCTCTTGGGTCAATACATATCCAGATATCTGCCCTGAGCCTTGTCAAACACCATATCTCATATAAACACATGACATACAGGTTTTAACTATTGTATACAGAATGGCTATATTTTTCAGAGGTTACCAATATTGAAATATGCTTAAACTGCTGGCCAGTATGATTTATAAATATGGTGGAATATGGTTTGATTCCCTCTCTGATGTGGACATTATTGTAAGATTTTGACATGTATGTTGGCAAACAAACTGTTTTAAGTAGTGGTTCAAGTAGTCACTGAGTATCGACTCACATCACTTCATTCTCTTAGGATCTACATATTTCCTAGTGGTTTATTAGTGTGCTTTACTTCCATACATCTGTGTGCAGCCCAGGTATGTGACATGTTGTTCAAGGTCTCCATAAGGATGTCAAAGTTAAAGTGAGCTGGACTCAGTGCCCTGTATCTTTAATAGCAGCGGAGTTGAAGTATATTTGATGCCAGCTTTCACTATGTACTTAAGGATCTGTAACAGACTGCAGCCTTAACCATTGACCCAAGGCTGAAGTTTTGTAATGTTCTGGTCAGTCTGATAGGCTTGGCTATTGCTAGTCAACATAATAACTAATTAGGGCTAATGGTCTTAAATGCTTAGAGCATAGAGCATGTGTTTAACTGTAATGTAACACATAATTATAGATACCTTTGTTGTGTTGTTATAATGTTAATGTTTTTGGTTGAATTTTTATTAGCAACCATGTGTTTTGACAATATGTAATTCATGTCAATACAACCCAATAGCTCAATATCATTGTCAGTTTACAACTATTATGATATTATCGTGTTTGCTAGCATGACAACTGTAATGGGGTTGAGTGTAGTAATTTCATTAAAATGTTTGTATATTTATATCACTTTTTCCAGTTAAGCACTCAGTCAGAAGTGCTTTATGGGAATGAGTTGGCGTTGACATGATTCAAAACAAAAATTAGAAGTATGCACTATATGTAAAACATCCCAAAGAGGCAAATCTTCCTTTTTGCATTGTTGGCAGGTCAATAGCATCAGTTTGACTGGTAGCACTGGGTTGACTGCAAGGTACAGCTGTTTTACTGGGTTGACTGCAAAGCACAGCTGTTTTACTAAGTTGACTGAATTGTACAGCTGCTTTACTGGGTTGACTTCTGTGTTTCAAATGTGTGTCAGGCTGGATGAGGAAGTGTTTACCTCACATGGAATGTTTATGGTTATGGCTATTTTGAGAAGCACCTAGTCCTTGCCATCTGAGGTTTTGTCTGTGTCAGTGACAGCATAAGTGAACTGCTACACCTCCACATGTGATTTGGATCAATATCATCTACATATTATAATAACCTGTTACTGGGGACACATTTCTCCAGAGATGGACTTTGGCAATGGACATGTGTTTAAGATTTGCTAGATTGCTAGATATACATGGCCAAATATATACAACTTAGTTGAGTTGTTGCTGTTGTTTGTGACACCAAAGCAGATACTTTGCCTTGTTGGCAGATCATGAAAGACTCCATGCACTGTCACACGAGCGGAGGAGCTTGAGTTGTTATTGATGTTTATAAGGCATGGCGCGATGCTGGCCTGCCAGCAGGATGAGACAGTGATGTTTATGTGAGACACCTGGATGAGATAATGTATTACTCCTGATTATGTTGATCAGTGCTCAGACATGTGTTTGAGAAGTAGTAAAGTATTGGAAGTATCTGTTTTCTCCGTGAACAAAGATGACAGTAGTGACAATGCATTCAAGTCCCTAAGAGTGTGCTCTCTGTACAAGTGGAATACTTTTGATGCAGTGAAGTGTTTGGAATGACTTTGTGTCATATTTTCACAATGCAGAGGAGGTGTATTCCAAGTTGGATTGAAGACGTGTTTGGGGGCACCAACACAGTTGAGTTTGCAAGGCATTTTCTGTGTATGGACAGAAAATACTAAATTTAAAGTGACTTCATATTGAAAAACAAGAAAGTTTGTCAGACTTATCCTTGTCGGTCTGTTTTTCTCAAACATATTTCAACATTCAGCAACTTGAAATTTCCAGGAAATCTGTTGGAAACAATGTTTAAGTTAGTAACTGTTCCATATTCTTTGTAAACACCAACCATGTTTTATTTTTCAGAGAAGGATGGCAGACAATTCCTTTGATTCGTTCGACCAGAGTACATGTAAGTACTTCAGAAGGGGATTCCCCTATGTGTCAGATATTCCATGTACTTTGTGAACCTAATGGTTTCGTAGACACTGAACGGCTGGTTTGAAGTGTATTTAACAGCATTCTGACCACTGCCTTCATTATTATGTACATGTATTAACAAAGTGAGTGCTGATTATTGTGCTGTGGTTAAACTGTAAATGTATAGACAAAATGCAACAAATGTAACATAACTGAAAAAACCTGTACGCTATAATGGTTTGACCATGACAACTTTGATTGCATGTTTTTCGTACTTGTTTCATAAAGGAGGCAAATGGCAGATATTTCTGCCAGTCCTGTGCCTGTAGACATTTCCTGCTAAACATAACAGGAGCTGGTGTGACTGTAAGATCATGATGATTGTGAACAGAATATACACACCAGGAACTTTCCCTGTACTCAGAGCAACGCTTGGTTACTGTGCTGTGAGGAGTCTTAGAACTCAGCTCATTTGTCATTAGAAGTTTCTGTACTCACTGGACCAGCTTGTGACATTTGGCGTGGGCATCTCTTGCATAAGGAATGTATAAAATTGATGTATCCCCTTTGAGATTGCAAACATTTTTGGTTAAAAAAATAGCGGTGAATACTTTTTGAAAAAGCAAACCAAAGCTGTTTCCAGAACATCCCTGTATGTTAAGCAAATGAGTGAGGTTCTCTTCAAGCCACGTAGTTTCGAATTCTGGATATTAATTCTCTTTGAATTGTGAGAACTATGATATTGTATTATACCGCTGTACTCATGTAATGTTCCACAAATATTCCCTGCTTCAGGGTTTTGTTGTGTCTCGTGGTTAATGTGTTCGCTTGTCACACCAGATATCTGGGCTTGGTTCCTCTCATTGGCACAATATGTGGAGCCCATTTCTGGTGTCCCCTGCTGTGAATATTGCTTAACACTCGCTTTGCTCGCTCGCTCGCTCACTCACTCACTCACTCACTCACTCACTCACTCACTCACTCACTCACTCACTCACTCACTCACTCACTCACTCACTCACTCACTCACTCGACATGCTACACCAATAAACCCGATACACTGACTTGTGCACCTGTGACAGCCTGTCTGTCTTTGCTTTCAGTGATGGACGGAGACTTGAAGACTGAGTCCAGTCCTACCAGTAACCAGCAGTTTTCCTTTCAGCGAACCAACAGCACTGGCTGTGTCTCCTCAGCATCGTCTGCTCAAAATACAGGTAAACAAATGGCGTATCTCCATAGTGTGTGTGTGTGTGTGTGAACATGATTGTTTTTAACACTAGAGTTAATTTCATTGCTGATACATATGGAAAATGTTCTGCATCCGCAGGGGCTCAAAATATTCTTAAAAGCCACTTCTCACAGGGCAAGTGACTGTAAGAAAGTAACTTGTCCTGACTAATTTTCCATTGCCCTGATTGTTCATGATGATGTGCTTATGAAAGAGAAAGTCAACATGGTATTTGATGTTAATGTTTAGTGGACCATTTATTGAGACGTGATAAAAAGCTGATTCTAATAATGTCCAGCTTGGACAAAAGTTATATTCCCATTGTAAAGTATTTCGTTTGTGTTATTTGGCATTGGTCATCATGATACTTCTGTGTTCAGTTTATTTTCCATTCATATGTAATTATTGACAGTGCTTATTTTATTCGTATAAACCTATCTTTAAAATGTCCCATTATATTGGAGGTACCTGATTTTCATCTAATGACCTCTTGCAGAGCTGAATGTCTGACTTTCCAAAGTAAGACCTCCAACTGGGTCTTACTTTTGAAAGGACGACTTACTACCAGAGATGCTTTCATATCTGGTCCAGATACCTGGCTTGCTATTCAGAAAACGATCATAGTGCTGGAATGCCCTAACTTAACCATAGATTCAGTTCAGATACATACACAGAACCAAATTAGGACATCCTAGGTCTTGGATCACTTTGTGAATATAGGCCCTAGTTTTTTGTGTGAAATGTCACATGAATAGCAAAACCATCTTTCAGCAATTCTTTATTTCAGTTGATAGTCACAGAATATGATTTTCTTTGCTTTTTTATGAGTTACCAGAAACATTTCCTACTGTTTCAAGAGTTTGAACAGCTGTTTCAAAATCAACTTTTCTTTTTCTGTTGAGGACAGCGTATATTACATCAGAAACTGATGCCTTTTGTTCATCTGAAGACCTCTTGTACACATGAACAGCTTCACTTGGAAGACCTAAATTAAATGAATTCAATGATTACATATAAAATGAGAAACACTTCTAGTATCACTGATATTCCAATATTGTACATAACTGATTATTTATCATGCTGCATATACACATCTTTTAAACCATACATTCCAGTATTTAGTGTTACTTTTTGAAAGTCTACTATTTTTTGAACGCATAAATTATGAATGGTCTCTAATGTTCAAAACAGAGATGAGAAAGTTCGCAATAAATTTCTTCTGAAAGACAGCACAGTAGAGGCAATATGCCGACATGGCTCGTAGTGATTGATTTTTCTGTCCCTGTGTTGCAAAGTATGCAGTGATGCCTGGAAATCAGCAAAAGATACATGGTTAGATGTGGATGGGACATAACTACTTCTGAGTTCCTGTAGAGAACATTTAGAGCAACAAGTTGTTTCATCCAGGAGGCATGTAGTTTACACTACTCATGAGTCAAAAATTACCTGCGGGCTATTTGGATGTGACTCCCTATCGCTGTCCAAACCGTTCATGTCCATCTTCAAATGAATGTTCTGACATGCCACATGACGAGATACTGCAAAACAAAATTAATGTGCAGCATATGCGGTTGTGCGCTCACTGTTGTATTCACTGTTGTATTAACAGAGCATGCTCATTGATTAACCACCCAGTGTGGCATAAACAATGCAAAGTTACGCATGTCTGTACTATAATGGCTTTTGTTGTTATTAAAATGTATTTAGTTGACTTGACGGTATATATGTTGGATAGCGGACTAGGCCAAGCTCATCACTGGAAAAGTAAGGACCTCAACTTCGCGGGAGGTCTTACTTTCACACTTCCCAAGCACTTACATTTCCTGTCATGTCCCTGACCTCATACTTTATCCAACACATATTCAATACATTTTCTACATGAGGCAACACATGGATGCTTGGAAATTTGACAGAAGCATGGATTGTAGTGCTAATGCACAGCAGCGGTCAAAGTTCGCTGAAGTAGAAATGTTCCAGTTTCATAGTTTGTTGCTGTTTCTACAGTTTCATTAGCAAGGTATTATGTTTATGTTGCTATTTCCATTATTAGTGTAGACTTTTGTGGGTTTTGATGCACAGTGGGAAAGCTTTCTTTGTTAGGCCTGTCTATGGTACTGTGATTTGCTGGGTTAAGTTGAGTGCCTATTGAACACAGACTTCTATCACTTCTGGATGTTCTCCCACATCAAACTCTACTAGTGGGATTTACTGAATTATTGTTCAGTGCCATGTGTAGGCCAGCTGACCAGCTCCAACATAACTTGTTATTGTTTCATCCTCAGTACAGCTGATATCTTTGTGAGGATATGGAATGTGAATGAGTGTTAGATTCTGATTTCCTTACTTCAAGACTGGCATCTTTGGTTGCCATATGTTTGCATCATTAGTTCCTCCAGAATAGTTTGACATGTAGAAAATGGAATAAAGAGTTGAGTCAATGGCCTGAAAACTGATGAGACTGCTAATGATTTCTTTACTTGTATTCTGGCTCTATCTTATTGTATGTTATTGATTGCTGAAAATTGCTATGCCACTGCGAATGTGGATGGCGTCACAGTCAACAGAACCTTGTTTAGTATGTTGTACAGCATTATTGGAATATTTCACTGTTGTTTAGCAGCAGTTGGAATTAGTGTTGGAACTAATCGTGCCTTATTTGGTTAAGGGATATCGGCTGATGATAGATTTATGAAACAGCATGACTAACAATAGAAGTTGTACACTGAAAGCCTTCTTCTTCTATATTCCTCATGTAAATATCATTAATACACAAGAAATGTTCATGACTGAGTCTGTAAGTGTCTTTAGGCAATAGCACTTGTTGCAAAGCCTTGCTTTGGGTACAGGTTGGACTCAACTTTGATGTCACCCTAGAACGTATTTCAATACACCTATGTACTTGGTGAAGAAAAATTGTAAATTTAATCCCCAACACACTGGTTGGTCATTCTTCCAGAATATAAGGAAAACTATTATTTTTTTCTATTTGAAATTCACCATAATAGTACTGCTAATTTTTGTGGCGAGAATCCATCATGATGCTGCTTTCTGGCATTACAGTCTTACCCTGATGGAATTGTACTTTCAAAGTTGTGCTACTTAACACCAAGCATGACCATAAAGGTCTGTACATTCGCTTTTCAGGTATAATGACCATCTGTCTTCTCTGTGTGTTTCGTAGTTTTCATGTGCCCTTGTTCAGATGTGTGTACTTACTATTGATATTGTATGCTGGTAGGTGAGTGAACTGGATAGACAAATTCTTGGGTTAATGATTGGTCATTGATCAATTGGTCAATGCTGATCCTATTAGTGAAAAATCACAAATCGATTCACTGTCCTTCTCAGACAAGTAGTACATGCTGTACTGATCTGTTCACTCCAGTACTGTTATTCACTAGGACACTTTACTTCAGTACTATTCACTTCTTCACTGGTACACTTTACATCAATACTATTTATTTCTTCATGAGGACACTTTACATCAATACTATTCACTTCTTCACTAGGACACTTTACATCAATACTATTCACTGCTTCACTAGAACACTTTACGTCAAGACTATTCACTTCTTCACTAGGACACTTTACATCAAGACTATTCACTTCTACACTAGGACACTTTACATCAATACTATTCACTTCAATACTATTCACTTCTTCACTAGGACAATTTATTTCAATACTATTCACTTCTTCACTAGGACATGTTACATCAATACTATTCACTTCTTCACTTGGACACTTTACATCTTTACTAGGACACTTTACATCAGTACTATTCACTTCTTCACTAGGACAGTTTACATCAATGCTATTCACTTCTTCACTAGGACACCTTACATCAATATTTTTCATATCTTCACTAGGACACGTTACATCAATACTATTAATTTCTTCACTAGCACCAGGTCTACAGATAAGGGGCATTCAGGTGTAATGTATGCCTAAAAATAATGTATGACAAATTAAAGATTTCAAGTGTCGTATGTACATACATAAATATTTATATGTCTAACATATATAAGGATTAATAGCTGAAAAACATATGAGTACTCCTTCAAAATTCTCAGTACACCTCCCTGAGTACACTCACCCTACAATAATTCATCTGTCCACCATTACATTTTTCAACAGTACTATTCATCTCCCTCGCCAGTACTCTTTACCAGAAAAACAATACCATTCATCTTTACATGAGGTGTCCAGACATTCTGTTAGGTCAACATTTTAAGCATTTGTATTCCTGGGACATTTCACAAATGTGTCAGAAGTAAAATGCCCAGTTTCAGACTGTACTCTCATCCTTATTATATAACAAGTTTGATTCCAGTTTCGTTTATATTTTGATTACCAAACAAACACTTTTTATATTTTATTGTAAATAAGTGACTCATTGTTGGCAGTATTTAAATGCGAATAGAATTTAGGTAAACTAGAGACAATTCATGCTTAGGAGGGGTAATGGGGTAGCAGTGTGGTTAAAATAATCACCCAGTTCAATTCCCCACATGGGTTTGTTTGAAGGCCATTTTTAGTGTTTCTCACCATGATATTGCTGTTACTTTACTAAAAGCGGCATAAAACCACTCGCTTACTCACTCACTCATGTCTATGTCCTGACGTGAGTAATATTGACATCGCTGTTTATGGCATTTCATCTCCCTTCTCAGCTCATCCCATCAGTCTGTGACTTTAGCCCATCTCTCACTCTCATAATTATTTCCTGTCTGGTAGGCTTTGATAGTATATGTCCAAACACTGACGCTGATTTACCTGACACAATGTCAAGTGACCAGTCTGACATGGTACACTCGTGTATCAGTCTGTATTTATGGCAGGGAATGGCCCTTATGTATCCTTCAAGGCTCATGTCATGTACTTTCGTAATGATATGGTCAAACACTTTGTTAAAGAAAATGTTGCAAATACAGTGTAGATGTTCAGCACATGATCTTGGAACCCCAATAATATGTTTCAAGTGTCTTACAGGAAACTTGTGACACTGTGAAGTAATAAAACGGTGTAATGTAGGGTGCTGTTATTTGAAAATTACTTCTGATACAAGACCTTACTCTTTCTATGAAGGTTTGTTCAGTGAAAAAAAACACATTTATCCCCTGCAATGCGTTTTGCAGGGGGTATTAAAATGCGCTCCATCCGTCCGTGTGTCTGTCCATGCAGCAGTGCACAATCGTCTTTCCGGACCAGAACTTTAAAACCATTCACTATTTCTAAATCAAACTTGGCACTTAGATAGCTCTGGTGGTATACTGGTGCCTTTTGCTAGTTTTGGAATTTTGAATAAAATATTTTTTTTGTATTTCCATGTCAACAAGTTTGACTTTGAATTTAGTAAGTACCAAGAGTACCCTTTTCCAGAGCAGAACTGTAAAAACCTTTCAATATTTCTTCACCAAACTTGGCACATAGATAGATCTGGTGGTATACTAGTGCCTTTTGGTAGTTTAAGAATTCTGAATAAGATTATTTGCCATGGCAAGTACTTCGACTTCAACTGAAATTGGTGGTACTGCTCTTTTCTGGAGAAGTACTTAAAACTGTTCATGGTTTCTTCACCACACTTGGCACAGAGATAGCCAAGTGGCGTACTGGTACCTGTTGGTACTTTTTGATTTCTTTTCTAAATAAAATGTTTTTGTGCTTCCATGCCAACAAGTTTGGCTTCAACTGAATTTTGTGGTAGTCTTCTTTTCCGGAGCAGAACTTAGAAACCTTTCAGTACTTTGCCATTGTTTACTGTTTATTCTGCTCCTTATAGTATACTGTATGCCCATGTCAGCATTGTGTGAAGAGTGGTCATGGAGAGCAAGAATATATAAGATGTCCTCTGTACTCCCTGATTCCCTTGTGCTCCATGATGTCCCCTTTCCACGCTGATGTCCCATAACCACTCTTCTATCCCCTGTCTATCCCATTGTTCCCTGACTACTCCAATGTCCCTGGACCACCCTGATGTCCTCTGACCACTCAGATGTCCTCTGACCATCTTGATGTCCCCTGACCACCCAGATGTCCCCAACTGTTCCGAAGACCCTAACCCCACTGATGTCCCCTGACCATTCAGATGTCCCCTGACCATTCAGATGTCCTCTGGACACCCTCCTGTCCTCTGACCATCTTGATGTCACCTGACCACCCAGATCACCCAGATGTCCCGTGTCCCCGATCCACCCAGATGTTCCCTGAGCATCTTGATGTCCTCTGGCAACCATAATGTCCCCTGACCAGCCAGATGTCCCCTGTCCATCCAGTAGTCTCCTGATGACTTCAATGTCCCCTGTCTCCTGTCCACCCTGATGTCCCCAGTGGTAATGTAGGGCTGCATATTGCTGAGTCCAATACAGTATTGATCAGCAATACACAACAGTTGTTCATCATCCACAAGCATTCTTCAACAATAGTTGAATCAACAGACATCTTCTCATGTGTGGTTTGTCTTACATCGTTGTAATCAGAGTGATAGCAGGAATGCTAATTGTTTGCCGTATCACTGGGTTGTCACGTGGCGTGAGCGGGAAGTAGCAGTGCTCACTGTCGTGCTTTCCGGATGCCAGCGCTCTGATCCACTTGTGACAATGATGAGCAAACACATGGCATCGGCGTTGCATCACTCGGCTCTATAAGATCAATAATACTGAGTTGAGGACAGGGTGATGTGTATTCAAGGGACAATTAGAAAGGGTAACGTGACTTGAAAACAAAGAAGTGTTTATATATATATAAATTGTATTCGTAGTTTTTAATTACTTTGTGCTGTAACAATACTTAGGAACAAGCTTCAAGCAAGTCCAGTTCTCAAGTCAGTTTTACAAGTCAGCAAAGGCAACTATGTAATGAATGAGGCATGAAACAGACACCCAGAAATCATGTACTGTCAACATTAGGTTATAAATGTCCAGTTATTTCAATTTTAAGAGTAGGCATATCAATTTCCCATGGTGCGGTAAGCTATGTTTGAGTCATCTGGAGTGTTATGATTGTTATTCCCATAGATGAATGATCACCAGTCATGGTGCTGACAGGTGATACAGGGTTTAATGTCTATGTATTACGTGTAGTTCCCTGCTGGTATATAGCAGTTAGGAAATGATGATGCAGAGCAGATTGCCCTTGTGTATTGCATATTTCACTTGAAATATGTGATTTGATCTAAATAGATTTGTGCCCTGCTGCCACATGCATGTCAGTAGGTCAGTGTAACAGTCTTACAACATAAAGTTGCTTTGGCTGGTTTGTTGTTTATCGCTGCACTCAGCAATATTCCAGCTATTTGGGGTGGTCTGTAAACAATTGAACATGGACCAGACAATACAGTGATCAACAACATGTGCATCATGATGACACATATGACATAAAGCCTGTCTGCTATAATACCATTGTTGACGTACAAACATGCTCACAATCAGGCAGGGATACAGAAGAGTTAAATCCTACAATAAGCAGTGTAATATACTAGACAGAAGAAGTTAAAGATATTGGTATTTTTAGAATTGATATTTTATTAGTTTGTCGGTGAACAAATAGATCATTATTTATTATTTCAAAGTTTATATATATATATATATATATATATATATATATATATATATATATATATATATATATATATATATATATATATATATATATATATATATACCTATCTAGTTTTGTCCAGTATAATTATGTAGGTTTATTATGTCATTTATATATATATATATATATATATATATATATATATATATATATATATATATATATATATATATATATATATATATATATATATATATATATATATATATATATATATATATACCTATCTAGTTTTGTCCAGTATAATTATGTAGGTTTATTATGTCATTACTAACTTTACTTTCATCTGATTGGTTGAATTGACACATGCAAGACGTATGTTACACACACATGAGGTTAATATGAAAATCCGGAGGCCCCACTTTTAAATTCCTGATCTTATATGAACGTTGCAACTGCACTTGGGATTACATCTCTATGTTCCTATTGACCCGTGAAGGTCAGTGGTAGAATAGGCCTTCAGCAACCCATGCTTGCCATGAAAATGGACAATGCTTGTTGAAACGGGATTGGGTGGTCAGGCTCGCTGACTTGGTTGACACATGTCATCGCATGTTGATCACTTGATTGTGTGGTCCAGACTTGATTATTTACAGACAGCTGCCATATAGCTGGAGTACTGCTGAGTGCAGCATAAGACTAGACTCGTTTACTCACTCACCATGTTTCCCTATGATGATGCTGATTCAGGACCCCTGAAGGTCTGGGTTAAAACAGATCTTCAGTAACTTGCTGTAAGAGGTGACTAACAGGATCCTGTGGTCACACTCATTGACTTGGTTGACATGTCATCATTTCCTAAGTGTATGGATTGATGCTCATACTGTTGATCACTGGATTGCTTGGTCTGTATTCAAGTTACAGACTGCCAGGATAAAGATGGAATATTCATGTGGTGTGCATAACTGAACTGACTAACTGATTCATGGTTGCTTCCCTTCCATGCAGTTGAGAAGAAGATGATGAATGATGCCAGCAAACTTTTTATTTTTTTGTTTTTATTATATGTAGTTTTGTGTCACGTGGTGAAACTGCTATCAACTTCACTTGAGTTTCATCTGGTGATATATCAACTTTGGACAAGTGATATTCACCAGTGATGATGACCCTTAACAGAGTCTGTGAGGTCACTATCGCATGAAAGCTGTTTGTTGTATTGTTTATGGACAATGATTGCTACTCATGTTCTAAGACTGGCACCCAGAGGGAATACAGTCCATTGTGACATTTCAATCAGATGACTTGTCTTTCTGCCATGGGAGCTGGTTACCTGTACTTTTTAAACTCAGATGCTACTGAAACAGTTTGATGTAACGCAGAATCTCACCTTCATATCTTTTAATATCTAATGTATGAACACTTGGTGATAGTCATTAAAACTCCTCAGCAAACTTCTCAGTTTATATTTTTATTGACTTCAGTTGATATGTTTGATATCTGTCTACTGATATCAATTATAACAACGCAAGTTATTATAAAGTTACAAGTGTCTGATGCTTGCTGGGGTTGAGATTCTATTCATCAGTCAAAATCACTCTTCATTAGTTTTCATTGAAACATGTACATCTCTGAACATGGTACTGCCAGTAGACTTGCAGTGTAGCATTGTCATAGCATTTTGACATTATCAAGTACATGATGTCATAGCATTATCAGAGCATTGTACAAAATCTACTGTCAAAACGATATCTTATACTAGATATCACTTAATCTCACACAAGCAATATCTCCAGTGGAATGCAGGTTTGGATGATAAGTAAGATTCTCTGTATGCCAACAAGGAACACTTACGTTCCTTCTGTTTGTCAGATTCGCTTGTGACGTGTTCTGATGCTGGTGTTATGATAATTCTGTTGTTACAGATGATGAAGACAGTGATACTAGCAAGACTCTAAGCTACAAGGACAGGCGACGGGAAGCCCACACTGTGGCGGAACAGAAACGCAGAGATGCCATCAAGGTATGGACTGTACCCAGTAAAGATGTTTCATTTGAATTTGCTTTACTGAACATGCTTGAAAGATACATTTAAGGTGTCAGTTGTCTATTTTGGCAGTTTATTCAATGTTCAAGGTCTTCACACAATGACAGATTGTCATGTCTTTAAGGTGGTCAGTATAGATAGAGGATCAATTTGAAGAGTGGAAACTCAAGGGTTCAGTTCCTGTCAGACTGACACCTTAGTCAGGGTTGGTAGGACAGCGCTGTTCGACCTTGGAAACCTTTTGCTAGTATTTCAGGGAACAGTATAGATCATCTGCCCTGAGTACTTCCTCACCTTACAAAGGGGATCAGTATTTTACTGCAATATTTCATGTTGTTTGCCAATCTGGTTTATGGACAATTTTGGTTTTAGTTACAGATAAAATCTCTGGCTGAGACCATTAGTACAAATGTTTTTGGCACAAACTCATGACAGAATTAAACAAGCTTGAGAAAGAATTTAATTGTCCATACTGTATTATTTGATCGTATCTTATCTAAGTAATACCAAGACTTTGATGGAGAGTTTTGTTTGCCACAGAAAGGGTACGACGAGCTGCTGAGTATTGTGCCTACATGCCAGCAGCCCGACACGCTAAGTGGACAGAAGATGAGCAAGGCCACCGTGCTACAGAGATGTAAGATATCATCATGTGTTAATAGTTTGTAGATATTGTTAGTCTCAGGAAGTATATGCAACAGAAACAGTTGAAGAGAATATTGTTCCTTTTTTATTTCTGAAGGAGTATGTTTAGTGTGTTGATGATCAGATTTCTTTGTCCTCCATCTTATGGAGTTACAAGAGACAACATCTAGGGTAGAGAATAAGATGGGAAATGGTTTGTCTGCAGCTGTTGATACACCATGTTTGTGTCTGCAGCTGTGAAAATACACACTGTGTTTGTGTATGCTGCTCTTGAATGCACCGTGTGTTTGTGTCTGCTGCTCTTGAAAGCACTGTGTGTTTGTGTCTGCAGCCATTGAGTACATCCAGTGGCTGATTGGGCAGAAGAAGAAGCAGGAGGATGAGCTGGACTCCCTCAGGAAGGAAGTGATGGCTCTCAAGATTATGAAGGCGTAAGATGCAGCTCTAATTAACTGATCAGTGAAAGATCAGCCCCTATCTTTATCTTCATTTTGATGGCCCAGAGAGCTGAAGAGATCTGTTTGTTCAGTAATATGATGAACCACCAAGTCTGTAGATTGGTGCTTTTTCTGACTGTAAACTACCTTTAGAAGTCTAATATGAAAGGACACCTGGTGCTCTCTTCCTAGTACCCATTGGACAGTGATTCATAAAGTATTTCAGCAGTTTGACTTTATTTACCACTTTCTATGATGTAGTTTGAATATGGATGGCCACTGCATTAAACTATGAACAAACCAGCTGTCATGCATCTCACCCTGAAGTTTTATGGCATATCTCACATCTGTTTCAATGTGTCCAGAGGCTGTCACACCCAGGTGATGATGTAGGACATGCTGTACAGGGATGTAGGACATGCTGTACAGGGATGCAGCATCTCGAAAATTTGCCTCCACATGCAGTTTGAATAAAGACTCCAAACACAACAGCTGTTGTGTAGTTATGTTTGCAGATTTATATACAGTATCCTGTTGTCTGGTTGCAGGAACTATGAGCACATTGTGAAAACACACCAGAACACTCCAGTCCAAGGCCAGAACCAGGTGTCGGATGAGGTCAAGTTCCAAGTGGTCAGTATGACTTTCACATTGCATCGTCTCATGTTTGTGGAAGCTGAATTGTGTGTCATGTGTCAAGTACTCCAGCCCCAAACCCAGTCATGTACTCAGATGGCATGATGCATCCAGTAACCAGAGCTTGGACAGATTTCAGATGATAGACTGACTGATGGTGACCTGTTTGTTGAGTTATGGCTCTGTCAGACTGTGGTGTGCTCAGTGTGTATCTGGGATTCCACCCTTCTGCCATGATCCTGACCAAAGGCAGTTTGACCATTGTTGGCAAACACAGACTCTCCTTGTTGAAAAAACACAAAAGTCAACTGGAATAATAAACTGGTTTCTGTGGCAGAAGTGATCCCCAGGGCCATGTATGTGTTGTTTGTTGAAATTACTGAGTGGGTGAGGAGTGGAGCAGTGTTTGTGCTATAAACCAGAGATTTGCCTATCAGTGATTTGCCTGGCAGTGATTTTCCTGGCATTGATTTGCCTATCAGTGATTTTCCTGGCAGTGATTTGCCTGGCAGTGATTTGCCTGGTAGTGTTTTGTCTGGCAGTGATTTGTCTGGCAGTGATTTGCCTGTACAGGCATAGTGGACCTATAGAATGTTGGTTATGATTCCACTATTCACTCAGTCTTCCCATGACTCTTGTACTTTCCTCATTAACCATCCTGTTGTTTTCACAGTTCCAGCAGATCATGGACACACTGTTCCAGTCGTTCAATGCCTCCATCTCAGTGGCTAACTTTGCCGAGTTGTCAGCGTGTGTGTTCAGTTGGCTGGAAGAGTACTGCAAGCCACAGGTGAGTCAGGGCGCTAGGACCTCCTAGCAAGATTACAATACAAATTAAATTGCTTACGGAAAACTAAGCTCACTCAATCACTCAATCAAATATGTAAACCCTTGGTGGTGTATGTGGATGTTGGACACTCTAAAACCAAAGTGACCCTTCAAAAATGATGCTGAGTATATATCACACTGGCCTACTAGCATCTTCATGCTCATGCTGTTGATCACTTGATTGTCTGGTCCAGACTTGATTAATTACAGACCGCCACCATGTAGTTGGAATATTTCTGAGTGCGGCGTAAAACTGAACTCACTCGCTCATCTGCTTTGTCAAATCTTCACTCTACCACCACATGACAGACATCAACCGTAATTCCGATCTGTCAGTGTTGTTTGTTGTTTTGTTGTCTTTCTGTACATGTAATTGTGACAATATAACACTGAAGCACAAGAGAGGTAACATTCTTAGCACAAAATATCACACTGAAGTACAAACATGCATATCGCAGAAATCAAAATGTAGTTAAACTTGCTCCCAGTGTGCATAAACGTTTTGTTGTCTTTCTGTACATGTAATTGTGACAATATAACACTGAAGCACAAGAGAGGTAACATTCTTAGCACAAAATATCACACTGAAGTACAAACATGCATACCGCAGAAATCAAAATGTAGTTAAACTTGCTCCCAGTGTCCATAAACGTTCATCCACCTTAACGAGTGATGAATCTATTATGTAGATGCTGCTGTTTGGAATTCTGTCTTTCCCTAAATAATTAAATTTGAAACATGCGACTGTTTATGTTAGTATGCAACTGCAATCATATTGTTTAAACAGATGCTGATGCTGATGATGGCGATGACGTGAGCTCACAATGTAAAGGCGAAAAAAAACGGGAATTAATGTTACGTTTATGTGCATGACCCCTGTAATGTAATTTTGGTGTCACCTGTCATACTTTTAAGTCAAAGTAGTACATGGGATCAGTGGACAATAACAGCTGCTATCATACATGGGACGACAACCCTTAGGTGTGCCTGAGTAGTCTCACCTGAGCTTACTTGTGAATCAGTCTAGACTGTATCAGTCTCTAGTGCTACTGCCTCAAAACAGCATCATTATCTTGATTAATTGACACCTTTGGTAGAAAACTCAGCTCAGTCACCTTCTTTATTTCTCTGTATTTTGTACATAAACATTCTGTTTATCATGAGGAAGGCATAACATTGATTTGGACTTGTGACCTGGAAAGATCATGGGTTATGATCAGGTCATTAAGATATCAGGGTTCAAAATTACAAACAAAATAAGTTTCTGAAAACAAAACATCATGCTATGAGAGTATACCTAGTAAAACATGTAATCTATGTGTCCTTGGTCGCATACTCCATTTAAATGTTCAAAGATAAAATACTTTGTACTTAAAAGTCATCACAGTTAGTTTTATGCTGTATATGGAAGCCTTATTCTCTTATTCCCTCCCAACCTTGCCTTGTCATGAAAAGATGAATCATGGCCTGCTCTCTCCTGCGTCAAACCGTCTTAAACTCAGGGTCCTAAAAGCATCAAGGTGTTCAGACATTTTGCAGCACACATTAGTCAAGAAATCAGTATAGGGATAAGTCATGAAGGAGGAGTGAAAAGTAACACTGATGCATTTCAAATAATATTTGCAAGTCTAAAACGCAAAAATATGTATTCTATAACCAACACTTGTTAAGTAATGGATGCACAGTGATTTGTGATGCTGTTTTACACCTTTGTCAACACTTTAACTACTGCAGAAGACCTGAGCAACTTGCTGCTTATATCCATACAGTAATCAACTTGTAAATGATGTGCAGTTAGTAGAAATACGAGTGTGTGGACACTGTACATGTATTTCCTTCGTAAGCTTTTCGACACATTGGGCAAATGTTATGCTAAATTAAGAAAAACTAGGCCTCCCCAATAATTTTTACACGTTCAACACATCCATTGTAATAGATACAGGTATGAATTAGGATAAATTATGGAAGGAATATGCAGACAATGCATGGCAGGCGAGTATGAGACATGCAGGAATTTACAAAAACCATGTTCATCAGAAAGATGTTCTGCTGTATTTCTTTCAGTGTTGCACTTATATAGTTGTGTGTGCAGATGTTTGTCTGGCTGCTTGTTGGAGTTCCGTTTAACATGGAGACACTCTCATACACGGCTGACTCGCTCAGGAAGTGTAGTGACAAACACAAGGCAGTGATATCACGCATTATATGTTTCAGTCCCTCCGAGAAGTTGTCCTTGGCATCTTGCGGCAGCTCAACTCCCAGCTGAACCACTGATGTAAGGCCAAGGTGACTGACACAAGGTCAAGGTGACTGACACATCATCTCAGTTGACATATCGTACAGTCAGTGTATGATCATCTTGGAAATGTTGGTGATTGCAGCTGTAGATAGGATTCTATTTTAAATAAGCTGTATGAATTTGATACCTGTTTACATATATTATGTAATAACGATTTGTCTGTTTTATGTGGATGTACATAATTCATGTTTGTGGCTGATGTTTCACCATAGGTGAAGCAAGGAAGAAAAATTATGAAGATTTTTCATTATTTTGTTTGTTGTTTAAATCATGGATAGTGAATGTTGATATGCTGTCACTACCAGGTAAAGGGTGTAATTTCTCAGTACTGATACGTTTATATCAGAATGTTAATAAACTCACTGTATAGTGATCCTTTGACTCTCATTGATGTGCAACGGTTTCACTGTCCGCAGTCTGTACTAGTGGGTTTCAAAATGATATAGTATCTGAACTTGATCATGTTTTTATTAACTTTGTATTATGAGAAATAATGCCATGTATATTGCAAAGCCTAAAGAATTAGTGCCAACCAATGAAATCTTTAAATCTGCATTGTTGCTGTGTTCACATATTGATGATAAAATGGTCCGGATCATGGTTTGGCTGTAAGGGGACCTATACTAATATGTTTTCGGTTTCAAAGGGCTTTTGATAGAGCCAGTGGTTCCCCGAAGTGGTTATTTAGCCAGATTGATGTGTTGTTCAGTAATGACACTAATGATTAAAGACAATTTTAATTATAATTGTTAAGTGGGCACTTTCACATTTTGTCTCTGCTGAATAAACACAGGCATGTCTATTAGATACAAAGAAAAGTCTATTTTAATACTTTTGTACTGATCCTTCCTGAAGACTGCTTCAGATGGTGTCTCTGCCTTTCTGGACAAAATGAAGAGTCATTACTTGGCACGTCAGTGAAGTAGCAGGCGTCAATGTGTTGAAACCTTGTTATTACCTACAGTTGGATGTAATTTTCCAAAATCTGTTCTTCTTTCTCAAGTATGCTGCATATTTCATTCATTACAACTTTGATGTGAGATGTTTTTGTCCAATTAATGTTTTGTTTCCTGTTAACATGTCAGAGGGATGAGATAACAACTGTATCTTGGATCAGTAATCACTAACATTGTCTCTTAATTGGGAGTCTAGTTACTTTGAAACTGCCAGATGAACTCATTCTCAGTCTTGGTGCTTGTGGAAATGAAACTGTTCATTAAAGATATCATGAAGTTTTTAAGTAAGTATCCATGTATTGTCAATATTGTGAAACATATACATGTATCTGATGGTTTACGAATTTCACTGTATGGATGTTATGTTTTGATTTGTTCCTTACATTTTGGTTTTGTATTCAGCATGTTTTTTTACCAGTTGTGTAACCCAAGAAGTAACGGAGGTTTTGTGTTATTTCTTTAATTAATGCTTTTAGTGATATGATTTGTTTGTTTAGAATGTTGCCATTTGTTTGTCTTGTTATATGATGTTTGCCAAGTTAAAAACTGTTGTCCTTTACATAAGAATATCAACAGGTGCATTCATCACCGTTTGCCCCGTTCCATAACCTCCAATAAGATTCCTGCCCCTATTGATGAATGTTATGCGTGAAAATATGACAAACGAATCACAGTACACAAAGGATTTAGGTTTCTTTGATGAAAATAAGGCCCAGAACTTAAATTGTTTCTTGCAAAAGTTGTGAAAACAAATACTGTTGTGGTTATTTGGAACATAGGTAGCAAACGTGTGTTGCTTAAATTGAAGTTTTAATAAATATTAGGCCATGAGATTCAGATACACACTTGTCAGTGAGTTAACATAAAAGCTGATAATTATAATTGCAAATGTCCCCCATTGAGTGTTTTCTCTGGCAGTGTTGCAGGCTTGCTTTGGATATTTTACATCCACTTTCCAACAATTTTAGGTAATGCATTAATCATTAATATCTTCGAGTCTCAAAACAATGTACTTAGTTTTAACTAATCAATTTTAATCTTAAACACAAGTACTTGGATTTCAGTTCACCATATATGCTGTATTTGAATGTTTCTGAGGTACTTTATTTTTTCCATCTATTTATTTTAAATTCCACAGTTGGTATGATTACATGCATGTTTATTTCCTTGAAGACACTATATGTGTAAACTTAAATAATGGAGGGGATTCGCAATGAAGTCAATTTAGTGTATATGTTCTGACACTAATTACTGCAGGAAGTTAATATAAAGTTTTGATTGCCTTTTCATAATGCCTTTTGATGAAAAAAAGTCTAATTTGCGTTTCTTAAACCATTTTTAGAAATATACATTTGGAAACAAAATATGGACAGCTGGTAGTAATTATATAAAAATATTTATGAGTTCTCATGTTCATAGGCCCATATGAAATCTTTCTATAAAGGCACAAGTCTGTCCGGCTTCTTCTGTAATATGAGTGGGTCACAACTGCATCAGTTGTTGAAGGAGAACATGAGTAGTAATGCACAGTAGACTGATATTCTACATTCTGAAGTGGGTCATAGAAATAGTATAAATATTACTAGTTTTAAAGAAACTCTTTTAGATTATTTTTGTGATTTGCTGCATTCTGTGTTTTAAGTGGGTGTTTGTTGTCTCCCACTATGGAAGATGTAACTGGCCACGGGGAGATCATACATGTACTGTCTGGTCACTGTTTACGTTATTTGCCTGTTCACTTGTTGCAGTATAGTTTGTACAGTGTAGACCACTGTGTCAGCACTGTTATGTCTGGTACTTTTGGATTGTTCTCTCAAATTGTCCTTTCCTTGGTTTTATTCAGATGAAATTTATAAAAATCAATAAACTCAAGAGGACTGATTTCATTGTTTTGTTATTTATAATCTCAACTGATCTACAATATTACTAATTTACATTTACAAATGACATGGCATTATTTCATGCTCCTGACAGACTCTAAGATGATTATTTCAGAATGAATGTGTCAATGACAAAAAACGTCAGTATCTCTTAGGAGGCTCATTTTGAGAATGTGTGGAAGCCATATCAATTTCACGTTAGAGACATTATCTGAGAAGTATGAAACTCAAGATTGCAAACATACTACCCTATTATGGTAGTGACAGTGTGATCCAATACTACCCTATTATGGTAGTGACAGTGTGATCCAGTACTACCCTATTATGGTAGTGACAGTGTGATCCAGTACTACCCTATTATGGTAGTGACAGTGTGATACAATACTACCCTATTATGGTAGTGACAGTGTGATCCAATACTACCCTATTATGGTAGTGACAGTGTGATCCAATACGGCCCTATTATGGTAGTGACAGTGTGATCCAATACTACCCTATTATGGTAGTGACAGTGTGATCCAATACTACCCTATTATGGTAGTGACAGTGTGATCCAATACTACCCTATTATGGTAGTGACAGTATGATCCAATACTACCCTATTATGGTAGTGACAGTATGATCCAATACGATCCTATTATGGTAGTGACAGTATCATCCAATACGACCCTATTTTGGTAGTGACAGTATGATCCAGTACGACCCTATTATGGTAGTGACAGTGTGATCCAATACTACCCTATTATGGTAGTGACAGTATGATCCAGTACGACCCTATTATGGTAGTGACAGTGTGATCCAATACTACCCTATTATGGTAGTGACAGTGTGATCCAGTACGACCCTATTATGGTAGTGACAATATGATCCAATACTACCCTATTATGGTAGTGACAGTATGATCCATTACGACCCTCTTATGGTAGTGACAGTGTGATCCAATACTACCCTATTATGGTAGTGACAGTATGATCCAGTACGACCCTCTTATGGTAGTGACAGTATGATCCAATACTACCCTATTATGGTAGTGACAGTATGATCCAGTACGACCCTACTATGGTAGCGACAGTATGATCCAATACTACCCTATTATGGTAGTGACAGTATGATCCAATACTACCCTATTATGCAAAGTGAGTTACATTCTAGTCATTACGTCTCCTCGGGTCTTCTATCTAAACCAGGTTCATGTGAAAAGACAATGCCCTTTGTACCCTCTAACCTTGCAGGTTAAGTTACCTCCAATCTGGCACGGACTAGAGTTTTGAAGCTCCCTTGGCGCAAGGATATTCCTAAGTTACGTCTGTCTTAGCGTTATGAGAACTTCGAAAGTGTAGACCCTGGTCCGTAACCTCAAGCCTAAAAGAAAGCATTTATCAGTTATATAACTGGCACTGTTATCATGTGGTAAGAGAGCCTGGGATTCCTTTCAGGGAGCCACCTTTAGTAACGTTAACACTAACTCTCGCCCTTTAACAGTGCACCAAGGGTACTTTGGTGACTTATCACCCTAGTGCTTCACAACAGGAGACCTGTACGACAAGGTCTCTGAAAATGACATTTGTGACTGTTTTCAAGAAGGAGTTGCATACAAATTTCAAAGACTGCTTTCATCTGTGCCTCGTGGACAGAAGCAATGCATCGGAACGAAAGGTGGCCTGTATTCAAAGCAGCAATGACACACCAATCATGCTTTTTAGTGAGGGACATTAGCAAATCAAATAGATTAGATGTATTTGAAATACAATGCCTAGTTAACGTTTTGTTAAGGAACGCAATACACGCTCATCTTGAATATTTCGTATGCGTTTGTGAAAATTAATATAAATGTCCGTATAAACATACGGCAAACACTTTGTTAGAAGCATGCATCAAGACCGTATGATCTGCCGATAACCATATGTTGTAACATACTAGACTGTCCACGTGATGATTACATACCAGTCCAGCCTTGAACACAGAACCACACACTAATCACGTTATAATGTGTTTATTCTTCAATATTGTAAAAGGTTATAAACATTAACAATGTATAAAAATATGTTTCAGTAGCCAGGGATCCTTCAATTCATAACATGAAGCACCAGAAAACGCCGTATTACATGGCGTATATGCAGTAATAGACATCTAGATATTGTACCGACATTATTTCAAATTACCAAGTATCTGCTCTTCTGTTTGCAAGTGTACTCAATTACTTAATGAATAGTACTGCCTGCTAAACGACCATGTATGTGTTCATGCATTCCCCAAATAACACGACCTTGTATGTTATATTGTGATATTGTTTATGTGTTTTTATGACATCATGGTGGGATTTTCCTTGGATGGAATGGTAAAGGTTTGCTTGTCATGTAACAATTGAACACTTTGGCACAAACTCTCAAGTTGAAAGTGATCGGTATATTAGAACCCTCGGTATGTGAAAATATAATGATCATCGTGCTGACTTTCACATGTAGTTGATATTTCCTGTGGCGACGATCAGACCATGCCGTAACTATCTGGGCGGTCTGACACAGGCAAAACACTGCAGGAGTTTACATAAGTGTACATACATGATGAAAATAAAAAAAAACAACAACACGGAAGTGTACATACACATGGAAAAACAACTCACTCGTCTTTAGTGCGACGCGTGACTGTTTTCTTAAGTGCATGTGTTATCGATGGTCGGGTTGTGCAGTGCTGTACGCTGGTCAATATACGTATAAGTAAGTGGCTGTCGAGAACATACCACGTGCATGGGGAGTGTTACCGTTTCTGCAGGACAAGATCGACATTTTCAAGATCACCTGATGGCGTCACTGATTCAGCGATCTAATCACATAATGTTTTTCTATGCCAACTGAATTGGTTTCCTCCATAAATCAAGTCATATTCAGAGGGAATGAAGTTGAATACTTCATTTCCACGTCGCATGCTGCCAGTATTGGGTTGGGTCCCATACTCACATTGTTCTAGACACGTGGACTTTCTCCCTTTTGTGAATTGTTCAGAGTATTGCACTGACACTACTGTCTCTTTGTCACCGGAATCTTGCAGTTGTGGCAGGAGCTAGGCTGAAGAACAGCAACTATCTCTGACGCAACAACGTGTCACTGCGTTCAAATGGCTGATCACTTGGATTGTGTATCTTCAAAAGGACAAGGAGCAGCATCTGTGACGTCATCAGCATGGGGCAACATCGTTTGGGGAGTCAGTTTAAACATTTCCTGGAGATGAAATCTCGTTCACATCCACTCGTCACTTTTGCCTTTCTAACGAAAACCGAAAATGTTGGCAAAGTTTCTGGGATCGGCGAGCCATTGCGTCATCCTCTCTTGGTCGAGCAAACTGGGTTACTAGTACAACATCAATGGACAGTAGAAATATCTGTGCTTATTGTTTAGCCCACGTTGGAAAGCCTGTCTGGAATGGCAGAAACACAGCGATGTAGCAATAAACATAGG
The DNA here is from genome assembly GCF_037392515.1 of Haliotis asinina. Taxonomy (NCBI): domain Eukaryota; kingdom Metazoa; phylum Mollusca; class Gastropoda; order Lepetellida; family Haliotidae; genus Haliotis; species Haliotis asinina. The sequence continues at coordinate 54,808,401 of NC_090289.1, forward strand.
AAAACAAATACAATGAAATTGTATATTATCTCAATGTAGTCAGCTGACAATCGTAAATGTTACCACTAATCATATACGCCTGAAGTCGTGGAGACAGCATGGGAAGCGACTATATAGTATACGGCTTCGTATGTAAAACACTGAAAAAGACTAATGTATATAAAGCAATATCAAAACAGGGCCTTAGTTAACTACCTACAGCCGTGCTGTAGATTAACAGGACTTTTTTCGTTTTTCAGTAATGTATCGACCTCTGCAATACTTACAATTACAGGTACGGTGTTAGGGGCGTTGGTTGCACTACAGGTCTGTCTATCCGAAACTGAAAAAAGTAAGTAAGTAAGTAAGTAAGTAAGTAAGTAAGTAAGTAAGTAACTATGCAATGATACCTGGGTTTTTTTAATTCCTGACCTCAAATGTGCAAGAAATGACAATATAGTCTTCAACTAGGAAGTTAAAATTTCGAATATCTTAACCATGTAATATATTCCCAAGAAGTGACCATAAATTATGTCTCAATCTTCAAATACGACACAACCGTTTAATCGCGAAGAATAGCATGATAATCATGAAAGAACAGATTGTATAATCTATCAGTGACATGATCATAACGGGTCCGGGTATTGAGAAGGGTGTCCGCGTTCAACTCATAACCCACCTAGCAGGTATACGGGTTACCTGTTCCAGACCTGAAGTCATTACGAAGGCCATCAAAAATACGTATGTCTCCAACGTAGAATGAACCAGCCCTTTATATTCTATACTACCCCAGTGCCCCGTGGGTAGTTTGGATCAGCTGTACTGGGACAGCTCAAGAATGAAGATTTTATGGATATCAACTTCTTTATATGAGAACACAACGTTTCGGAGTTAATGCTTACTCCTTCACCTGATGAAGGAGTAAGCATTAACTTCACCTGATGAAGGAGTAGGCATTAACTCCGAAACGTTGTGTTCTCATATAAAGAAGTTGATATCCATAAAATCTTCATTCTGATGAAGGAGTAAGCATTAACTCCGAAACGTTGTGTTCTCATATAAAGAAGTTGATATCCATAAAATCTTCATTCTTATGCATTTCACTTCTAAATGCCCTTCAAAGACTTGGGACAGCTCACTTGTAAACGATGAACAACAAGCACTCAGAAAAAACAGAATATCTCCGTATAACCTTAAGTGATTGAGATGTCTGTGGCTATTACGGACTTACATCATGATTGGGATCCAGAGCATCAAAGTACCAGACCGGGTTCACTATGGAGGCTGTAGAGATAAACATGTTGAAGATATGTGAGGTACTCAGAATAAATGTCAGATCGGTTAGTCGCAGACACGTTATCGCAGGTAGCGCTGTCCGCTCTATCTGTGACAACAGTTTGTGCTAATGTCGGTAGTAACTTTCTGGGGCTGTTTTATTAATGAGAAGCGGGAATTGCTGGACAATCCTTTCCTACTTTCTCAAATTGCAATTATTCGCTATGCTATGTGGCCTTGAACACTCAATCAGTTTTGATGGATGCTTGTATACCATAAAGCAAGTGTCGTCCATATTCCGTAGTAAGCCAATTTGCCTCCAGAGTATAACATGCCACCAAATATGCCCCACTTTCAAAAGCGGGTGCCACCCAATCACCTGTACTGCGAGCGACTTAGAGCAATGCTGCTATGGTTTTATAATTATAGCTGTTTTAAACAAGTGAATAAGGTACTCATTTCGTATATTATATTATACTGTTGAGAAAAACAAACACGTTCCTGTTCACGATCCCTGTATTGGTGGTATGCGTATTGCGATATATATCTACTGTCAATAGCGTTTAGGTCTGTCAACATTTTATTATGATATGATATTTTACCGTCTGAGCTGTGCCTGGAAAACACGTCAGTGCTGTCGTCATCGGCGTCGTGGGGGTAGATGATCGGGTAGTTGAAGCCGCGAAACGAGGGCGCCTCTATGTCGACGTCTGCCATGCTGGACATGCTGCCGAAGTCAGAGAACTGGCGCCAGTTGCGGGTATAGCGAGGCAGAAAGGTGCTTGTGGGCATGGTGAAGGAGGCGCTGTTGGGAGGAAGCAATACTCAGGCTACGCTGAACTCAGCAATCGAATAGTTGGCCAACAAATACTCAAATAAGAAAATGTCAGACTAGTCAATATTTCATCTTTATGGCTACGGTTCGGAAATAATCTAGGAATACAATGACTTGTGTTAAACAAGTCAGCGTGAATGACCACACGATCCCGTTCGTCTCATCTTACGACAAGCACGGGCTGCTGAAGATTAATTCTAACCGGGATCTTCACCGGTTATTACAGGAATGTATCTCAGTGAACGAAATGTTAGCAGAAAGGTAACACATGACCTTCTGTATCGGTAACACCTGAGATCATACATCGTACGTACCCTGGAGCACTCCGTTGTTGTTGAGAGACGCAGAGACACAATCTGTTCACTCCCCTCATTCACTCACTGAACGTGCATGTTCAACCTTACCTATCCTCAAATGGGATACGACGGCGGCGTCGTCGACGACGTCTCCTGTACATTGCCAGTCCACAGCACGTTGCTAGCAGGGCGACTACAGCCATGGCGACTACAGGAACAAGGATGACAACAAGATAGTCATCTTGTGGTGGGGCTGTGGGTCTTGGGGTATGTGATGCCAGGTACTGGCAAAACTCTCCCTTGTGACTTGATGGGCATCTGAAATTGTGTGAGGGACATTGCGTATGGCAATAGATCGCACGTGCATGTATATACATGAATAGAAAACACAATAGATAAAAACTGAAAGCACTTGTAGCATATTAAGATCCGTGAGAAGTCTGTCAGTGTCACCTGCAAATTGCTTCGGTGTTGTTATCCAGGCAATACCCGTCGTTACAGTCTCCCGTGACGTTGTATATGGAACATGGGCTGTAGGTGGCGTTCACACCGATGCCCACTGAAACAGTTTATGTGCTCTTAGAGTTGTGAACTGTGAGACAGTGCTCATAGGAATGAAATTAGGGCCATGGATGCATTTCCGAAATAGAGGTGGCTATGGACATGTTTCAGATGGAGGGGAAGGTGTGTGCATGCTTCAGGTGGAGATGAAGGTATGTGCAGGTTTCAGGTGAGGGAAGGGTGTGTGCATGTTTCAGATGGAGGGGAAAGTGTGTGCATGTTTCAGATGGAGGGGAAGGTAAGTGCCGGTTTCAGGTGAGGGAAGGGTGTGTGCATGTTTCAGGTGGAGGGGAAGGTATGTGCATGTTTCAGGTGAGGGAAGGGTGTGTGCATGTTTTAGGTGGAGGGGAAAAGTGTGTGCATGTTTCAGGTGAGAGAAAGATATGTGCATGTTTCAGGAGAGGGAAAGGTGTGTGGATGTTTCATGTGGAGAGGTAGGTGTGTGCATGGTTCAGGTGGCTGGGAGGCTATTTGCGCGTGTCAGGAAACGGAGAGGCTGTGCACACAATGTATGTGCATCTTTTTGTCTGCTGCAGATATAATTCTGTTTCCGAAAGTTTACTTCAGACTCACGACATTTTTCTTGACAAGTTCGTTTGTCGATGTCGCAGACACGAGGCGTTGAAACATCTACTAGGCAGGAAGTGTTGTCAGGAAGGAAGATGGTTGCGTTGGATTCCAGAAACGTTCGTAAACTGTTGGTTGACCTGAGTTTGTCACGAGGGTCTTGTCTGTGTCCAGGTACATATACCATTTTTACAGTTAGCTGGTTTTTCTTGTCACTGTTGAGAAGAGGTACAGACCGTCACAGTCTCTCTTGCGCTGTACTATATCTGTATCTATGATAACAGATCTAGCCCCGATGGACGGATATATTGCGTCTGAATGTTTGTAATCCTTTATGGCAAAGGGAGATTTTCCACATCACTGAGTTTTTTAATTGACATTACTATTTTACACAGCAAGATTCACCAAAATGCAACTAGCAACAACTATATGAACACCCCTTGGATTTGCCTGAAACTTTATCGCTATTATCAGAAGATTTGTGAACGTTTTAGTTGATTCATTGGACATCTTACATTCTTCACCAAAGATTGTTGGATTTGTTACTCTACACGTGGAATTTCACTGCAAGAGAATATTCGGTATGTTCCATGTGGCGTTAAGGGTCAAATAGTGGTGCACTTTAAGTTAAAGCAGTGTTCGGAGAAAAGGGTAAGCATGTCCTGCCCATTCCGGCAACAGACAGGGCAACAATAAGAATGTGGTATTTCCCAACTTTGTTTTGTTCGGGACTTGAACTGCTAAAAGAGACAACGCGGTTTACGATCTAGATGTCATTATCAAGTAGGAGATGAACTACTGATTACTCACACGACTGAGACTTCAGAGACGTTAGGGAGACCGGTAAACACTTCCTTCTGAAACTGAAATTACGATGACCTGTACGGGTAGGATTGAAAACATGGGAAAAAAGACTTACTAAGTATTTTTGTGCCCATGGTATCTAAAAGTCCGCATTTGCCAACGTTTTACTTAACGAAGTCTGATGACAAGTTGAATCTTTTGAGGAATCAGGTCCATACTAAACCTCCAAGATAGGAATCACCACGATCACATTCATGTAAGACACATCTAACAGATACAAACATTACCATCATCTTCAGCTTTGCGACATTTTCTCTCTTCATAGGCACGTTGCACCGTATGTCCAATGAAAACGTTGCCTGAGTTAATGCTGAAAAATAGCTCAATCAGTTATAACAATAGGTGTTTCAGGATAAGTTTAATAGTATTTCATTCGGATTGTTCAATTACAATTTTGGTTTACGTCTCGAAACGACCGTAAACGAAACAGTATCAGAAGACACACAGGAAAGTACTTTGAAAATAAAACGTCAATGCTAGAGGACATTCACGCAAGCTTAATGATCTAGGGAAACATATTATAGTTGATGTAAAGAACTCCCTTGCCAGGTAGTTGAACGTATTATGTACCGGACTGGCAATACAACCAGTATTAGGAAGAAGACGGTTTACTAGCGAAACAGGGTCAAGGACAATTGCCATTCAGAAAATTCGAGTTTGCCAATCAAAAAAGTGCCATCAAAGACAATTGCCACACGAAACAATCACCAGGCGGATAATGATCACTCAAAAGCAAGGGTAGAGTGACCGGCATACTAGAGACAAAACAGTTACACAGGGCAGCAAGGATCAGCGAGACAAGCACAGGAAACATAGCGGACTGTACAATATCCAATGTAAAATATACTGACTTGTACACATATCTGTAGATGATGTCACGGGGACCAGTGTTGTGTCAGGAGTGACTGTAGGTGACGTTTCCTCTGTGATCATAGAACTTGGTCTTGCGGAGGAGGAATGCTGAGAAAAAGTGGATACTGTATTTCTGACATAGAATGTTGTTTCCGACTGGCTTGACTCAGTGCTACCCTCTGATGCTGTGGAAGTTTGTCCCAGCGTTGTACCAGAGTACACCTCTGTTGCCATTGTGGGAGTAGGTGTTGTAGCTTCTCTTGATGGGGTGGACCTCGCACTTGTGGGCGTTGTGAAAAGAGTGGAAAGCGTAGATGTCTGGCTTGGTGTCTCTGTTGTATACGAACTGGTTATGGTAGATGTGTTTTCTGTCATTGCTGAGGATGTTCCAGTCAGCATTTCCGATGTCAAGCTTTCCTCAGTCGTTGAAACAGTGGATACTGAAGACGTGTCAGTCCTCGTCGTTTCTTGAGTGGTTGGCTCCTGAGAGGAAGTTGTAGATGCAGTGGCAAGGGAAGCAGATTCCGTGGAGGCCGAGTCAGTGGAAACAGTCAAGCTTTGACTGGTTTCTGTGCCCAACGTTTCTTTCGTAGATTCCGTAGTGGACAACGTTGAGGTGGCTTCCATCGTAGTGGACATAGATTCTTGGTAGGGGCCAGGAGTGACTGTGGGTGACGTTTCCACTGTGGGAGTAGAGGCTGTCTGTGGTGACGATTCCTCTGTTGAGCCTTGTGTGCTATATTTGGCTTGCTTGGTGACCGTGGACTGGGAGGTGCCTGCTTGACTGGCTGTACTTGAACGTGAAGAGGTCGTGGCTTCAGTGGTGCTCTCCGAGCCTGATGCTATGGAGGAGGATTGCTGAGAAAGGGTAGATTCTGTGTTTGTGACATGGAATGTTGTTTCCGACTGGCTTGACTCAGTGCTACCCTCTGATGCTGTGGAAGTTTGTCCCAGCGTTGTACCAGAGTACACCTCTGTTGTCATTGTGGGAGTAGGTGTTGTAGCTTCTCTTGATGGTGTGGACCTCGCACTTGTGGGCGTTGTGAAAGGAGTGGAAAGCGTAGATGTCTGGCTTGGTGTCTCTGTTGTATACGAACTGGTTATGGTAGATGTGTTTTCTGTCATTGCTGAGGATGTTCCAGTCAGCATTTCCGATGTCAAGCTTTCCTCAGTCGTTGAAACAGTGGATACTGAAGACGTGTCAGTCCTCGTCGTTTCTTGAGTGTTTTGCTCCTGAGAGGAAGTTGTAGATGCAGTGGCAAGGGAAGCAGATTCCGTGGAGGCCGATTCAGTGGAAACAGTCAAGCTTTGACTGGTTTCTGTGCCCAACGTTTCTTTCGTAGATTCCGTAGTGGACAACGTTGAGGTGGCTTCCATCGTAGTGGACATAGATTCTTGGTAGGGGCCAGGAGTGACTGTGGGTGACGTTTCCACTGTGGGAGTAGAGGCTGTCTGTGGTGACGATTCCTCTGTTGAGCCTTGTGTGCTATATGGGGCTTGCTTGGTGACCGTGGACTGGGAGGTGCCTGCTTGACTGGCTGTACTTGAACGTGAAGAGGTCGTGGCTTCAGTGGTGCTCTCCGAGCCTGATGCTGTGGAGGAGGATTGCTGAGAAAGGGTAGATTCTGTGTTTGTGACATGGAATGATGTTTCCGACTGGCTTGACTCAGTGCTACCCTCTGATGCTGTGGAAGTTTGTCCCAGCGTTGTACCAGAGTACACCTCTGTTGTCATTGTGGGAGTAGGTGTTGTAGCTTCTCTTGATGGTGTGGACCTCGCACTTGTGGGCGTTGTGAAAAGAGTGGAAAGCGTAGATGTCTGGCTTGGTGTCTCTGTTGTATACGAACTGGTTATGGTAGATGTGTTTTCTGTCATTGCTGAGAATGTTCCAGTCAGCATTTCCGATGTCAAGTTTTCCTCAGTCGTTGAAACAGTGGATACTGAAGACGTGTCAGTCCTCGTCGTTTCTTGAGTGTTTTGCTCCTGAGAGGAAGCTGTAGATGCAGTGGCAAGGGAAGCAGATTCCGTGGAGGCCGAGTCAGTGGAAACAGTCAAGCTTTGACTGGTTTCTGTGCCCAACGTTTCTTTCGTAGATTCCGTAGTGGACAACGTTGAGGTGGCTTCCATCGTAGTGGACATAGATTCTTGGTAGGGGCCAGGAGTGACTGTGGGTGACGTTTCCACTGTGGGAGTAGAGGCTGTCTGTGGTGACGATTCCTCTGTTGAGCCTTGTGTGCTATATGGGGCTTGCTTGGTGACCGTGGACTGGGAGGTGCCTGCTTGACTGGCTGTACTTGAACGTGAAGAGGTCGTGGCTTCAGTGGTGCTCTCCGAGCCTGATGCTGTGGAGGAGGATTGCTGAGAAAGGGTAGATTCTGTGTTTGTGACATGGAATGTTGTTTCCGACTGGCTTGACTCAGTGCTACCCTCTGATGCTGTGGAAGTTTGTCCCAGCGTTGTACCAGAGTACACCTCTGTTGTCATTGTGGGAGTAGGTGTTGTAGCTTCTCTTGATGGTGTGGACCTCGCACTTGTGGGCGTTGTGAAAGGAGTGGAAAGCGTAGATGTCTGGCTTGGTGTCTCTGTTGTATACGAACTGGTTATGGTAGATGTGTTTTCTGTCATTGCTGAGGATGTTCCAGTCAGCATTTCCGATGTCAAGCTTTCCTCAGTCGTTGAAACAGTGGATACTGAAGACGTGTCAGTCCTCGTCGTTTCTTGAGTGGTTGGCTCCTGAGAGGAAGTTGTAGATGCAGTGGCAAGGGAAGCAGATTCCGTGGAGGCCGATTCAGTGGAAACAGTCAAGCTTTGACTGGTTTCTGTGCCCAACGTTTCTTTCGTAGATTCCGTAGTGGACAACGTTGAGGTGGCTTCCATCGTAGTGGACATAGATTCTTGGTAGGGGCCAGGAGTGACTGTGGGTGACGTTTCCACTGTGGGAGTAGAGGCTGTCTGTGGTGACGATTCCTCTGTTGAGCCTTGTGTGCTATATGGGGCTTGCTTGGTGACCGTGGACTGGGAGGTGCCTGCTTGACTGGCTGTACTTGAACGTGAAGAGGTCGTGGCTTCAGTGGTGCTCTCCGAGCCTGATGCTGTGGAGGAGGATTGCTGAGAAAGGGTAGATTCTGTGTTTGTGACATGGAATGTTGTTTCCGACTGGCTTGACTCAGTGCTACCCTCTGATGCTGTGGAAGTTTGTCCCAGCGTTGTACCAGAGTACACCTCTGTTGTCATTGTGGGAGTAGGTGTTGTAGCTTCTCTTGATGGTGTGGACCTCGCACTTGTGGGCGTTGTGAAAGGAGTGGAAAGCGTAGATGTCTGGCTTGGTGTCTCTGTTGTATACGAACTGGTTATGGTAGATGTGTTTTCTGTCATTGCTGAGGATGTTCCAGTCAGCATTTCCGATGTCAAGCTTTCCTCAGTCGTTGAAACAGTGGATACTGAAGACGTGTCAGTCCTCGTCGTTTCTTGAGTGGTTGGCTCCTGAGAGGAAGTTGTAGATGCAGTGGCAAGGGAAGCAGATTCCGTGGAGGCCGAGTCAGTGGAAACAGTCAAGCTTTGACTGGTTTCTGTGCCCAACGTTTCTTTCGTAGATTCCGTAGTGGACAACGTTGAGGTGGCTTCCATCGTAGTGGACATAGATTCTTGGTAGGGGCCAGGAGTGACTGTGGGTGACGTTTCCACTGTGGGAGTAGAGGCTGTCTGTGGTGACGATTCCTCTGTTGAGCCTTGTGTGCTATATGGGGCTTGCTTGGTGACCGTGGACTGGGAGGTGCCTGCTTGACTGGCTGTACTTGAACGTGAAGAGGTCGTGGCTTCAGTGGTGCTCTCCGAGCCTGATGCTGTGGAGGAGGATTGCTGAGAAAGGGTAGATTCTGTGTTTGTGACATGGAATGTTGTTTCCGACTGGCTTGACTCAGTGCTACCCTCTGATGCTGTGGAAGTTTGTCCCAGCGTTGTACCAGAGTACACCTCTGTTGTCATTGTGGGAGTAGGTGTTGTAGCTTCTCTTGATGGTGTGGACCTCGCACTTGTGGGCGTTGTGAAAAGAGTGGAAAGCGTAGATGTCTGGCTTGGTGTCTCTGTTGTATACGAACTGGTTATGGTAGATGTGTTTTCTGTCATTGCTGAGGATGTTCCAGTCAGCATTTCCGATGTCAAGCTTTCCTCAGTCGTTGAAACAGTGGATACTGAAAACGTGTCAGTCCTCGTCGTTTCTTGAGTGGTTGGCTCCTGAGAGGAAGTTGTAGATGCAGTGGCAAGGGAAGCAGATTCCGTGGAGGCCGATTCAGTGGAAACAGTCAAGCTTTGACTGGTTTCTGTGCTCAACGTTTCTTTCGTAGATTCCGTAGTGGACAACGTTGAGGTGGCTTCCATCGTAGTGGACATAGATTCTTGGTAGGGGCCAGGAGTGACTGTGGGTGACGTTTCCACTGTGGGAGTAGAGGCTGTCTGTGGTGACGATTCCTCTGTTGAGCCTTGTGTGCTATATGGGGCTTGCTTGGTGACCGTGGACTGGGAGGTGCCTGCTTGACTGGCTGTACTTGAACGTGAAGAGGTCGTGGCTTCAGTGGTGCTCTCCGAGCCTGATGCTGTGGAGGAGGATTGCTGAGAAAGGGTAGATTCTGTGTTTGTGACATGGAATGTTGTTTCCGACTGGCTTGACTCAGTGCTACCCTCTGATGCTGTGGAAGTTTGTCCCAGCGTTGTACCAGAGTACACCTCTGTTGTCATTGTGGGAGTAGGTGTTGTAGCTTCTCTTGATGGTGTGGACCTCGCACTTGTGGGCGTTGTGAAAGGAGTGGAAAGCGTAGATGTCTGGCTTGGTGTCTCTGTTGTATACGAACTGGTTATGGTAGATGTGTTTTCTGTCATTGCTGAGGATGTTCCAGTCAGCATTTCCGATGTCAAGCTTTCCTCAGTCGTTGAAACAGTGGATACTGAAGACGTGTCAGTCCTCGTCGTTTCTTGAGTGGTTGGCTCCTGAGAGGAAGTTGTAGATGCAGTGGCAAGGGAAGCAGATTCCGTGGAGGCCGAGTCAGTGGAAACAGTCAAGCTTTGACTGGTTTCTGTGCCCAACGTTTCTTTCGTAGATTCCGTAGTGGACAACGTTGAGGTGGCTTCCGTCGTAGTGGACATAGATTCTTGGTAGGGGCCAGGAGTGACTGTGGGTGACGTTTCCACTGTGGGAGTAGAGGCTGTCTGTGGTGACGATTCCTCTGTTGAGCCTTGTGTGCTATATGGGGCTTGCTTGGTGACCGTGGACTGGGAGGTGCCTGCTTGACTGGCTGTACTTGAACGTGAAGAGGTCGTGGCTTCAGTGGTGCTCTCCGAGCCTGATGCTGTGGAGGAGGATTGCTGAGAAAGGGTAGATTCTGTGTTTGTGACATGGAATGTTGTTTCCGACTGGCTTGACTCAGTGCTACCCTCTGATGCTGTGGAAGTTTGTCCCAGCGTTGTACCAGAGTACACCTCTGTTGTCATTGTGGGAGTAGGTGTTGTAGCTTCTCTTGATGGTGTGGACCTCGCACTTGTGGGCGTTGTGAAAGGAGTGGAAAGCGTAGATGTCTGGCTTGGTGTCTCTGTTGTATACGAACTGGTTATGGTAGATGTGTTTTCTGTCATTGCTGAGGATGTTCCAGTCAGCATTTCCGATGTCAAGCTTTCCTCAGTCGTTGAAACAGTGGATACTGAAGACGTGTCAGTCCTCGTCGTTTCTTGAGTGGTTGGCTCCTGAGAGGAAGTTGTAGATGCAGTGGCAAGGGAAGCAGATTCCGTGGAGGCCGATTCAGTGGAAACAGTCAAGCTTTGACTGGTTTGTGTGCCCAACGTTTCTTTCGTAGATTCCGTAGTGGACAACGTGGAGGTGGCTTCCATCGTAGTGGACATAGATTCTTGGTAGGGGCCAGGAGTGACTGTGGGTGACGTTTCCACCGTGGGAGTAGAGGCTGTCTGTGGTGATGATTCCTCTGTTGAGCCTTGTGTGCTACATGGGGCTTGCTTGGTGACCGTGGACTGGGAGGTGCCTGCTTGACTGGCTGTACTTGAACGTGAAGAGGTCCTGGCTTCAGTGGTGCTCTCCGAGCCTGATGCTGTGGAGGAGGATTGCTGAGAAAGGGTAGATTCTGTGTTTGTGACATGGAATGTTGTTTCCGACTGGCTTGACTCAGTGCTACCCTCTGATGCTGTGGAAGTTTGTCCCAGCGTTGTACCAGAGTACACCTCTGTTGTCATTGTGGGAGTAGGTGTTGTAGCTTCTCTTGATGGTGTGGACCTCGCACTTGTGGGCGTTGTGAAAAGAGTGGAAAGCGTAGATGTCTGGCTTGGTGTCTCTGTTGTATACGAACTGGTTATGGTAGATGTGTTTTCTGTCATTGCTGAGGATGTTCCAGTCAGCATTTCCGATGTCAAGCTTTCCTCAGTCGTTGAAACAGTGGATACTGAAGACGTGTCAGTCCTCGTCGTTTCTTGAGTGGTTGGCTCCTGAGAGGAAGTTGTAGATGCAGTGGCAAGGGAAGCAGATTCCGTGGAGGCCGATTCAGTGGAAACAGTCAAGCTTTGACTGGTTTGTGTGCCCAACGTTTCTTTCGTAGATTCCGTAGTGGACAACGTGGAGGTGGCTTCCATCGTAGTGGACATAGATTCTTGGTAGGGGCCAGGAGTGACTGTGGGTGACGTTTCCACCGTGGGAGTAGAGGCTGTCTGTGGTGATGATTCCTCTGTTGAGCCTTGTGTGCTACATGGGGCTTGCTTGGTGACCGTGGACTGGGAGGTGCCTGCTTGACTGGCTGTACTTGAACGTGAAGAGGTCGTGGCTTCAGTGGTGCTCTCCGAGCCTGATGCTGTGGAGGAGGATTGCTGAGAAAGGGTAGATTCTGTGTTTGTGACATGGAATGTTGTTTCCGACTGGCTTGACTCAGTGCTACCCTCTGATGCTGTGGAAGTTTGTCCCAGCGTTGTACCAGAGTACACCTCTGTTGTCATTGTGGGAGTAGGTGTTGTAGCTTCTCTTGATGGTGTGGACCTCGCACTTGTGGGCGTTGTGAAAGGAGTGGAAAGCGTAGATGTCTGGCTTGGTGTCTCTGTTGTATACGAACTGGTTATGGTAGATGTGTTTTCTGTCATTGCTGAGGATGTTCCAGTCAGCATTTCCGATGTCAAGCTTTCCTCAGTCGTTGAAACAGTGGATACTGAAGACGTGTCAGTCCTCGTCGTTTCTTGAGTGGTTGGCTCCTGAGAGGAAGTTGTAGATGCAGTGGCAAGGGAAGCAGATTCCGTGGAGGCCGATTCAGTGGAAACAGTCAAGCTTTGACTGGTTTCTGTGCTCAACGTTTCTTTCGTAGATTCCGTAGTGGACAACGTTGAGGTGGCTTCCATCGTAGTGGACATAGATTCTTGGTAGGGGCCAGGAGTGACTGTGGGTGACGTTTCCACTGTGGGAGTAGAGGCTGTCTGTGGTGACGATTCCTCTGTTGAGCCTTGTGTGCTATATGGGGCTTGCTTGGTGACCGTGGACTGGGAGGTGCCTGCTTGACTGGCTGTACTTGAACGTGAAGAGGTCGTGGCTTCAGTGGTGCTCTCCGAGCCTGATGCTGTGGAGGAGGATTGCTGAGAAAGGGTAGATTCTGTGTTTGTGACATGGAATGTTGTTTCCGACTGGCTTGACTCAGTGCTACCCTCTGATGCTGTGGAAGTTTGTCCCAGCGTTGTACCAGAGTACACCTCTGTTGTCATTGTGGGAGTAGGTGTTGTAGCTTCTCTTGATGGTGTGGACCTCGCACTTGTGGGCGTTGTGAAAGGAGTGGAAAGCGTAGATGTCTGGCTTGGTGTCTCTGTTGTATACGAACTGGTTATGGTAGATGTGTTTTCTGTCATTGCTGAGGATGTTCCAGTCAGCATTTCCGATGTCAAGCTTTCCTCAGTCGTTGAAACAGTGGATACTGAAGACGTGTCAGTCCTCGTCGTTTCTTGAGTGGTTGGCTCCTGAGAGGAAGTTGTAGATGCAGTGGCAAGGGAAGCAGAATCCGTGGAGGCCGATTCAGTGGAAACAGTCAAGCTTTGACTGGTTTCTGTGCTCAACGTTTCTTTCGTAGATTCCGTAGTGGACAACGTTGAGGTGGCTTCCATCGTAGTGGACATAGATTCTTGGTAGGGGCCAGGAGTGACTGTGGGTGACGTTTCCACTGTGGGAGTAGAGGCTGTCTGTGGTGACGATTCCTCTGTTGAGCCTTGTGTGCTATATGGGGCTTGCTTGGTGACCGTGGACTGGGAGGTGCCTGCTTGACTGGCTGTACTTGAACGTGAAGAGGTCGTGGCTTCAGTGGTGCTCTCCGAGCCTGATGCTGTGGAGGAGGATTGCTGAGAAAGGGTAGATTCTGTGTTTGTGACATGGAATGTTGTTTCCGACTGGCTTGACTCAGTGCTACCCTCTGATGCTGTGGAAGTTTGTCCCAGCGTTGTACCAGAGTACACCTCTGTTGTCATTGTGGGAGTAGGTGTTGTAGCTTCTCTTGATGGTGTGGACCTTGCACTTGTGGGCGTTGTGAAAGGAGTGGAATGCGCAGATGTCTGGCTTGGTGTCTCTGTTGTATACGAACTGGTTATGGTAGATGTGTTTTCTGTCATTGCTGAGGATGTTCCAGTCAGCATTTCCGATGTCAAGCTTTCCTCAGTCGTTGAAACAGTGGATACTGAAGACGTGTCAGTCCTCGTCGTTTCTTGAGTGGTTGGCTCCTGAGAGGAAGTTGTAGATGCAGTGGCAAGGGAAGCAGATTCCGTGGAGGCCGATTCAGTGGAAACAGTCAAGCTTTGACTGGTTTCTGTGCTCAACGTTTCTTTCGTAGATTCCGTAGTGGACAACGCTGAGGTGGCTTCCATCGTAGTGGACATAGATTCTTGGTAGGGGCCAGGAGTGACTGTGGGTGACGTTTCCACTGTGGGAGTAGAGGCTGTCTGTGGTGACGATTCCTCTGTTGAGCCTTGTGTGTTATATGGGGCTTGCTTGGTGACCGTGGACTGGGAGGTGCCTGCTTGACTGGCTGTACTTGAAAGTGAAGAGGCCATGGCTTCAGTGGTGCTCTCCGAGCCTGATGCTGTGGAGGAGGATTGCTGAGAAAGGGTAGATTCTGTGTTTGTGACATGGAATGTTGTTTCCGACTGGCTTGACTCAGTGCTACCCTCTGATGCTGTGGAAGTTTGTCCCAGCGTTGTACCAGAGTACACCTCTGTTGTCATTGTGGGAGTAGGTGTTGTAGCTTCTCCTGATGGTGTGGACCACGCACTTGTGGGCGTTGTGAAAGGAGTGGAAAGCGTAGATGTCTGGCTTGGTGTCTCTGTTGTATACGAACTGGTTATGGTAGATGTGTTTTCTGTCATTGCTGAGGATGTTCCAGTCAGCATTTCCGATGTCAAGCTTTCCTCAGTCGTTGAAACAGTGGATACTGAAGACGTGTCAGTCCTCGTCGTTTCTTGAGTGGTTGGCTCCTGAGAGGAAGTTGTAGATGCAGTGGCAAGGGAAGCAGATTCCGTGGAGGCCGATTCAGTGGAAACAGTCAAGCTTTGACTGGTTTCTGTGCTCAGCGCTTCTTTCGTAGATTCCGTAGTGGACAACGTTGAGGTGGCTTCCATCGTAGTGGACATAGATTCTTGGTAGGGGCCAGGAGTGACTGTGGGTGACGTTTCCACTGTGGGAGTAGAGGCTGTCTGTGGTGACGATTCCTCTGTTGAGCCTTGTGTGCTATATGGGGCTTGCTTGGTGACCGTGGACTGGGAGGTGCCTGCTTGACTGTCTGTACTTGAACGTGAAGAGGTCGTGGCTTCAGTGGTGCTCTCCGAGCCTGATGCTGTGGAGGAGGATTGCTGAGAAAGGGTAGATTCTGTGTTTGTGACATGGAATGTTGTTTCCGACTGGCTTGACTCAGTGCTACCCTCTGATGCTGTGGAAGTTTGTCCCAGCGTTGTACCAGAGTACACCTCTGTTGTCATTGTGGGAGTAGGTGTTGTAGCTTCTCTTGATGGTGTGGACCTCGCACTTGTGGGCGTTGTGAAAGGAGTGGAATGCGTAGATGTCTGGCTTGGTGTCTCTGTTGTATACGAACTGGTTATGGTAGATGTGTTTTCTGTCATTGCTGAGGATGTTCCAGTCAGCATTTCCGATGTCAAGCTTTCCTCAGTCGTTGAAACAGTGGATACTGAAGACGTGTCAGTCCTCGTCGTTTCTTGAGTGGTTGGCTCCTGAGAGGAAGTTGTAGATGCAGTGGCAAGGGAAGCAGATTCCGTGGAGGCCGATTCAGTGGAAACAGTCAAGCTTTGACTGGTTTGTGTGCCCAACGTTTCTTTCGTAGATTCCGTAGTGGACAACGTGGAGGTGGCTTCCATCGTAGTGGACATAGATTCTTGGTAGGGGCCAGGAGTGACTGTGGGTGACGTTTCCACCGTGGGAGTAGAGGCTGTCTGTGGTGATGATTCCTCTGTTGAGCCTTGTGTGCTATATGGGGCTTGCTTGGTGACCGTGGACTGGGAGGTGCCTGCTTGACTGGCTGTACTTGAACGTGAAGAGGTCGTGGCTTCAGTGGTGCTCTCCGAGCCTGATGCTGTGGAGGAGGATTGCTGAGAAAGGGTAGATTCTGTGTTTGTGACATGGAATGTTGTTTCCGACTGGCTTGACTCAGTGCTACCCTCTGATGCTGTGGAAGTTTGTCCCAGCGTTGTACCAGAGTACACCTCTGTTGTCATTGTGGGAGTAGGTGTTGTAGCTTCTCTTGATGGTGTGGACCTCGCACTTGTGGGCGTTGTGAAAAGAGTGGAAAGCGTAGATGTCTGGCTTGGTGTCTCTGTTGTATACGAACTGGTTATGGTAGATGTGTTTTCTGTCATTGCTGAGGATGTTCCAGTCAGCATTTCCGATGTCAAGCTTTCCTCAGTCGTTGAAACAGTGGATACTGAAGACGTGTCAGTCCTCGTCGTTTCTTGAGTGGTTGGCTCCTGAGAGGAAGTTGTAGATGCAGTGGCAAGGGAAGCAGATTCCGTGGAGGCCGATTCAGTGGAAACAGTCAAGCTTTGACTGGTTTCTGTGCTCAACGTTTCTTTCGTAGATTCCGTAGTGGACAACGTTGAGGTGGCTTCCATCGTAGTGGACATAGATTCTTGGTAGGGGCCAGGAGTGACTGTGGGTGACGTTTCCACTGTGGGAGTAGAGGCTGTCTGTGGTGACGATTCCTCTGTTGAGCCTTGTGTGCTATATGGGGCTTGCTTGGTGACCGTGGACTGGGAGGTGCCTGCTTGACTGGCTGTACTTGAACGTGAAGAGGTCGTGGCTTCAGTGGTGCTCTCCGAGCCTGATGCTGTGGAGGAGGATTGCTGAGAAAGGGTAGATTCTGTGTTTGTGACATGGAATGTTGTTTCCGACTGGCTTGACTCAGTGCTACCCTCTGATGCTGTGGAAGTTTGTCCCAGCGTTGTACCAGAGTACACCTCTGTTGTCATTGTGGGAGTAGGTGTTGTAGCTTCTCTTGATGGTGTGGACCTCGCACTTGTGGGCGTTGTGAAAGGAGTGGAAAGCGTAGATGTCTGGCTTGGTGTCTCTGTTGTATACGAACTGGTTATGGTAGATGTGTTTTCTATCATTGCTGAGGATGTTCCAGTCAGCATTTCCGATGTCAAGCTTTCCTCAGTCGTTGAAACAGTGGATACTGAAGACGTGTCAGTCCTCGTCGTTTCTTGAGTGGTTGGCTCCTGAGAGGAAGTTGTAGATGCAGTGGCAAGGGAAGCAGAATCCGTGGAGGCCGATTCAGTGGAAACAGTCAAGCTTTGACTGGTTTCTGTGCTCAACGTTTCTTTCGTAGATTCCGTAGTGGACAACGTTGAGGTGGCTTCCATCGTAGTGGACATAGATTCTTGGTAGGGGCCAGGAGTGACTGTGGGTGACGTTTCCACCGTGGGAGTAGAGGCTGTCTGTGGTGACGATTCCTCTGTTGAGCCTTGTGTGCTATATGGGGCTTGCTTGGTGACCGTGGACTGGGAGGTGCCTGCTTGACTGGCTGTACTTGAACGTGAAGAGGTCGTGGCTTCAGTGGTGCTCTCCGAGCCTGATGCTGTGGAGGAGGATTGCTGAGAAAGGGTAGATTCTGTGTTTGTGACATGGAATGTTGTTTCCGACTGGCTTGACTCAGTGCTACCCTCTGATGCTGTGGAAGTTTGTCCCAGCGTTGTACCAGAGTACACCTCTGTTGTCATTGTGGGAGTAGGTGTTGTAGCTTCTCTTGATGGTGTGGACCTCGCACTTGTGGGCGTTGTGAAAGGAGTGGAATGCGTAGATGTCTGGCTTGGTGTCTCTGTTGTATACGAACTGGTTATGGTAGATGTGTTTTCTGTCATTGCTGAGGATGTTCCAGTCAGCATTTCCGATGTCAAGCTTTCCTCAGTCGTTGAAACAGTGGATACTGAAGACGTGTCAGTCCTCGTCGTTTCTTGAGTGGTTGGCTCCTGAGAGGAAGTTGTAGATGCAGTGGCAAGGGAAGCAGATTCCGTGGAGGCCGATTCAGTGGAAACAGTCAAGCTTTGACTGGTTTCTGTGCTCAGCGCTTCTTTCGTAGATTCCGTAGTGGACAACGTTGAGGTGGCTTCCATCGTAGTGGACATAGATTCTTGGTAGGGGCCAGGAGTGACTGTGGGTGACGTTTCCACTGTGGGAGTAGAGGCTGTCTGTGGTGACGATTCCTCTGTTGAGCCTTGTGTGCTATATGGGGCTTGCTTGGTGACCGTGGACTGGGAGGTGCCTGCTTGACTGGCTGTACTTGAAAGTGAAGAGGCCATGGCTTCAGTGGTGCTCTCCGAGCCTGATGCTGTGGAGGAGGATTGCTGAGAAAGGGTAGATTCTGTGTTTGTGACATGGAATGTTGTTTCCGACTGGCTTGACTCAGTGCTACCCTCTGATGCTGTGGAAGTTTGTCCCAGCGTTGTACCAGAGTACACCTCTGTTGTCATTGTGGGAGTAGGTGTTGTAGCTTCTCTTGATGGTGTGGACCACGCACTTGTGGGCGTTGTGAAAGGAGTGGAAAGCGTAGATGTCTGGCTTGGTGTCTCTGTTGTATACGAACTGGTTATGGTAGATGTGTTTTCTGTCATTGCTGAGGATGTTCCAGTCAGCATTTCCGATGTCAAGCTTTCCTCAGTCGTTGAAACAGTGGATACTGAAGACGTGTCAGTCCTCGTCGTTTCTTGAGTGGTTGGCTCCTGAGAGGAAGTTGTAGATGCAGTGGCAAGGGAAGCAGATTCCGTGGAGGCCGATTCAGTGGAAACAGTCAAGCTTTGACTGGTTTCTGTGCTCAGCGCTTCTTTCGTAGATTCCGTAGTGGACAACGTTGAGGTGGCTTCCATCGTAGTGGACATAGATTCTTGGTAGGGGCCAGGAGTGACTGTGGGTGACGTTTCCACTGTGGGAGTAGAGGCTGTCTGTGGTGACGATTCCTCTGTTGAGCCTTGTGTGCTATATGGGGCTTGCTTGGTGACCGTGGACTGGGAGGTGCCTGCTTGACTGGCTGTACTTGAACGTGAAGAGGTCGTGGCTTCAGTGGTGCTCTCCGAGCCTGATGCTGTGGAGGAGGATTGCTGAGAAAGGGTAGATTCTGTGTTTGTGACATGGAATGTTGTTTCCGACTGGCTTGACTCAGTGCTACCCTCTGATGCTGTGGAAGTTTGTCCCAGCGTTGTACCAGAGTACACCTCTGTTGTCATTGTGGGAGTAGGTGTTGTAGCTTCTCTTGATGGTGTGGACCTCGCACTTGTGGGCGTTGTGAAAGGAGTGGAATGCGTAGATGTCTGGCTTGGTGTCTCTGTTGTATACGAACTGGTTATGGTAGATGTGTTTTCTGTCATTGCTGAGGATGTTCCAGTCAGCATTTCCGATGTCAAGCTTTCCTCAGTCGTTGAAACAGTGGATACTGAAGACGTGTCAGTCCTCGTCGTTTCTTGAGTGGTTGGCTCCTGAGAGGAAGTTGTAGATGCAGTGGCAAGGGAAGCAGATTCCGTGGAGGCCGATTCAGTGGAAACAGTCAAGCTTTGACTGGTTTCTGTGCTCAGCGCTTCTTTCGTAGATTCCGTAGTGGACAACGTTGAGGTGGCTTCCATCGTAGTGGACATAGATTCTTGGTAGGGGCCAGGAGTGACTGTGGGTGACGTTTCCACTGTGGGAGTAGAGGCTGTCTGTGGTGACGATTCCTCTGTTGAGCCTTGTGTGCTATATGGGGCTTGCTTGGTGACCGTGGACTGGGAGGTGCCTGCTTGACTGGCTGTACTTGAAAGTGAAGAGGCCATGGCTTCAGTGGTGCTCTCCGAGCCTGATGCTGTGGAGGAGGATTGCTGAGAAAGGGTAGATTCTGTGTTTGTGACATGGAATGTTGTTTCCGACTGGCTTGACTCAGTGCTACCCTCTGATGCTGTGGAAGTTTGTCCCAGCGTTGTACCAGAGTACACCTCTGTTGTCATTGTGGGAGTAGGTGTTGTAGCTTCTCTTGATGGTGTGGACCACGCACTTGTGGGCGTTGTGAAAGGAGTGGAAAGCGTAGATGTCTGGCTTGGTGTCTCTGTTGTATACGAACTGGTTATGGTAGATGTGTTTTCTGTCATTGCTGAGGATGTTCCAGTCAGCATTTCCGATGTCAAGCTTTCCTCAGTCGTTGAAACAGTGGATACTGAAGACGTGTCAGTCCTCGTCGTTTCTTGAGTGGTTGGCTCCTGAGAGGAAGTTGTAGATGCAGTGGCAAGGGAAGCAGATTCCGTGGAGGCCGATTCAGTGGAAACAGTCAAGCTTTGACTGGTTTCTGTGCTCAGCGCTTCTTTCGTAGATTCCGTAGTGGACAACGTTGAGGTGGCTTCCATCGTAGTGGACATAGATTCTTGGTAGGGGCCAGGAGTGACTGTGGGTGACGTTTCCACTGTGGGAGTAGAGGCTGTCTGTGGTGGTGATTCCTGTGTTGAGCCTTGTGTGCTATATGGGGTTTGCTTGGTGACCGTGGACTGGGAGGTGCCTGCTTGACTGGCTGTACTCGAACGTGAAGAGGTCGTGGCTTCAGTGGTGCTCTCCGAGCCTGATGCTGTGGAGGAGGATTGCTGAGAAAGGGTAGATTCTGTGTTTGTGACATGGAATGTTGTTTCCGACTGGCTTGACTCAGTGCTACCCTCTGATGCTGTGGAAGTTTGTCCCAGCGTTGTACCAGAGTACACCTCTGTTGTCATTGTGGGAGTAGGTGTTGTAGCTTCTCTTGATGGTGTGGACCTCGCACTTGTGGGCGTTGTGAAAAGAGTGGAAAGCGTAGATGTCTGGCTTGGTGTCTCTGTTGTATACGAACTGGTTATGGTAGATGTGTTTTCTGTCATTGCTGAGGATGTTCCAGTCAGCATTTCCGATGTCAAGCTTTCCTCAGTCGTTGAAACAGTGGATACTGAAGACGTGTCAGTCCTCGTCGTTTCTTGAGTGGTTGGCTCCTGAGAGGAAGTTGTAGATGCAGTGGCAAGGGAAGCAGATTCCGTGGAGGCCGATTCAGTGGAAACAGTCAAGCTTTGACTGGTTTCTGTGCCCAACGTTTCTTTCGTAGATTCCGTAGTGGACAACGTCGAGGTGGCTTCCATCGTAGTGGACATCGATTCTTGGTAGGGCCCAGGAGTGACTGTGGGTGACGTTTCCACTGTGGGAGTAGAGGCTGTCTGTGGTGACGATTCCTCTGTTGAGCCTTGTGTGCTATATGGGGCTTGCTTGGTGACCGTGGACTGGGAGGTGCCTGCTTGACTGGCTGTACTTGAACGTGAAGAGGTCGTGGCTTCAGTGGTGCTCTCCGAGCCTGATGCTGTGGAGGAGGATTGCTGAGAAAGGGTAGATTCTGTGTTTGTGACATGGAATGTTGTTTCCGACTGGCTTGACTCAGTGCTACCCTCTGATGCTGTGGAAGTTTGTCCCAGCGTTGTACCAGAGTACACCTCTGTTGTCATTGTGGGAGTAGGTGTTGTAGCTTCTCTTGATGGTGTGGACCTCGCACTTGTGGGCGTTGTGAAAAGAGTGGAAAGCGTAGATGTCTGGCTTGGTGTCTCTGTTGTATACGAACTGGTTATGGTAGATGTGTTTTCTGTCATTGCTGAGGATGTTCCAGTCAGCATTTCCGATGTCAAGCTTTCCTCAGTCGTTGAAACAGTGGATACTGAAGACGTGTCAGTCCTCGTCGTTTCTTGAGTGGTTGGCTCCTGAGAGGAAGTTGTAGATGCAGTGGCAAGGGAAGCAGATTCCGTGGAGGCCGATTCAGTGGAAACAGTCAAGCTTTGACTGGTTTCTGTGCTCAACGTTTCTTTCGTAGATTCCGTAGTGGACAACGCTGAGGTGGCTTCCATCGTAGTGGACATAGATTCTTGGTAGGGGCCAGGAGTGACTGTGGGTGACGTTTCCACCTTGGGAGTAGAGGCTGTCTGTGGTGATGATTCCTGTGTTGAGCCTTGTGTGCTATATGGGGTTTGCTTGGTGACCGTGGACTGGGAGGTGCCTGCTTGACTAGCTGTACTTGAACGTGAAGAGGTCGTGGCTTCAGTGGTGCTCTCCGAGCCTGATGCTGTGGAGGAGGATTGCTGAGAAAGGGTAGATTCTGTGTTTGTGACATGGAATGTTGTTTCCGACTGGCTTGACTCAGTGCTACCCTCTGATGCTGTGGAAGTTTGTCCCAGCGTTGTACCAGAGTACACCTCTGTTGTCATTGTGGGAGTAGGTGTTGTAGCTTCTCTTGATGGTGTGGACCTCGCACTTGTGGGCGTTGTGAAAAGAGTGGAAAGCGTAGATGTCTGGCTTGGTGTCTCTGTTGTATACGAACTGGTTATGGTAGATGTGTTTTCTGTCATTGCTGAGGATGTTCCAGTCAGCATTTCCGATGTCAAGCTTTCCTCAGTCGTTGAAACAGTGGATACTGAAGACGTGTCAGTCCTCGTCGTTTCTTGAGTGGTTGGCTCCTGAGAGGAAGTTGTAGATGCAGTGGCAAGGGAAGCAGATTCCGTGGAGGCCGATTCAGTGGAAACAGTCAAGCTTTGACTGGTTTCTGTGCCCAACGTTTCTTTCGTAGATTCCGTAGTGGACAACGTTGAGGTGGCTTCCATCGTAGTGGACATAGATTCTTGGTAGGGGCCAGGAGTGACTGTGGGTGACGTTTCCACTGTGGGAGTAGAGGCTGTCTGTGGTGACGATTCCTCTGTTGAGCCTTGTGTGCTATATGGGGTTTGCTTGGTGACCGTGGACTGGGAGGTGCCTGCTTGACTAGCTGTACTTGAACGTGAAGAGGTCGTGGCTTCAGTGGTGCTCTCCGAGCCTGATGCTGTGGAGGAGGATTGCTGAGAAAGGGTAGATTCTGTGTTTGTGACATGGAATGTTGTTTCCGACTGGCTTGACTCAGTGCTACCCTCTGATGCTGTGGAAGTTTGTCCCAGCGTTGTACCAGAGTACACCTCTGTTGTCATTGTGGGAGTAGGTGTTGTAGCTTCTCTTGATGGTGTGGACCTCGCACTTGTGGGCGTTGTGAAAAGAGTGGAAAGCGTAGATGTCTGGCTTGGTGTCTCTGTTGTATACGAACTGGTTATGGTAGATGTGTTTTCTGTCATTGCTGAGGATGTTCCAGTCAGCATTTCCGATGTCAAGCTTTCCTCAGTCGTTGAAACAGTGGATACTGAAGACGTGTCAGTCCTCGTCGTTTCTTGAGTGGTTGGCTCCTGAGAGGAAGTTGTAGATGCAGTGGCAAGGGAAGCAGATTCCGTGGAGGCCGATTCAGTGGAAACAGTCAAGCTTTGACTGGTTTCTGTGCCCAACGTTTCTTTCGTAGATTCCGTAGTGGACAACGTGGAGGTGGCTTCCATCGTAGTGGACATAGATTCTTGGTAGGGGCCAGGAGTGACTGTGGGTGACGTTTCCACTGTGGGAGTAGAGGCTGTCTGTGGTGATGATTCCTCTGTTGAGCCTTGTGTGCTATATGGGGCTTGCTTGGTGACCGTGGACTGGGAGGTGCCTGCTTGACTGGCTGTACTTGAACGTGAAGAGGTCGTGGCTTCAGTGGTGCTCTCCGAGCCTGATGCTGTGGAGGAGGATTGCTGAGAAAGGGTAGATTCTGTGTTTGTGACATGGAATGTTGTTTCCGACTGGCTTGACTCAGTGCTACCCTCTGATGCTGTGGAAGTTTGTCCCAGCGTTGTACCAGAGTACACCTCTGTTGTCATTGTGGGAGTAGGTGTTGTAGCTTCTCTTGATGGTGTGGACCTCGCACTTGTGGGCGTTGTGAAAAGAGTGGAAAGCGTAGATGTCTGGCTTGGTGTCTCTGTTGTATACGAACTGGTTATGGTAGATGTGTTTTCTGTCATTGCTGAGGATGTTCCAGTCAGCATTTCCGATGTCAAGCTTTCCTCAGTCGTTGAAACAGTGGATACTGAAGACGTGTCAGTCCTCGTCGTTTCTTGAGTGGTTGGCTCCTGAGAGGAAGTTGTAGATGCAGTGGCAAGGGAAGCAGATTCCGTGGAGGCCGATTCAGTGGAAACAGTCAAGCTTTGACTGGTTTCTGTGCTCAACGTTTCTTTCGTAGATTCCGTAGTGGACAACGCTGAGGTGGCTTCCATCGTAGTGGACATAGATTCTTGGTAGGGGCCAGGAGTGACTGTGGGTGACGTTTCCACCTTGGGAGTAGAGGCTGTCTGTGGTGATGATTCCTGTGTTGAGCCTTGTGTGCTATATGGGGTTTGCTTGGTGACCGTGGACTGGGAGGTGCCTGCTTGACTAGCTGTACTTGAACGTGAAGAGGTCGTGGCTTCAGTGGTGCTCTCCGAGCCTGATGCTGTGGAGGAGGATTGCTGAGAAAGGGTAGATTCTGTGTTTGTGACATGGAATGTTGTTTCCGACTGGCTTGACTCAGTGCTACCCTCTGATGCTGTGGAAGTTTGTCCCAGCGTTGTACCAGAGTACACCTCTGTTGTCATTGTGGGAGTAGGTGTTGTAGCTTCTCTTGATGGTGTGGACCTCGCACTTGTGGGCGTTGTGAAAAGAGTGGAAAGCGTAGATGTCTGGCTTGGTGTCTCTGTTGTATACGAACTGGTTATGGTAGATGTGTTTTCTGTCATTGCTGAGGATGTTCCAGTCAGCATTTCCGATGTCAAGCTTTCCTCAGTCGTTGAAACAGTGGATACTGAAGACGTGTCAGTCCTCGTCGTTTCTTGAGTGGTTGGCTCCTGAGAGGAAGTTGTAGATGCAGTGGCAAGGGAAGCAGATTCCGTGGAGGCCGATTCAGTGGAAACAGTCAAGCTTTGACTGGTTTCTGTGCCCAACGTTTCTTTCGTAGATTCCGTAGTGGACAACGTTGAGGTGGCTTCCATCGTAGTGGACATAGATTCTTGGTAGGGGCCAGGAGTGACTGTGGGTGACGTTTCCACTGTGGGAGTAGAGGCTGTCTGTGGTGACGATTCCTCTGTTGAGCCTTGTGTGCTATATGGGGTTTGCTTGGTGACCGTGGACTGGGAGGTGCCTGCTTGACTAGCTGTACTTGAACGTGAAGAGGTCGTGGCTTCAGTGGTGCTCTCCGAGCCTGATGCTGTGGAGGAGGATTGCTGAGAAAGGGTAGATTCTGTGTTTGTGACATGGAATGTTGTTTCCGACTGGCTTGACTCAGTGCTACCCTCTGATGCTGTGGAAGTTTGTCCCAGCGTTGTACCAGAGTACACCTCTGTTGTCATTGTGGGAGTAGGTGTTGTAGCTTCTCTTGATGGTGTGGACCTCGCACTTGTGGGCGTTGTGAAAAGAGTGGAAAGCGTAGATGTCTGGCTTGGTGTCTCTGTTGTATACGAACTGGTTATGGTAGATGTGTTTTCTGTCATTGCTGAGGATGTTCCAGTCAGCATTTCCGATGTCAAGCTTTCCTCAGTCGTTGAAACAGTGGATACTGAAGACGTGTCAGTCCTCGTCGTTTCTTGAGTGGTTGGCTCCTGAGAGGAAGTTGTAGATGCAGTGGCAAGGGAAGCAGATTCCGTGGAGGCCGATTCAGTGGAAACAGTCAAGCTTTGACTGGTTTCTGTGCCCAACGTTTCTTTCGTAGATTCCGTAGTGGACAACGTGGAGGTGGCTTCCATCGTAGTGGACATAGATTCTTGGTAGGGGCCAGGAGTGACTGTGGGTGACGTTTCCACTGTGGGAGTAGAGGCTGTCTGTGGTGATGATTCCTCTGTTGAGCCTTGTGTGCTATATGGGGCTTGCTTGGTGACCGTGGACTGGGAGGTGCCTGCTTGACTGGCTGTACTTGAACGTGAAGAGGTCGTGGCTTCAGTGGTGCTCTCCGAGCCTGATGCTGTGGAGGAGGATTGCTGAGAAAGGGTAGATTCTGTGTTTGTGACATGGAATGTTGTTTCCGACTGGCTTGGCTCAGTGCTACCCTCTGATGCTGTGGAAGTTTGTCCCAGCGTTGTACCAGAGTACACCTCTGTTGTCATTGTGGGAGTAGGTGTTGTAGCTTCTCTTGATGGTGTGGACCTCGCACTTGTGGGCGTTGTGAAAAGAGTGGAAAGCGTAGATGTCTGGCTTGGTGTCTCTGTTGTATACGAACTGGTTATGGTAGATGTGTTTTCTGTCATTGCTGAGGATGTTCCAGTCAGCATTTCCGATGTCAAGCTTTCCTCAGTCGTTGAAACAGTGGATACTGAAGACGTGTCAGTCCTCGTCGTTTCTTGAGTGGTTGGCTCCTGAGAGGAAGTTGTAGATGCAGTGGCAAGGGAAGCAGATTCCGTGGAGGCCGATTCAGTGGAAACAGTCAAGCTTTGACTGGTTTCTGTGCTCAATGTTTCTTTCGTAGATTCCGTAGTGGACAACGTTGAGGTGGCTTCCATTGTAGTGGACATAGATTCTTGGTAGGGGCCAGGAGTGACTGTGGGTGACGTTTCCACTGTGGGAGTAGAGGCTGTCTGTGGTGGTGATTCCTGTGTTGAGCCTTGTGTGCTATATGGGGCTTGCTTGGTGACCGTGGACTGGGAGGTGCCTGCTTGACTGGCTGTACTTGAACGTGAAGAGGTCGTGGCTTCAGTGGTGCTCTCCGAGCCTGATGCTGTGGAGGAGGATTGCTGAGAAAGGGTAGATTCTGTGTTTGTGACATGGAATGTTGTTTCCGACTGGCTTGACTCAGTGCTACCCTCTGATGCTGTGGAAGTTTGTCCCAGCGTTGTACCAGAGTACACCTCTGTTGTCATTGTGGGAGTAGGTGTTGTAGCTTCTCTTGATGGTGTGGACCTCGCACTTGTGGGCGTTGTGAAAAGAGTGGAAAGCGTAGATGTCTGGCTTGGTGTCTCTGTTGTATACGAACTGGTTATGGTAGATGTGTTTTCTGTCATTGCTGAGGATGTTCCAGTCAGCATTTCCGATGTCAAGCTTTCCTCAGTCGTTGAAACAGTGGATACTGAAGACGTGTCAGTCCTCGTCGTTTCTTGAGTGGTTGGCTCCTGAGAGGAAGTTGTAGATGCAGTGGCAAGGGAAGCAGATTCCGTGGAGGCCGATTCAGTGGAAACAGTCAAGCTTTGACTGGTTTCTGTGCCCAACGTTTCTTTCGTAGATTCCGTAGTGGACAACGTCGAGGTGGCTTCCATCGTAGTGGACATAGATTCTTGGTAGGGGCCAGGAGTGACTGTGGGTGACGTTTCCACTGTGGGAGTAGAGGCTGTCTGTGGTGACGATTCCTCTGTTGAGCCTTGTGTGCTATATGGGGCTTGCTTGGTGACCGTGGACTGGGAGGTGCCTGCTTGACTGGCTGTACTTGAACGTGAAGAGGTCGTGGCTTCAGTGGTGCTCTCCGAGCCTGATGCTGTGGAGGAGGATTGCTGAGAAAGGGTAGATTCTGTGTTTGTGACATGGAATGTTGTTTCCGACTGGCTTGACTCAGTGCTACCCTCTGATGCTGTGGAAGTTTGTCCCAGCGTTGTACCAGAGTACACCTCTGTTGTCATTGTGGGAGTAGGTGTTGTAGCTTCTCTTGATGGTGTGGACCTCGCACTTGTGGGCGTTGTGAAAAGAGTGGAAAGCGTAGATGTCTGGCTTGGTGTCTCTGTTGTATACGAACTGGTTATGGTAGATGTGTTTTCTGTCATTGCTGAGGATGTTCCAGTCAGCATTTCCGATGTCAAGCTTTCCTCAGTTGTTGAAACAGTGGATACTGAAGACGTGTCAGTCCTCGTCGTTTCTTGAGTGGTTGGCTCCTGAGAGGAAGTTGTAGATGCAGTGGCAAGGGAAGCAGATTCCGTGGAGGCCGATTCAGTGGAAACAGTCAAGCTTTGACTGGTTTCTGTGCCCAACGTTTCTTTCGTAGATTCCGTAGTGGACAACGTTGAGGTGGCTTCCATCGTAGTGGACATAGATTCTTGGTAGGGGCCAGGAGTGACTGTGGGTGACGTTTCCATTGTGGGAGTAGAGGCTGTCTGTGGTGACGATTCCTCTGTTGAGCCTTGTGTGCTATATGGGGCTTGCTTGGTGACCGTGGACTGGGAGGTGCCTGCTTGACTGGCTGTACTTGAACGTGAAGAGGTCGTGGCTTCAGTGGTGCTCTCCGAGCCTGATGCTGTGGAGGAGGATTGCTGAGAAAGGGTAGATTCTGTGTTTGTGACATGGAATGTTGTTTCCGACTTGCTTGACTCAGTGCTACCCTCTGATGCTGTGGAAGTTTGTCCCAGCGTTGTACCAGAGTACACCTCTGTTGTCATTGTGGGAGTAGGTGTTGTAGCTTCTCTTGATGGTGTGGACCTCGCACTTGTGGGCGTTGTGAAAAGAGTGGAAAGCGTAGATGTCTGGCTTGGTGTCTCTGTTGTATACGAACTGGTTATGGTAGATGTGTTTTCTGTCATTGCTGAGGATGTTCCAGTCAGCATTTCCGATGTCAAGCTTTCCTCAGTCGTTGAAACAGTGGATACTGAAGACGTGTCAGTCCTCGTCGTTTCTTGAGTGGTTGGCTCCTGAGAGGAAGTTGTAGATGCAGTGGCAAGGGAAGCAGATTCCGTGGAGGCCGATTCAGTGGAAACAGTCAAGCTTTGACTGGTTTCTGTGCCCAACGTTTCTTTCGTAGATTCCGTAGTGAACAACGTTGAGGTGGCTTCCATCGTAGTGGACATAGATTCTTGGTAGGGGCCAGGAGTGACTGTGGGTGACGTTTCCACTGTGGGAGTAGAGGCTGTCTGTGGTGATGATTCCTCTGTTGAGCCTTGTGTGCTATATGGGGCTTGCTTGGTGACCGTGGACTGGGAGGTGCCTGCTTGACTGGCTGTACTTGAACGTGAAGAGGTCGTGGCTTCAGTGGTGCTCTCCGAGCCTGATGCTGTGGAGGAGGATTGCTGAGAAAGGGTAGATTCTGTGTTTGTGACATGGAATGTTGTTTCCGACTGGCTTGACTCAGTGCTACCCTCTGATGCTGTGGAAGTTTGTCCCAGCGTTGTACCAGAGTACACCTCTGTTGTCATTGTGGGAGTAGGTGTTGTAGCTTCTCTTGATGGTGTGGACCTCGCACTTGTGGGCGTTGTGAAAAGAGTGGAAAGCGTAGATGTCTGGCTTGGTGTCTCTGTTGTATACGAACTGGTTATGGTAGATGTGTTTTCTGTCATTGCTGAGGATGTTCCAGTCAGCATTTCCGATGTCAAGATTTCCTCAGTCGTTGAAACAGTGGATACTGAAGACGTGTCAGTCCTCGTCGTTTCTTGAGTGGTTGGCTCCTGAGAGGAAGTTGTAGATGCAGTGGCAAGGGAAGCAGATTCCGTGGAGGCCGATTCAGTGGAAACAGTCAAGCTTTGACTGGTTTCTGTGCCCAACGTTTCTTTCGTAGATTCCGTAGTGGACAACGTTGAGTTGGCTTCCATCGTAGTGGACATAGATTCTTGGTAGGGGCCAGGAGTGACTGTGGGTGACGTTTCCACTGTGGGAGTAGAGGCTGTCTGTGGTGATGATTCCTCTGTTGAGCCTTGTGTGCTATATGGGGCTTGCTTGGTGACCGTGGACTGGGAGGTGCCTGCTTGACTGGCTGTACTTGAACGTGAAGAGGTCGTGGCTTCAGTGGTGCTCTCCGAGCCTGATGCTGTGGAGGAAGATTGCTGAGAAAGGGTAGATTCTGTGTTTGTGACATGGAATGTTGTTTCCGACTGGCTTGACTCAGTGCTACCCTCTGATGCTGTGGAAGTTTGTCCCAGCGTTGTACCAGAGTACACCTCTGTTGTCATTGTGGGAGTAGGTGTTGTAGCTTCTCTTGATGGTGTGGACCTCGCACTTGTGGGCGTTGTGAAAAGAGTGGAAAGCGTAGATGTCTGGCTTGGTGTCTCTGTTGTATACGAACTGGTTATGGTAGATGTGTTTTCTGTCATTGCTGAGGATGTTCCAGTCAGCATTTCCGATGTCAAGCTTTCCTCAGTCGTTGAAACAGTGGATACTGAAGACGTGTCAGTCCTCGTCGTTTCTTGAGTGGTTGGCTCCTGAGAGGAAGTTGTAGATGCAGTGGCAAGGGAAGCAGATTCCGTGGAGGCCGATTCAGTGGAAACAGTCAAGCTTTGACTGGTTTCTGTGCCCAACGTTTCTTTCGTAGATTCCGTAGTGGACAACGTGGAGGTGGCTTCCATCGTAGCGGACATAGATTCTTGGTAGGGGCCAGGAGTGACTGTGGGTGACGTTTCCACTGTGGGAGTAGAGGCTGTCTGTGGTGATGATTCCTCTGTTGAGCCTTGTGTGCTATATGGGGCTTGCTTGGTGACCGTGGACTGGGAGGTGCCTGCTTGACTGGCTGTACTTGAACGTGAAGAGGTCGTGGCTTCAGTGGTGCTCTCCGAGCCTGATGCTGTGGAGGAGGATTGCTGAGAAAGGGTAGATTCTGTGTTTGTGACATGGAATGTTGTTTCCGACTGGCTTGACTCAGTGCTACCCTCTGATGCTGTGGAAGTTTGTCCCAGCGTTGTACCAGAGTACACCTCTGTTGTCATTGTGGGAGTAGGTGTTGTAGCTTCTCTTGATGGTGTGGACCTCGCACTTGTGGGCGTTGTGAAAAGAGTGGAAAGCGTAGATGTCTGGCTTGGTGTCTCTGTTGTATACGAACTGGTTATGGTAGATGTGTTTTCTGTCATTGCTGAGGATGTTCCAGTCAGCATTTCCGATGTCAAGATTTCCTCAGTCGTTGAAACAGTGGATACTGAAGACGTGTCAGTCCTCGTCGTTTCTTGAGTGGTTGGCTCCTGAGAGGAAGTTGTAGATGCAGTGGCAAGGGAAGCAGATTCCGTGGAGGCCGATTCAGTGGAAACAGTCAAGCTTTGACTGGTTTCTGTGCCCAACGTTTCTTTCGTAGATTCCGTAGTGGACAACGTTGAGTTGGCTTCCATCGTAGTGGACATAGATTCTTGGTAGGGGCCAGGAGTGACTGTGGGTGACGTTTCCACTGTGGGAGTAGAGGCTGTCTGTGGTGATGATTCCTCTGTTGAGCCTTGTGTGCTATATGGGGCTTGCTTGGTGACCGTGGACTGGGAGGTGCCTGCTTGACTGGCTGTACTTGAACGTGAAGAGGTCGTGGCTTCAGTGGTGCTCTCCGAGCCTGATGCTGTGGAGGAAGATTGCTGAGAAAGGGTAGATTCTGTGTTTGTGACATGGAATGTTGTTTCCGACTGGCTTGACTCAGTGCTACCCTCTGATGCTGTGGAAGTTTGTCCCAGCGTTGTACCAGAGTACACCTCTGTTGTCATTGTGGGAGTAGGTGTTGTAGCTTCTCTTGATGGTGTGGACCTCGCACTTGTGGGCGTTGTGAAAAGAGTGGAAAGCGTAGATGTCTGGCTTGGTGTCTCTGTTGTATACGAACTGGTTATGGTAGATGTGTTTTCTGTCATTGCTGAGGATGTTCCAGTCAGCATTTCCGATGTCAAGCTTTCCTCAGTCGTTGAAACAGTGGATACTGAAGACGTGTCAGTCCTCGTCGTTTCTTGAGTGGTTGGCTCCTGAGAGGAAGTTGTAGATGCAGTGGCAAGGGAAGCAGATTCCGTGGAGGCCGATTCAGTGGAAACAGTCAAGCTTTGACTGGTTTCTGTGCCCAACGTTTCTTTCGTAGATTCCGTAGTGGACAACGTGGAGGTGGCTTCCATCGTAGCGGACATAGATTCTTGGTAGGGGCCAGGAGTGACTGTGGGTGACGTTTCCACTGTGGGAGTAGAGGCTGTCTGTGGTGATGATTCCTCTGTTGAGCCTTGTGTGCTATATGGGGCTTGCTTGGTGACCGTGGACTGGGAGGTGCCTGCTTGACTGGCTGTACTTGAACGTGAAGAGGTCGTGGCTTCAGTGGTGCTCTCCGAGCCTGATGCTGTGGAGGAGGATTGCTGAGAAAGGGTAGATTCTGTGTTTGTGACATGGAATGTTGTTTCCGACTGGCTTGACTCAGTGCTACCCTCTGATGCTGTGGAAGTTTGTCCCAGCGTTGTACCAGAGTACACCTCTGTTGTCATTGTGGGAGTAGGTGTTGTAGCTTCTCTTGATGGTGTGGACCTCGCACTTGTGGGCGTTGTGAAAAGAGTGGAAAGCGTAGATGTCTGGCTTGGTGTCTCTGTTGTATACGAACTGGTTATGGTAGATGTGTTTTCTGTCATTGCTGAGGATGTTCCAGTCAGCATTTCCGATGTCAAGCTTTCCTCAGTCGTTGAAACAGTGGATACTGAAGACGTGTCAGTCCTCGTCGTTTCTTGAGTGGTTGGCTCCTGAGAGGAAGTTGTAGATGCAGTGGCAAGGGAAGCAGATTCCGTGGAGGCCGATTCAGTGGAAACAGTCAAGCTTTGACTGGTTTCTGTGCCCAACGTTTCTTTCGTAGATTCCGTAGTGGACAACGTTGAGGTGGCTTCCATCGTAGTGGACATAGATTCTTGGTAGGGGCCAGGAGTGACTGTGGGTGACGTTTCCACTGTGGGAGTAGAGGCTGTCTGTGGTGATGATTCCTCTGTTGAGCCTTGTGTGCTATATGGGGCTTGCTTGGTGACCGTGGACTGGGAGGTGCCTGCTTGACTGGCTGTACTTGAACGTGAAGAGGTCGTGGCTTCAGTGGTGCTCTCCGAGCCTGATGCTGTGGAGGAGGATTGCTGAGAAAGGGTAGATTCTGTGTTTGTGACATGGAATGTTGTTTCCGACTGGCTTGACTCAGTGCTACCCTCTGATGCTGTGGAAGTTTGTCCCAGCGTTGTACCAGAGTACACCTCTGTTGTCATTGTGGGAGTAGGTGTTGTAGCTTCTCTTGATGGTGTGGACCTCGCACTTGTGGGCGTTGTGAAAAGAGTGGAAAGCGTAGATGTCTGGCTTGGTGTCTCTGTTGTATACGAACTGGTTATGGTAGATGTGTTTTCTGTCATTGCTGAGGATGTTCCAGTCAGCATTTCCGATGTCAAGATTTCCTCAGTCGTTGAAACAGTGGATACTGAAGACGTGTCAGTCCTCGTCGTTTCTTGAGTGGTTGGCTCCTGAGAGGAAGTTGTAGATGCAGTGGCAAGGGAAGCAGATTCCGTGGAGGCCGATTCAGTGGAAACAGTCAAGCTTTGACTGGTTTCTGTGCCCAACGTTTCTTTCGTA
This sequence comes from Haliotis asinina, assembly GCF_037392515.1. Taxonomy (NCBI): domain Eukaryota; kingdom Metazoa; phylum Mollusca; class Gastropoda; order Lepetellida; family Haliotidae; genus Haliotis; species Haliotis asinina. The sequence continues at coordinate 54,841,222 of NC_090289.1, forward strand.
GATTCCGTAGTGGACAACGTGGAGGTGGCTTCCATCGTAGTGGACATAGATTCTTGGTAGGGGCCAGGAGTGACTGTGGGTGACGTTTCCACTGTGGGAGTAGAGGCTGTCTGTGGTGATGATTCCTCTGTTGAGCCTTGTGTGCTATATGGGGCTTGCTTGGTGACCGTGGACTGGGAGGTGCCTGCTTGACTGGCTGTACTTGAACGTGAAGAGGTCGTGGCTTCAGTGGTGCTCTCCGAGCCTGATGCTGTGGAGGAAGATTGCTGAGAAAGGGTAGATTCTGTGTTTGTGACATGGAATGTTGTTTCCGACTGGCTTGACTCAGTGCTACCCTCTGATGCTGTGGAAGTTTGTCCCAGCGTTGTACCAGAGTACACCTCTGTTGTCATTGTGGGAGTAGGTGTTGTAGCTTCTCTTGATGGTGTGGACCTCGCACTTGTGGGCGTTGTGAAAAGAGTGGAAAGCGTAGATGTCTGGCTTGGTGTCTCTGTTGTATACGAACTGGTTATGGTAGATGTGTTTTCTGTCATTGCTGAGGATGTTCCAGTCAGCATTTCCGATGTCAAGCTTTCCTCAGTCGTTGAAACAGTGGATACTGAAGACGTGTCAGTCCTCGTCGTTTCTTGAGTGGTTGGCTCCTGAGAGGAAGTTGTAGATGCAGTGGCAAGGGAAGCAGATTCCGTGGAGGCCGATTCAGTGGAAACAGTCAAGCTTTGACTAGTTTCTGTGCCCAACGTTTCTTTCGTAGATTCCGTAGTGGACAACGTTGAGTTGGCTTCCATCGTAGTGGACATAGATTTTTGGTAGGGGCCAGGAGTGACTGTGGGTGACGTTTCCACTGTGGGAGTAGAGGCTGTCTGTGGTGACGATTCCTCTGTTGAGCCTTGTGTGCTATATGGGGCTAGCTTGGTGACCGTGGACTGGGAGGTGCCTGCTTGACTGGCTGTACTTGAACGTGAAGAGATCGTGGCTTCAGTGGTGCTCTCCGAGCCTGATGCTGTGGAGGAGGATTGCTGAGAAAGGGTAGATTCTGTGTTTGTGACATGGAATGTTGTTTCCGACTGGCTTGACTCAGTGCTACCCTCTGATGCTGTGGAAGTTTGTCCCAGCGTTGTACCAGAGTACACCTCTGTTGTCATTGTGGGAGTAGGTGTTGTAGCTTCTCTTGATGGTGTGGACCTCGCACTTGTGGGCGTTGTGAAAAGAGTGGAAAGCGTAGATGTCTGGCTTGGTGTCTCTGTTGTATACGAACTGGTTATGGTAGATGTGTTTTCTGTCATTGCTGAGGATGTTCCAGTCAGCATTTCCGATGTCAAGCTTTCCTCAGTCGTTGAAACAGTGGATACTGAAGACGTGTCAGTCCTCGTCGTTTCTTGAGTGGTTGGCTCCTGAGAGGAAGTTGTAGATGCAGTGGCAAGGGAAGCAGATTCCGTGGAGGCCGATTCAGTGGAAACAGTCAAGCTTTGACTAGTTTCTGTGCCCAACGTTTCTTTCGTAGATTCCGTAGTGGACAACGTTGAGTTGGCTTCCATCGTAGTGGACATAGATTTTTGGTAGGGGCCAGGAGTGACTGTGGGTGACGTTTCCACTGTGGGAGTAGAGGCTGTCTGTGGTGACGATTCCTCTGTTGAGCCTTGTGTGCTATATGGGGCTAGCTTGGTGACCGTGGACTTGGAGGTGCCTGCTTGACTGGCTGTACTTGAACGTGAAGAGATCGTGGCTTCAGTGGTGCTCTCCGAGCCTGATGCTGTGGAGGAGGATTGCTGAGAAAGGGTAGATTCTGTGTTTGTGACATGGAATGTTGTTTCCGACTGGCTTGACTCAGTGCTACCCTCTGATGCTGTGGAAGTTTGTCCCAGCGTTGTACCAGAGTACACCTCTGTTGTCATTGTGGGAGTAGGTGTTGTAGCTTCTCTTGATGGTGTGGACCTCGCACTTGTGGGCGTTGTGAAAAGAGTGGAAAGCGTAGATGTCTGGCTTGGTGTCTCTGTTGTATACGAACTGGTTATGGTAGATGTGTTTTCTGTCATTGCTGAGGATGTTCCAGTCAGCATTTCCGATGTCAAGCTTTCCTCAGTCGTTGAAACAGTGGATACTGAAGACGTGTCAGTCCTCGTCGTTTCTTGAGTGGTTGCCTCCTGAGAGGAAGTTGTAGATGCAGTGGCAAGGGAAGCAGATTCCGTGGAGGCCGATTCAGTGGAAACAGTCAAGCTTTGACTAGTTTCTGTGCCCAACGTTTCTTTCGTAGATTCCGTAGTGGACAACGTTGAGTTGGCTTCCATCGTAGTGGACATAGATTCTTGGTAGGGGCTAGGAGTGACTGTGGGTGACGTTTCCACAGTGGGAGTAGAGGCTGTCTGTGGTGACGATTCCTCTGTTGAGCCTTGTGTGCTATATGGGGCTAGCTTGGTGACCGTGGACTGGGAGGTGCCTGCTTGACTGGCTGTACTTGAACGTGAAGAGATCGTGGCTTCAGTGGTGCTCTCCGAGCCTGATGCTGTGGAGGAGGATTGCTGAGAAAGGGTAGATTCTGTGTTTGTGACATGGAATGTTGTTTCCGACTGGCTTGACTCAGTGCTACCCTCTGATGCTGTGGAAGTTTGTCCCAGCGTTGTACCAGAGTACACCTCTGTTGTCATTGTGGGAGTAGGTGTTGTAGCTTCTCTTGATGGTGTGGACCTCGCACTTGTGGGCGTTGTGAAAAGAGTGGAAAGCGTAGATGTCTGGCTTGGTGTCTCTGTTGTATACGAACTGGTTATGGTAGATGTGTTTTCTGTCATTGCTGAGGATGTTCCAGTCAGCATTTCCGATGTCAAGCTTTCCTCAGTCGTTGAAACAGTGGATACTGAAGACGTGTCAGTCCTCGTCGTTTCTTGAGTGGTTGGCTCCTGAGAGGAAGTTGTAGATGCAGTGGCAAGGGAAGCAGATTCCGTGGAGGCCGATTCAGTGGAAACAGTCAAGCTTTGACTAGTTTCTGTGCCCAACGTTTCTTTCGTAGATTCCGTAGTGGACAACGTTGAGTTGGCTTCCATCGTAGTGGACATAGATTTTTGGTAGGGGCCAGGAGTGACTGTGGGTGACGTTTCCACTGTGGGAGTAGAGGCTGTCTGTGGTGACGATTCCTCTGTTGAGCCTTGTGTGCTATATGGGGCTAGCTTGGTGACCGTGGACTGGGAGGTGCCTGCTTGACTGGCTGTACTTGAACGTGAAGAGATCGTGGCTTCAGTGGTGCTCTCCGAGCCTGATGCTGTGGAGGAGGATTGCTGAGAAAGGGTAGATTCTGTGTTTGTGACATGGAATGTTGTTTCCGACTGGCTTGACTCAGTGCTACCCTCTGATGCTGTGGAAGTTTGTCCCAGCGTTGTACCAGAGTACACCTCTGTTGTCATTGTGGGAGTAGGTGTTGTAGCTTCTCTTGATGGTGTGGACCTCGCACTTGTGGGCGTTGTGAAAAGAGTGGAAAGCGTAGATGTCTGGCTTGGTGTCTCTGTTGTATACGAACTGGTTATGGTAGATGTGTTTTCTGTCATTGCTGAGGATGTTCCAGTCAGCATTTCCGATGTCAAGCTTTCCTCAGTCGTTGAAACAGTGGATACTGAAGACGTGTCAGTCCTCGTCGTTTCTTGAGTGGTTGGCTCCTGAGAGGAAGTTGTAGATGCAGTGGCAAGGGAAGCAGATTCCGTGGAGGCCGATTCAGTGGAAACAGTCAAGCTTTGACTAGTTTCTGTGCCCAACGTTTCTTTCGTAGATTCCATAGTGGACAACGTTGAGGTGGCTTCCATCGTAGTGGACATAGATTCTTGGTAGGGGCCAGGAGTGACTGTGGGTGACGTTTCCACTGTGGGAGTAGAGGCTGTCTGTGGTGACGAATCCTCTGTTGAGCCTTGTGTGCTATATGGGGCTAGCTTGGTGACCGTGGACTGGGAGGTGCCTGCTTGACTGGCTGTACTTGAAAGTGAAGAGATCGTGGCTTCAGTGGTGCTCTCCGAGCCTGATGCTGTGGAGGAGGATTGCTGAGAAAGGGTAGATTCTGTGTTTGTGACATGGAATGTTGTTTCCGACTGGCTTGACTCAGTGCTACCCTCTGATGCTGTGGAAGTTTGTCCCAGCGTTGTACCAGAGTACACCTCTGTTGTCATTGTGGGAGTAGGTGTTGTAGCTTCTCTTGATGGTGTGGACCTCGCACTTGTGGGCGTTGTGAAAAGAGTGGAAAGCGTAGATGTCTGGCTTGGTGTCTCTGTTGTATACGAACTGGTTATGGTAGATGTGTTTTCTGTCATTGCTGAGGATGTTCCAGTCAGCATTTCCGATGTCAAGCTTTCCTCAGTCGTTGAAACAGTGGATACTGAAGACGTGTCAGTCCTCGTCGTTTCTTGAGTGGTTGCCTCCTGAGAGGAAGTTGTAGATGCAGTGGCAAGGGAAGCAGATTCCGTGGAGGCCGATTCAGTGGAAACAGTCAAGCTTTGACTAGTTTCTGTGCCCAACGTTTCTTTCGTAGATTCCATAGTGGACAACGTTGAGGTGGCTTCCATCGTAGTGGACATAGATTCTTGGTAGGGGCCAGGAGTGACTGTGGGTGACGTTTCCACTGTGGGAGTAGAGGCTGTCTGTGGTGACGAATCCTCTGTTGAGCCTTGTGTGCTATATGGGGCTAGCTTGGTGACCGTGGACTGGGAGGTGCCTGCTTGACTGGCTGTACTTGAAAGTGAAGAGATCGTGGCTTTAGTGGTGCTCTCCGAGCCTGATGCTGTGGAGGAGGATTGCTGAGAAAGGGTAGATTCTGTGTTTGTGACATGGAATGTTGTTTCCGACTGGCTTGACTCAGTGCTACCCTCTGATGCTGTGGAAGTTTGTCCCAGCGTTGTACCAGAGTACACCTCTGTTGTCATTGTGGGAGTAGGTGTTGTAGCTTCTCTTGATGGTGTGGACCTCGCACTTGTGGGCGTTGTGAAAAGAGTGGAAAGCGTAGATGTCTGGCTTGGTGTCTCTGTTGTATACGAACTGGTTATGGTAGATGTGTTTTCTGTCATTGCTGAGGATGTTCCAGTCAGCATTTCCGATGTCAAGCTTTCCTCAGTCGTTGAAACAGTGGATACTGAAGACGTGTCAGTCCTCGTCGTTTCTTGAGTGGTTGCCTCCTGAGAGGAAGTTGTAGATGCAGTGGCAAGGGAAGCAGATTCCGTGGAGGCCGATTCAGTGGAAACAGTCAAGCTTTGACTAGTTTCTGTGCCCAACGTTTCTTTCGTAGATTCCGTAGTGGACAACGTTGAGTTGGCTTCCATCGTAGTGGACATAGATTCTTGGTAGGGGCCAGGAGTGACTGTGGGTGACGTTTCCACTGTGGGAGTAGAGGCTGTCTGTGGTGACGATTCCTCTGTTGAGCCTTGTGTGCTATATGGGGCTAGCTTGGTGACCGTGGACTGGGAGGTGCCTGCTTGACTGGCTGTACTTGAACGTGAAGAGATCGTGGCTTCAGTGGTGCTCTCCGAGCCTGATGCTGTGGAGGAGGATTGCTGAGAAAGGGTAGATTCTGTGTTTGTGACATGGAATGTTGTTTCCGACTGGCTTGACTCAGTGCTACCCTCTGATGCTGTGGAAGTTTGTCCCAGCGTTGTACCAGAGTACACCTCTGTTGTCATTGTGGGAGTAGGTGTTGTAGCTTCTCTTGATGGTGTGGACCTCGCACTTGTGGGCGTTGTGAAAAGAGTGGAAAGCGTAGATGTCTGGCTTGGTGTCTCTGTTGTATACGAACTGGTTATGGTAGATGTGTTTTCTGTCATTGCTGAGGATGTTCCAGTCAGCATTTCCGATGTCAAGCTTTCCTCAGTCGTTGAAACAGTGGATACTGAAGACGTGTCAGTCCTCGTCGTTTCTTGAGTGGTTGGCTCCTGAGAGGAAGTTGTAGATGCAGTGGCAAGGGAAGCAGATTCCGTGGAGGCCGATTCAGTGGAAACAGTCAAGCTTTGACTAGTTTCTGTGCCCAACGTTTCTTTCGTAGATTCCGTAGTGGACAACGTTGAGTTGGCTTCCATCGTAGTGGACATAGATTCTTGGTAGGGGCCAGGAGTGACTGTGGGTGACGTTTCCACTGTGGGAGTAGAGGCTGTCTGTGGTGACGATTCCTCTGTTGAGCCTTGTGTGCTATATGGGGCTAGCTTGGTGACCGTGGACTGGGAGGTGCCTGCTTGACTGGCTGTACTTGAACGTGAAGAGATCGTGGCTTCAGTGGTGCTCTCCGAGCCTGATGCTGTGGAGGAGGATTGCTGAGAAAGGGTAGATTCTGTGTTTGTGACATGGAATGTTGTTTCCGACTGGCTTGACTCAGTGCTACCCTCTGATGCTGTGGAAGTTTGTCCCAGCGTTGTACCAGAGTACACCTCTGTTGTCATTGTGGGAGTAGGTGTTGTAGCTTCTCTTGATGGTGTGGACCTCGCACTTGTGGGCGTTGTGAAAAGAGTGGAAAGCGTAGATGTCTGGCTTGGTGTCTCTGTTGTATACGAACTGGTTATGGTAGATGTGTTTTCTGTCATTGCTGAGGATGTTCCAGTCAGCATTTCCGATGTCAAGCTTTCCTCAGTCGTTGAAACAGTGGATACTGAAGACGTGTCAGTCCTCGTCGTTTCTTGAGTGGTTGGCTCCTGAGAGGAAGTTGTAGATGCAGTGGCAAGGGAAGCAGATTCCGTGGAGGCCGATTCAGTGGAAACAGTCAAGCTTTGACTAGTTTCTGTGCCCAACGTTTCTTTCGTAGATTCCGTAGTGGACAACGTTGAGTTGGCTTCCATCGTAGTGGACATAGATTCTTGGTAGGGGCCAGGAGTGACTGTGGGTGACGTTTCCACTGTGGGAGTAGAGGCTGTCTGTGGTGACGATTCCTCTGTTGAGCCTTGTGTGCTATATGGGGCTAGCTTGGTGACCGTGGACTGGGAGGTGCCTGCTTGACTGGCTGTACTTGAACGTGAAGAGATCGTGGCTTCAGTGGTGCTCTCCGAGCCTGATGCTGTGGAGGAGGATTGCTGAGAAAGGGTAGATTCTGTGTTTGTGACATGGAATGTTGTTTCCGACTGGCTTGACTCAGTGCTACCCTCTGATGCTGTGGAAGTTTGTCCCAGCGTTGTACCAGAGTACACCTCTGTTGTCATTGTGGGAGTAGGTGTTGTAGCTTCTCTTGATGGTGTGGACCTCGCACTTGTGGGCGTTGTGAAAAGAGTGGAAAGCGTAGATGTCTGGCTTGGTGTCTCTGTTGTATACGAACTGGTTATGGTAGATGTGTTTTCTGTCATTGCTGAGGATGTTCCAGTCAGCATTTCCGATGTCAAGCTTTCCTCAGTCGTTGAAACAGTGGATACTGAAGACGTGTCAGTCCTCGTCGTTTCTTGAGTGGTTGGCTCCTGAGAGGAAGTTGTAGATGCAGTGGCAAGGGAAGCAGATTCCGTGAAGGCCGATTCAGTGGAAACAGTCAAGCTTTGACTCGTTTCTGTGCCCAACGTTTCTTTCGTAGATTCCGTAGTGGACAACGTTGAGGTGGCTTCCATCGTAGTGGACATAGATTCTTGGTAGGGGCCAGGAGTGACTGTGGGTGACGTTTCCACTGTGGGAGTAGAGGCTGTCTGTGGTGACGATTCCTCTGTTGAGCCTTGTGTGCTATATTGGGCTAGCTTGGTGACCGTGGACTGGGAGGTGCCTGCTTGACTGGCTGTACTTGAACGTGAAGAGATCGTGGCTTCAGTGGTGCTCTCCGAGCCTGATGCTGTGGAGGAGGATTGCTGAGAAAGGGTAGATTCTGTGTTTGTGACATGGAATGTTGTTTCCGACTGGCTTGACTCAGTGCTACCCTCTGATGCTGTGGAAGTTTGTCCCAGCGTTGTACCAGAGTACACCTCTGTTGTCATTGTGGGAGTAGGTGTTGTAGCTTCTCTTGATGGTGTGGACCTCGCACTTGTGGGCGTTGTGAAAAGAGTGGAAAGCGTAGATGTCTGGCTTGGTGTCTCTGTTGTATACGAACTGGTTATGGTAGATGTGTTTTCTGTCATTGCTGAGGATGTTCCAGTCAGCATTTCCGATGTCAAGCTTTCCTCAGTCGTTGAAACAGTGGATACTGAAGACGTGTCAGTCCTCGTCGTTTCTTGAGTGGTTGGCTCCTGAGAGGAAGTTGTAGATGCAGTGGCAAGGGAAGCAGATTCCGTGGAGGCCGATTCAGTGGAAACAGTCAAGCTTTGACTAGTTTCTGTGCCCAACGTTTCTTTCGTAGATTCCGTAGTGGACAACGTTGAGTTGGCTTCCATCGTAGTGGACATAGATTCTTGGTAGGGGCCAGGAGTGACTGTGGGTGACGTTTCCACTGTGGGAGTAGAGGCTGTCTGTGGTGACGATTCCTCTGTTGAGCCTTGTGTGCTATATGGGGCTAGCTTGGTGACCGTGGACTGGGAGGTGCCTGCTTGACTGGCTGTACTTGAACGTGAAGAGATCGTGGCTTCAGTGGTGCTCTCCGAGCCTGATGCTGTGGAGGAGGATTGCTGAGAAAGGGTAGATTCTGTGTTTGTGACATGGAATGTTGTTTCCGACTGGCTTGACTCAGTGCTACCCTCTGATGCTGTGGAAGTTTGTCCCAGCGTTGTACCAGAGTACACCTCTGTTGTCATTGTGGGAGTAGGTGTTGTAGCTTCTCTTGATGGTGTGGACCTCGCACTTGTGGGCGTTGTGAAAAGAGTGGAAAGCGTAGATGTCTGGCTTGGTGTCTCTGTTGTATACGAACTGGTTATGGTAGATGTGTTTTCTGTCATTGCTGAGGATGTTCCAGTCAGCATTTCCGATGTCAAGCTTTCCTCAGTCGTTGAAACAGTGGATACTGAAGACGTGTCAGTCCTCGTCGTTTCTTGAGTGGTTGGCTCCTGAGAGGAAGTTGTAGATGCAGTGGCAAGGGAAGCAGATTCCGTGGAGGCCGATTCAGTGGAAACAGTCAAGCTTTGACTCGTTTCTGTGCCCAACGTTTCTTTCGTAGATTCCGTAGTGGACAACGTTGAGGTGGCTTCCATCGTAGTGGACATAGATTCTTGGTAGGGGCCAGGAGTGACTGTGGGTGACGTTTCCACTGTGGGAGTAGAGGCTGTCTGTGGTGACGATTCCTCTGTTGAGCCTTGTGTGCTATATGGGGCTAGCTTGGTGACCGTGGACTGGGAGGTGCCTGCTTGACTGGCTGTACTTGAAAGTGAAGAGATCGTGGCTTCAGTGGTGCTCTCCGAGCCTGATGCTGTGGAGGAGGATTGCTGAGAAAGGGTAGATTCTGTGTTTGTGACATGGAATGTTGTTTCCGACTGGCTTGACTCAGTGCTACCCTCTGATGCTGTGGAAGTTTGTCCCAGCGTTGTACCAGAGTACACCTCTGTTGTCATTGTGGGAGTAGGTGTTGTAGCTTCTCTTGATGGTGTGGACCTCGCACTTGTGGGCGTTGTGAAAAGAGTGGAAAGCGTAGATGTCTGGCTTGGTGTCTCTGTTGTATACGAACTGGTTATGGTAGATGTGTTTTCTGTCATTGCTGAGGATGTTCCAGTCAGCATTTCCGATGTCAAGCTTTCCTCAGTCGTTGAAACAGTGGATACTGAAGACATGTCAGTCCTCGTCGTTTCTTGAGTGGTTGGCTCCTGAGAGGAAGTTGTAGATGCAGTGGCAAGGGAAGCAGATTCCGTGGAGGCCGATTCAGTGGAAACAGTCAAGCTTTGACTGGTTTCTGTGCCCAACGTTTCTTTCGTAGATTCCGTAGTGGACAACGTTGAGGTGGCTTCCATCGTAGTGGACATAGATTCTTGGTAGGGGCCAGGAGTGACTGTGGGTGACGTTTCCACTGTGGGAGTAGAGGCTGTCTGTGGTGACGATTCCTCTGTTGAGCCTTGTGTGCTATATGGGGCTAGCTTGGTGACCGTGGACTGGGAGGTGCCTGCTTGACTGGCTGTACTTGAACGTGAAGAGATCGTGGCTTCAGTGGTGCTCTCCGAGCCTGATGCTGTGGAGGAGGATTGCTGAGAAAGGGTAGATTCTGTGTTTGTGACATGGAATGTTGTTTCCGACTGGCTTGACTCAGTGCTACCCTCTGATGCTGTGGAAGTTTGTCCCAGCGTTGTAACAGAGTACACCTCTGTTGTCATTGTGGGAGTAGGTGTTGTAGCTTCTCTTGATGGTGTGGACCTCGCACTTGTGGGCGTTGTGAAAAGAGTGGAAAGCGTAGATGTCTGGCTTGGTGTCTCTGTTGTATACGAACTGGTTATGGTAGATGTGTTTTCTGTCATTGCTGAGGATGTTCCAGTCAGCATTTCCGATGTCAAGCTTTCCTCAGTCGTTGAAACAGTGGATACTGAAGACATGTCAGTCCTCGTCGTTTCTTGAGTGGTTGGCTCCTGAGAGGAAGTTGTAGATGCAGTGGCAAGGGAAGCAGATTCCGTGGAGGCCGATTCAGTGGAAACAGTCAAGCTTTGACTGGTTTCTGTGCCCAACGTTTCTTTCGTAGATTCCGTAGTGGACAACGTTGAGGTGGCTTCCATCGTAGTGGACATAGATTCTTGGTAGGGGCCAGGAGTGACTGTGGGTGACGTTTCCACTGTGGGAGTAGAGGCTGTCTGTGGTGACGATTCCTCTGTTGAGCCTTGTGTGCTATATGGGGCTTGCTTGGTGACCGTGGACTGGGAGGTGCCTGCTTGACTGGCTGTACTTGAACGTGAAGAGGTCGTGGCTTCAGTGGTGCTCTCCGAGCCTGATGCTGTGGAGGAGGATTGCTGAGAAAGGGTAGATTCTGTGTTTGTGACATGGAATGTTGTTTCCGACTGGCTTGACTCAGTGCTACCCTCTGATGCTGTGGAAGTTTGTCCCAGCGTTGTACCAGAGTACACCTCTGTTGTCATTGTGGGAGTAGGTGTTGTAGCTTCTCTTGATGGTGTGGACCTCGCACTTGTGGGCATTGTGAAAAGAGTGGAAAGCGTAGATGTCTGGCTTGGTGTCTCTGTTGTATACGAACTGGTTATGGTAGATGTGTTTTCTGTCATTGCTGAGGATGTTCCAGTCAGCATTTCCGATGTCAAGCTTTCCTCAGTCGTTGAAACAGTGGATACTGAAGACGTGTCAGTCCTCGTCGTTTCTTGAGTGGTTGGCTCCTGAGAGGAAGTTGTAGATGCAGTGGCAAGGGAAGCAGATTCCGTGGAGGCCGATTCAGTGGAAACAGTCAAGCTTTGACTGGTTTCTGTGCCCAACGTTTCTTTCGTAGATTCCGTAGTGGACAACGTGGAGGTGGCTTCCATCGTAGTGGACATAGGTTCTTGGTAGGGGCCAGGAGTGACTGTGGGTGACGTTTCCACTGTGGGAGTAGAGGCTGTCTGTGGTGACGATTCCTCTGTTGAGCCTTGTGTGCTATATGGGGCTTGCTTGGTGACCGTGGACTGGGAGGTGCCTGCTTGACTGGCTGTACTTGAACGTGAAGAGGTCGTGGCTTCAGTGGTGCTCTCCGAGCCTGATGCTGTGGAGGAGGATTGCTGAGAAAGGGTAGATTCTGTGTTTGTGACATGGAATGTTGTTTCCGACTGGCTTGACTCAGTGCTACCCTCTGATGCTGTGGAAGTTTGTCCCAGCGTTGTACCAGAGTACACCTCTGTTGTCATTGTGGGAGTAGGTGTTGTAGCTTCTCTTGATGGTGTGGACCTCGCACTTGTGGGCGTTGTGAAAAGAGTGGAAAGCGTAGATGTCTGGCTTGGTGTCTCTGTTGTATACGAACTGGTTATGGTAGATGTGTTTTCTGTCATTGCTGAGGATGTCCCAGTCAGCATTTCCGATGTCAAGCTTTCCTCAGTCGTTGAAACAGTGGATACTGAAGACGTGTCAGTCCTCGTCGTTTCTTGAGTGGTTGGCTCCTGAGAGGAAGTTGTAGATGCAGTGGCAAGGGAAGCAGATTGCATGGAGGCCGATTCAGTGGAAACAGTCAAGCTTTGACTGGTTTCTGTGCCCAACGTTTCTTTCGTAGATTCCGTAGTGGACAACGTTGAGGTGGCTTCCATCGTAGTGGACATAGATTCTTGGTAGGGGCCAGGAGTGACTGTGGGTGACGTTTCCACTGTGGGAGTAGAGGCTGTCTGTGGTGACGATTCCTCTGTTGAGCCTTGTGTGCTATATGGGGCTTGCTTGGTGACCGTGGACTGGGAGGTGCCTGCTTGACTGGCTGTACTTGAACGTGAAGAGGTCGTGGCTTCAGTGGTGCTCTCCGAGCCTGATGCTGTGGAGGAGGATTGCTGAGAAAGGGTAGATTCTGTGTTTGTGACATGGAATGATGTTTCCGACTGGCTTGACTCAGTGCTACCCTCTGATGCTGTGGAAGTTTGTCCCAGCGTTGTACCAGAGTACACCTCTGTTGTCATTGTGGGAGTAGGTGTTGTAGCTTCTCTTGATGGTGTGGACCTCGCACTTGTGGGCGTTGTGAAAAGAGTGGAAAGCGTAGATGTCTGGCTTGGTGTCTCTGTTGTATACGAACTGGTTATGGTAGATGTGTTTTCTGTCATTGCTGAGGATGTTCCAGTCAGCATTTCCGATGTCAAGCTTTCCTCAGTCGTTGAAACAGTGGATACTGAAGACGTTTCAGTCCTCGTCGTTTCTTGAGTGGTTGGCTCCTGAGAGGAAGTTGTAGATGCAGTGGCAAGGGAAGCAGATTCCGTGGAGGCCGATTCAGTGGAAACAGTCAAGCTTTGACTGGTTTCTGTGCCCAACGTTTCTTTCGTAGATTCCGTAGTGGACAACTTTGAGGTGGCTTCCATCGTAGTGGACATAGATTCTTGGTAGGGGCCAGGAGTGACTGTGGGTGACGTTTCCATTGTGGGAGTAGAGGCTGTCTGTGGTGACGATTCCTCTGTTGAGCCTTGTGTGCTATATTTGGCTTGCTTGGTGACCGTGGACTGGGAGGTGCCTGCTTGACTGGCTGTACTTGAACGTGAAGAGGTCGTGGCTTCAGTGGTGCTCTCCGAGCCTGATGCTGTGGAGGAGGATTGCTGAGAAAGGGTAGATTCTGTGTTTGTGACATGGAATGTTGTTTCCGACTGGCTTGACTCAGTGCTACCCTCTGATGCTGTGGAAGTTTGTCCCAGCGTTGTACCAGAGTACACCTCTGTTGCCATTGTGGGAGTAGGTGTTGTAGCTTCTCTTGATGGTGTGGACCTCGCACTTGTGGGCGTTGTGAAAGGAGTGGAAACCGTAGATGTCTGGCTTGGTGTCTCTGTTGTATACGAACTGGTTATGGTAGATGTGTTTTCTGTCATTGCTGAGGATGTTCCAGTCAGCATTTCCGATGTCAAGCTTTCCTCAGTCGTTGAAACAGTGGATACTGAAGACGTTTCAGTCCTCGTCGTTTCTTGAGTGGTTGCCTCCTGAGAGGAAGTTGTAGATGCAGTGGCAAGGGAAGCAGATTCCATGGAGGCGTATTCAGTGGAAACAGTCAAGCTTTGACTGGTTTCTGTGCCCAACGTTTCTTTCGTAGATTCCGTAGTGGACAACGTTGAGGTGGCTTCCATCGTAGTGGACATAGATTCTTGGTAGGGGCCAGGAGTGACTGTGGGTGACGTTTCCACTGTGGGAGTAGAGGCTGTCTGTGGTGACGATTCCTCTGTTGAGCCTTGTGTGCTATATGGGGCTTGCTTGGTGACCGTGGACTGGGAGGTGCCTGCTTGACTGGCTGTACTTGAACGTGAAGAGGTCGTGGCTTCAGTGGTGCTCTCCGAGCCTGATGCTGTGGAGGAGGATTGCTGAGAAAGGGTAGATTCTGTGTTTGTGACATGGAATGATGTTTCCGACTGGCTTGACTCAGTGCTACCCTCTGATGCTGTGGAAGTTTGTCCCAGCGTTGTACCAGAGTACACCTCTGTTGTCATTGTGGGAGTAGGTGTTGTAGCTTCTCTTGATGGTGTGGACCTCGCACTTGTGGGCGTTGTGAAAAGAGTGGAAAGCGTAGATGTCTGGCTTGGTGTCTCTGTTGTATACGAACTGGTTATGGTAGATGTGTTTTCTGTCATTGCTGAGGATGTTCCAGTCAGCATTTCCGATGTCAAGCTTTCCTCAGTCGTTGAAACAGTGGATACTGAAGACGTTTCAGTCCTCGTCGTTTCTTGAGTGGTTGGCTCCTGAGAGGAAGTTGTAGATGCAGTGGCAAGGGAAGCAGATTCCGTGGAGGCCGATTCAGTGGAAACAGTCAAGGTTTGACTGCTTCCTGTGCCCAACGTTTCTTTCGTAGATTCCGTAGTGGACAACGTTGAGGTGGCTTCCATCGTAGTGGACATAGATTCTTGGTAGGGGCCAGGAGTGACTGTGGGTGACGTTTCCATTGTGGGAGTAGAGGCTGTCTGTGGTGACGATTCCTCTGTTGAGCCTTGTGTGCTATATTTGGCTTGCTTGGTGACCGTGGACTGGGGGGTGCCTGCTTGACTGGCTGTACTTGAACGTGAAGAGGTCGTGGCTTCAGTGGTGCTCTCCGAGCCTGATGCTGTGGAGGAGGATTGCTGAGAAAGGGTAGATTCTGTGTTTGTGACATGGAATGTTGTTTCCGACTGGCTTGACTCAGTGCTACCCTCTGATGCTGTGGAAGTTTGTCCCAGCGTTGTACCAGAGTACACCTCTGTTGCCATTGTGGGAGTAGGTGTTGTAGCTTCTCTTGATGGTGTGGACCTCGCACTTGTTGGCGTTGTGAAAAGGGTGGAAAGCGTAGATGTCTGGCTTGGTGTCTCTGTTGTATACGAACTGGTTATGGTAGATGTGTTTTCTGTCATTGCTGAGGATGTTCCAGTCAGCATTTCCGATGTCAAGCTTTCCTCAGTCGTTGAAACAGTGGATACTGAAGACGTTTCAGTCCTCGTCGTTTCTTGAGTGGTTGGCTCCTGAGAGGAAGTTGTAGATGCAGTGGCAAGGGAAGCAGATTCCGTGGAGGCCGAGTCAGTGGAAACAGTCAAGCTTTGACTGGTTTCTGTGCCCAACGTTTCTTTCGTAGATTCCGTAGTGGACAACGTTGAGGTGGCTTCCATCGTAGTGGACATAGATTCTTGGTAGGGGCCAGGAGTGACTGTGGGTGACGTTTCCATTGTGGGAGTAGAGGCTGTCTGTGGTGACGATTCCTCTGTTGAGCCTTGTGTGCTATATTTGGCTTGCTTGGTGACCGTGGACTGAGAGGTGCCTGCTTGACTGGCTGTACTTGAACGTGAAGAGGTCGTGGCTTCAGTGGTGCTCTCCGAGCCTGATGCTGTGGAGGAGGATTGCTGAGAAAGGGTAGATTCTGTGTTTGTGACATGGAATGTTGTTTCCGACTGGCTTGACTCAGTGCTACCCTCTGATGCTGTGGAAGTTTGTCCCAGCGTTGTACCAGAGTACACCTCTGTTGTCATTGTGGGAGTAGGTGTTGTAGCTTCTCTTGATGGTGTGGACCTCGCACTTGTGGGCGTTGTGAAAGGAGTGGAAACCGTAGATGTCTGGCTTGGTGTCTCTGTTGTATACGAACTGGTTATGGTAGATGTGTTTTCTGTCATTGCTGAGGATGTTCCAGTCAGCATTTCCGATGTCAAGCTTTCCTCAGTCGTTGAAACAGTGGATACTGAAGACGTTTCAGTCCTCGTCGTTTCTTGAGTGGTTGGCTCCTGAGAGGAAGTTGTAGATGCAGTGGCAAGGGAAGCAGATTCCGTGGAGGCCGATTCAGTGGAAACAGTCAAGCTTTGACTGGTTTCTGTGCCCAACGTTTCTTTCGTAGATTCCGTAGTGGACAACGTTGAGGTGGCTTCCATCGTAGTGGACATAGATTCTTGGTAGGGGCCAGGAGTGACTGTGGGTGACGTTTCCATTGTGGGAGTAGAGGCTGTCTGTGGTGACGATTCCTCTGTTGAGCCTTGTGTGCTATATTTGGCTTGCTTGGTGACCGTGGACTGGGAGGTGCCTGCTTGACTGGCTGTACTTGAACGTGAAGAGGTCGTGGCTTCAGTGGTGCTCTCCGAGCCTGATGCTGTGGAGGAGGATTGCTGAGAAAGGGTAGATTCTGTGTTTGTGACATGGAATGTTGTTTCCGACTGGCTTGACTCAGTGCTACCCTCTGATGCTGTGGAAGTTTGTCCCAGCGTTGTACCAGAGTACACCTCTGTTGTCATTGTGGGAGTAGGTGTTGTAGCTTCTCTTGATGGTGTGGACCACGCACTTGTGGGCGTTGTGAAAGGAGTGGAAAGCGTTGATGTCTGGCTTGGTGTCTCTGTTGTATACGAACTGGTTATGGTAGATGTGTTTTCTGTCATTGCTGAGGATGTTCCAGTCAGCATTTCCGATGTCAAGCTTTCCTCAGTCGTTGAAACAGTGGATACTGAAGACGTGTCAGTCCTCGTCGTTTCTTGAGTGGTTGGCTCCTGAGAGGAAGTTGTAGATGCAGTGGCAAGGGAAGCAGATTCCGTGGAGGCCGATTCAGTGGAAACAGTCAAGCTTTGACTGGTTTCTGTGCCCAACGTTTCTTTCGTAGATTCCGTAGTGGACAACGTTGAGGTGGCTTCCATCGTAGTGGACATAGATTCTTGGTAGGGGCCAGGAGTGACTGTGGGTGACGTTTCCATTGTGGGAGTAGAGGCTGTCTGTGGTGACGATTCCTCTGTTGAGCCTTGTGTGCTATATTTGGCTTGCTTGGTGACCGTGGACTGGGAGGTGCCTCCTTGACTGGCTGTACTTGAACGTGAAGAGGTCGTGGCTTCAGTGGTGCTCTCCGAGCCTGATGCTGTGGAGTAGGGTTGCTGAGAAAGGGTAGATTCTGTGTTTGTGACATGGAATGTTGTTTCCGACTGGCTTGACTCAGTGCTACCCTCTGATGCTGTGGAAGTTTGTCCCAGCGTTGTACCAGAGTACACCTCTGTTGTCATTGTGGGAGTAGGTGTTGTAGCTTCTCTTGATGGTGTGGACCACGCACTTGTGGGCGTTGTGAAAGGAGTGGAAAGCGTTGATGTCTGGCTTGGTGTCTCTGTTGTATACGAACTGGTTATGGTAGATGTGTTTTCTGTCATTGCTGAGGATGTTCCAGTCAGCATTTCCGATGTCAAGCTTTCCTCAGTCGTTGAAACAGTGGATACTGAAGACGTGTCAGTCCTCGTCGTTTCTTGAGTGGTTGGCTCCTGAGAGGAAGTTGTAGATGCAGTGGCAAGGGAAGCAGATTCCGTGGAGGCCGATTCAGTGGAAACAGTCAAGCTTTGACTGGTTTCTGTGCCCAACGTTTCTTTCGTAGATTCCGTAGTGGACAACGTTGAGGTGGCTTCCATCGTAGTGGACATAGATTCTTGGTAGGGGCCAGGAGTGACTGTGGGTGACGTTTCCATTGTGGGAGTAGAGGCTGTCTGTGGTGACGATTCCTCTGTTGAGCCTTGTGTGCTATATTTGGCTTGCTTGGTGACCGTGGACTGGGAGGTGCCTCCTTCACTGGCTGTACTTGAACGTGAAGAGGTCGTGGCTTCAGTGGTGCTCTCCGAGCCTGATGCTGTGGAGGAGGATTGCTGAGAAAGGGTAGATTCTGTGTTTGTGACATGGAATGTTGTTTCCGACTGGCTTGACTCAGTGCTACCCTCTGATGCTGTGGAAGTTTGTCCCAGCGTTGTACCAGAGTACACCTCTGTTGTCATTGTGGGAGTAGGTGTTGTAGCTTCTCTTGATGGTGTGGACCTCGCACTTGTGGGCGTTGTGAAAAGAGTGGAAAGCGTA
This sequence comes from Haliotis asinina, assembly GCF_037392515.1. Classification (NCBI taxonomy): domain Eukaryota; kingdom Metazoa; phylum Mollusca; class Gastropoda; order Lepetellida; family Haliotidae; genus Haliotis; species Haliotis asinina. The sequence goes on from NC_090289.1 coordinate 54,858,943, forward strand.
GATGTCTGGCTTGGTGTCTCTGTTGTATACGAACTGGTTATGGTAGATGTGTTTTCTGTCATTGCTGAGGATGTTCCAGTCAGCATTTCCGATGTCAAGCTTTCCTCAGTCGTTGAAACAGTGGATACTGAAGACGTGTCAGTCCTCGTCGTTTCTTGAGTGGTTGGCTCCTGAGAGGAAGTTGTAGATGCAGTGGCAAGGGAAGCAGATTCCGTGGAGGCCGATTCAGTGGAAACAGTCAAGCTTTGACTGCTTTCTGTGCCCAACGTTCCTTTCGTAGATTCCGTAGTGGACAACGTTGAGGTGGCTTCCATCGTAGTGGACATAGATTCTTGGTAGGGGCCAGGAGTGACTGTGGGTGACGTTTCCATTGTGGGAGTAGAGGCTGTCTGTGGTGACGATTCCTCTGTTGAGCCTTGTGTGCTATATGGGGCTAGCTTGGTGACCGTGGACTGGGAGGTGCCTCCTTGACTGGCTGTACTTGAACGTGAAGAGGTCGTGGCTTCAGTGGTGCTCTCCGAGCCTGATGCTGTGGAGGAAGATTGCTGAGAAAGGGTAGATTCTGTGTTTGTGACATGGAATGTTGTTTCCGACTGGCTTGACTCAGTGCTACCCTCTGATGCTGTGGAAGTTTGTCCCAGCGTTGTACCAGAGTACACCTCTGTTGTCATTGTGGGAGTAGGTGTTGTAGCTTCTCTTGATGGTGTGGACCTCGCACTTGTGGGCGTTGTGAAAAGAGTGGAAAGCGTAGATGTCTGGCTTGGTGTCTCTGTTGTATACGAACTGGTTATGGTAGATGTGTTTTCTGTCATTGCTGAGGATGTTCCAGTCAGCATTTCCGATGTCAAGCTTTCCTCAGTCGTTGAAACAGTGGATACTGAAGACGTCTTAGTCCTCGTCGTTTCTTGAGTGGTTGGCTCCTGAGAGGAAGTTGTAGATGCAGTGGCAAGGGAAGCAGATTCCGTGGAGGCCGATTCAGTGGAAACAGTCAAGCTTTGACTGGTTTCTGTGCCCAACGTTTCTTTCGTAGATTCCGTAGTGGACAACGTTGAGGTGGCTTCCATCGTAGTGGACATAGATTCTTGGTAGGGGCCAGGAGTGACTGTGGGTGACGTTTCCACTGTGGGAGTAGAGGCTGTCTGTGGTGACGATTCCTCTGTTGAGCCTTGTGTGCTATATGGGGCTTCCTTGGTGACCGTGGACTGGGAGGTGCCTCCTTGACTGGCTGTACTTGAACGTGAAGAGGTCGTGGCTTCAGTGGTGCTCTCCGAGCCTGATGCTGTGGAGGAGGATTGCTGAGAAAGGGTAGATTCTGTGTTTGTGACATGGAATGTTGTTTCCGACTGGCTTGACTCAGTGCTACCCTCTGATGCTGTGGAGGTTTGTCCCAGCGTTGTACCAGAGTACACTTCTGTTGTCATTGTGGGAGTAGGTGTTGTAGCTTCTCTTGATGGTGTGGACCTCGCACTTGTGGGCGTTGTGAAAAGAGTGGAAAGCGTAGATGTCTGGCTTGGTGTCTCTGTTGTATACGAACTGGTTATGGTAGATGTGTTTTCTGTCATTGCTGAGGATGTTCCAGTCAGCATTTCCGATGTCAAGCTTTCCTCAGTCGTTGAAACAGTGGATACTGAAGACGTGTCAGTCCTCGTCGTTTCTTGAGTGGTTGGCTCCTGAGAGGAAGTTGTAGATGCAGTGGCAAGGGAAGCAGATTCCGTGGAGGCCGATTCAGTGGAAACAGTCAAGCTTTGACTGGTTTCTGTGCCCAACGTTCCTTTCGTAGATTCCGTAGTGGACAACGTAGAGGTGGCTTCCATCGTTGTGGACATAGATTCTTGGTAGGGGCCAGGAGTGACTGTGGGTGACGTTTCCACTGTGGGAGTAGAGGCTGTCTGTGGTGACGATTCCTCTGTTGAGCCTTGTGTGCTATATGGGGCTAGCTTGGTGACCGTGGACTGGGAGGTGCCTGCTTGACTGGCTGTACTTGAACGTGAAGAGGTCGTGGCTTCAGTGGTGCTCTCCGAGCCTGATGCTGTGGAGGAAGATTGCTGAGAAAGGGTAGATTCTGTGTTTGTGACATGGAATGTTGTTTCCGACTGGCTTGACTCAGTGCTACCCTCTGATGCTGTGGAAGTTTGTCCCAGCGTTGTACCAGAGTACACCTCTGTTGTCATTGTGGGAGTAGGTGTTGTAGCTTCTCTTGATGGTGTGGACCTCGCACTTGTGGGCGTTGTGAAAAGAGTGGAAAGCGTAGATGTCTGGCTTGGTGTCTCTGTTGTATACGAACTGGTTATGGTAGATGTGTTTTCTGTCATTGCTGAGGATGTTCCAGTCAGCATTTCCGATGTCAAGCTTTCCTCAGTCGTTGAAACAGTGGATACTGAAGACCTGTCAGTCCTCGTCGTTTCTTGAGTGGTTGGCTCCTGAGAGGAAGTTGTAGATGCAGTGGCAAGGGAAGCAGATTCCGTGGAGGCCGATTCAGTGGAAACAGTCAAGCTTTGACTGGTTTCTGTGCCCAACGTTTCTTTCGTAGATTCCGTAGTGGACAACGTTGAGGTGGCTTCCATCGTAGTGGACATAGATTCTTGGTAGGGGCCAGGAGTGACTGTGGGTGACGTTTCCACTGTGGGAGTAGAGGCTGTCTGTGGTGACGATTCCTCTGTTGAGCCTTGTGTGCTATATGGGGCTTGCTTGGTGACCGTGGACTGGGAGGTGCCTCCTTGACTGGCTGTACTTGAAAGTGAAGAGGTCGTGGCTTCAGTGGTGCTCTCCGAGCCTGATGCTGTGGAGGAGGATTGCTGAGAAAGGGTAGATTCTGTGTTTGTGACATGGAATGTTGTTTCCGACTGGCTTGACTCAGTGCTACCCTCTGATGCTGTGGAGGTTCGTCCCAGCGTTGTACCAGAGTACACCTCTGTTGTCATTGTGGGAGTAGGTGTTGTAGCTTCTCTTGATGGTGTGGACCTCGCACTTGTGGGCGTTGTGAAAAGAGTGGAAAGCGTAGATGTCTGGCTTGGTGTCTCTGTTGTATACGAACTGGTTATGGTAGATGTGTTTTCTGTCATTGCTGAGGATGTTCCAGTCAGCATTTCCGATGTCAAGCTTTCCTCAGTCGTTGAAACAGTGGATACTGAAGACATGTCAGTCCTCGTCGTTTCTTGAGTGGTTGGCTCCTGAGAGGAAGTTGTAGATGCAGTGGCAAGGGAAGCAGATTCCGTGGAGGCCGATTCAGTGGAAACAGTCAAGCTTTGACTGGTTTCTGTGCCCAACGTTTCTTTCGTAGATTCCGTAGTGGACAACGTTGAGGTGGCTTCCATCGTAGTGGACATAGATTCTTGGTAGGGGCCAGGAGTGACTGTGGGTGACGTTTCCACTGTGGGAGTAGAGGCTGTCTGTGGTGACGATTCCTCTGTTGAGCCTTGTGTGCTATATGGGGCTTCCTTGGTGACCGTGGACTGGGAGGTGCCTCCTTGACTGGCTGTACTTGAAAGTGAAGAGGTCGTGGCTTCAGTGGTGCTCTCCGAGCCTGATGCTGTGGAGGAGGATTGCTGAGAAAGGGTAGATTCTGTGTTTGTGACATGGAATGTTGTTTCCGACTGGCTTGACTCAGTGCTACCCTCTGATGCTGTGGAGGTTTGTCCCAGCGTTGTACCAGAGTACACCTCTGTTGTCATTGTGGGAGTAGGTGTTGTAGCTTCTCTTGATGGTGTGGACCTCGCACTTGTGGGCGTTGTGAAAAGAGTGGAAAGCGTAGATGTCTGGCTTGGTGTCTCTGTTGTATACGAACTGGTTATGGTAGATGTGTTTCCTATCATTGCTGAGGATGTTCCAGTCAGCATTTCCGATGTCAAGATTTCCTCAGTCGTTGAAACAGTGGATACTGAAGACGTGTCAGTCCTCGTCATTTCTTGCGTGGTTGGCTGCTGAGAGAAAGTTGTAGATGCAGTGGCAAGGGAAGCAGATTCCGTGGAGGCCGATTCAGTCGAAACAGTCAAGGTTTGACTGGTTTCTGTGCCCAACGTTTCTTTCGTAGATTCCGTAGTGGACAACGTTGAGGTGGCTTCCATCGTAGTGGACATAGATTCTTGGTAGGGGCCAGGAATAACTGTTTGTGTCGTTTCCACTGTAGGAGTAGAGGCTGTCTGTGGTGACGATTCCTCTGTTGAGCCTTGTGTGCTATATTTGGCTTGCTTGGTGACCGTGGACTGAGAGGTGCCTGCTTGACTGGCTGTACTTGAACGTGAAGAGGTCGTGGCTTCAGTGGTGCTCTCCGAGCCTGATGCTGTGGAGGAGGATTGCTGAGAAAGGGTAGATTCTGTGTTTGTGACATGGAATGTTGTTTCCGACTGGCTTGACTCAGTGCTACCCTCTGATGCTGTGGAAGTTTGTCCCAGCGTTGTACCAGAGTACACCTCTGTTGTCATTGTGGGAGTAGGTGTTGTAGCTTCTCTTGATGGTGTGGACCTCGCACTTGTTGGCGTTGTGAAAAGAGTGGAAAGCGTAGATGTCTGGCTTGGTGTCTCTGTTGTATACGAACTGGTTATGGTAGATGTGTTTTCTGTCATTGCTGAGGATGTTCCAGTCAGCATTTCCGATGTCAAGCTTTCCTCAGTCGTTGAAACAGTGGATACTGAAGACATGTCAGTCCTCGTCGTTTCTTGAGTGGTTGGCTCCTGAGAGGAAGTTGTAGATGCAGTGGCAAGGGAAGCAGATTCCGTGGAGGCCGATTCAGTGGAAACAGTCAAGCTTTGACTGGTTTCTGTGCCCAACGTTTCTTTCGTAGATTCCGTAGTGGACAACGTTGAGGTGGCTTCCATCGTAGTGGACATAGATTCTTGGTAGGGGCCAGGAGTGACTGTGGGTGACGTTTCCACTGTGGGAGTAGAGGCTGTCTGTGGTGACGATTCCTCTGTTGAGCCTTGTGTGCTATATGGGGCTTGCTTGGTGACCGTGGACTGGGAGGTGCCTCCTTGACTGGCTGTACTTGAAAGTGAAGAGGTCGTGGCTTCAGTGGTGCTCTCCGAGCCTGATGCTGTGGAGGAGGATTGCTGAGAAAGGGTAGATTCTGTGTTTGTGACATGGAATGTTGTTTCCGACTGGCTTGACTCAGTGCTACCCTCTGATGCTGTGGAGGTTCGTCCCAGCGTTGTACCAGAGTACACCTCTGTTGTCATTGTGGGAGTAGGTGTTGTAGCTTCTCTTGATGGTGTGGACCTCGCACTTGTGGGCGTTGTGAAAAGAGTGGAAAGCGTAGATGTCTGGCTTGGTGTCTCTGTTGTATACGAACTGGTTATGGTAGATGTGTTTTCTGTCATTGCTGAGGATGTTCCAGTCAGCATTTCCGATGTCAAGCTTTCCTCAGTCGTTGAAACAGTGGATACTGAAGACATGTCAGTCCTCGTCGTTTCTTGAGTGGTTGGCTCCTGAGAGGAAGTTGTAGATGCAGTGGCAAGGGAAGCAGATTCCGTGGAGGCCGATTCAGTGGAAACAGTCAAGCTTTGACTGGTTTCTGTGCCCAACGTTTCTTTCGTAGATTCCGTAGTGGACAACGTTGAGGTGGCTTCCATCGTAGTGGACATAGATTCTTGGTAGGGGCCAGGAGTAACTGTGGGTGACGTTTCCACTGTGGGAGTAGAGGCTGTCTGTGGTGACGATTCCTCTGTTGAGCCTTGTGTGCTATATGGGGCTTGCTTGGTGACCGTGGACTGGGAGGTGCCTGCTTGACTGGCTGTACTTGAACGTGAAGAGGTCGTGGCTTCAGTGGTGCTCTCCGAGCCTGATGCTGTGGAGGAGGATTGCTGAGAAAGGGTAGATTCTGAGTTTGTGACATGGAATGTTGTTTCCGACTGGCTTGACTCAGTGCTACCCTCTGATGCTGTGGAAGTTTGTCCCAGCGTTGTACCAGAGTACACCTCTGTTGTCATTGTGGGAGTAGGTGTTGTAGCTTCTCTTGATGGTGTGGACCTCGCACTTGTGGGCGTTGTGAAAAGAGTGGAAGGCGTTGATGTCTGGCTTGGTGTCTCTGTTGTATACGAACTGGTTATGGTAGATGTGTTTTCTGACATTGCTGAGGATGTTCCAGTCAGCATTTCCGATGTCAAGCTTTCCTCAGTCGTTGAAACAGTGGATACTGAAGACGTGTCAGTCCTCGTCGTTTCTTGAGTGGTTGGCTCCTGAGAGGAAGTTGTAGATGCAGTGGCAAGGGAAGCAGATTCCGTGGAGGCCGATTCAGTGGAAACAGTCAAGCTTTGACTGGTTTCTGTGCCCAACGTTTCTTTCGTAGATTCCGTAGTGGACAACGTTGAGGTGGCTTCCATCGTAGTGGACATAGATTCTTGGTAGGGGCCAGGAGTAACTGTGGGTGACGTTTCCACTGTGGGAGTAGAGGCTGTCTGTGGTGACGATTCCTCTGTTGAGCCTTGTGTGCTATATGGGGCTTGCTTGGTGACCGTGGACTGGGAGGTGCCTCCTTGACTGGCTGTACTTGAAAGTGAAGAGGTCGTGGCTTCAGTGGTGCTCTCCGAGCCTGATGCTGTGGAGGAGGATTGCTGAGAAAGGGTAGATTCTGTGTTTGTGACATGGAATGTTGTTTCCGACTGGCTTGACTCAGTGCTACCCTCTGATGCTGTGGAGGTTCGTCCCAGCGTTGTACCAGAGTACACCTCTGTTGTCATTGTGGGAGTAGGTGTTGTAGCTTCTCTTGATGGTGTGGACCTCGCACTTGTGGGCGTTGTGAAAAGAGTGGAAAGCGTAGATGTCTGGCTTGGTGTCTCTGTTGTATACGAACTGGTTATGGTAGATGTGTTTTCTGTCATTGCTGAGGATGTTCCAGTCAGCATTTCCGATGTCAAGCTTTCCTCAGTCGTTGAAACAGTGGATACTGAAGACATGTCAGTCCTCGTCGTTTCTTGAGTGGTTGGCTCCTGAGAGGAAGTTGTAGATGCAGTGGCAAGGGAAGCAGATTCCGTGGAGGCCGATTCAGTGGAAACAGTCAAGCTTTGACTGGTTTCTGTGCCCAACGTTTCTTTCGTAGATTCCGTAGTGGACAACGTTGAGGTGGCTTCCATCGTAGTGGACATAGATTCTTGGTAGGGGCCAGGAGTGACTGTGGGTGACGTTTCCACTGTGGGAGTAGAGGCTGTCTGTGGTGACGATTCCTCTGTTGAGCCTTGTGTGCTATATGGGGCTTCCTTGGTGACCGTGGACTGGGAGGTGCCTCCTTGACTGGCTGTACTTGAAAGTGAAGAGGTCGTGGCTTCAGTGGTGCTCTCCGAGCCTGATGCTGTGGAGGAGGATTGCTGAGAAAGGGTAGATTCTGTGTTTGTGACATGGAATGTTGTTTCCGACTGGCTTGACTCAGTGCTACCCTCTGATGCTGTGGAGGTTTGTCCCAGCGTTGTACCAGAGTACACCTCTGTTGTCATTGTGGGAGTAGGTGTTGTAGCTTCTCTTGATGGTGTGGACCTCGCACTTGTGGGCGTTGTGAAAAGAGTGGAAAGCGTAGATGTCTGGCTTGGTGTCTCTGTTGTATACGAACTGGTTATGGTAGATGTGTTTCCTATCATTGCTGAGGATGTTCCAGTCAGCATTTCCGATGTCAAGATTTCCTCAGTCGTTGAAACAGTGGATACTGAAGACGTGTCAGTCCTCGTCATTTCTTGCGTGGTTGGCTGCTGAGAGAAAGTTGTAGATGCAGTGGCAAGGGAAGCAGATTCCGTGGAGGCCGATTCAGTCGAAACAGTCAAGGTTTGACTGGTTTCTGTGCCCAACGTTTCTTTCGTAGATTCCGTAGTGGACAACGTTGAGGTGGCTTCCATCGTAGTGGACATAGATTCTTGGTAGGGGCCAGGAATAACTGTTTGTGTCGTTTCCACTGTAGGAGTAGAGGCTGTCTGTGGTGACGATTCCTCTGTTGAGCCTTGTGTGCTATATTTGGCTTGCTTGGTGACCGTGGACTGAGAGGTGCCTGCTTGACTGGCTGTACTTGAACGTGAAGAGGTCGTGGCTTCAGTGGTGCTCTCCGAGCCTGATGCTGTGGAGGAGGATTGCTGAGAAAGGGTAGATTCTGTGTTTGTGACATGGAATGTTGTTTCCGACTGGCTTGACTCAGTGCTACCCTCTGATGCTGTGGAAGTTTGTCCCAGCGTTGTACCAGAGTACACCTCTGTTGTCATTGTGGGAGTAGGTGTTGTAGCTTCTCTTGATGGTGTGGACCTCGCACTTGTTGGCGTTGTGAAAAGAGTGGAAAGCGTAGATGTCTGGCTTGGTGTCTCTGTTGTATACGAACTGGTTATGGTAGATGTGTTTTCTGTCATTGCTGAGGATGTTCCAGTCAGCATTTCCGATGTCAAGCTTTCCTCAGTCGTTGAAACAGTGGATACTGAAGACATGTCAGTCCTCGTCGTTTCTTGAGTGGTTGGCTCCTGAGAGGAAGTTGTAGATGCAGTGGCAAGGGAAGCAGATTCCGTGGAGGCCGATTCAGTGGAAACAGTCAAGCTTTGACTGGTTTCTGTGCCCAACGTTTCTTTCGTAGATTCCGTAGTGGACAACGTTGAGGTGGCTTCCATCGTAGTGGACATAGATTCTTGGTAGGGGCCAGGAGTGACTGTGGGTGACGTTTCCACTGTGGGAGTAGAGGCTGTCTGTGGTGACGATTCCTCTGTTGAGCCTTGTGTGCTATATGGGGCTTGCTTGGTGACCGTGGACTGGGAGGTGCCTCCTTGACTGGCTGTACTTGAAAGTGAAGAGGTCGTGGCTTCAGTGGTGCTCTCCGAGCCTGATGCTGTGGAGGAGGATTGCTGAGAAAGGGTAGATTCTGTGTTTGTGACATGGAATGTTGTTTCCGACTGGCTTGACTCAGTGCTACCCTCTGATGCTGTGGAGGTTCGTCCCAGCGTTGTACCAGAGTACACCTCTGTTGTCATTGTGGGAGTAGGTGTTGTAGCTTCTCTTGATGGTGTGGACCTCGCACTTGTGGGCGTTGTGAAAAGAGTGGAAAGCGTAGATGTCTGGCTTGGTGTCTCTGTTGTATACGAACTGGTTATGGTAGATGTGTTTTCTGTCATTGCTGAGGATGTTCCAGTCAGCATTTCCGATGTCAAGCTTTCCTCAGTCGTTGAAACAGTGGATACTGAAGACATGTCAGTCCTCGTCGTTTCTTGAGTGGTTGGCTCCTGAGAGGAAGTTGTAGATGCAGTGGCAAGGGAAGCAGATTCCGTGGAGGCCGATTCAGTGGAAACAGTCAAGCTTTGACTGGTTTCTGTGCCCAACGTTTCTTTCGTAGATTCCGTAGTGGACAACGTTGAGGTGGCTTCCATCGTAGTGGACATAGATTCTTGGTAGGGGCCAGGAGTAACTGTGGGTGACGTTTCCACTGTGGGAGTAGAGGCTGTCTGTGGTGACGATTCCTCTGTTGAGCCTTGTGTGCTATATGGGGCTTGCTTGGTGACCGTGGACTGGGAGGTGCCTGCTTGACTGGCTGTACTTGAACGTGAAGAGGTCGTGGCTTCAGTGGTGCTCTCCGAGCCTGATGCTGTGGAGGAGGATTGCTGAGAAAGGGTAGATTCTGAGTTTGTGACATGGAATGTTGTTTCCGACTGGCTTGACTCAGTGCTACCCTCTGATGCTGTGGAAGTTTGTCCCAGCGTTGTACCAGAGTACACCTCTGTTGTCATTGTGGGAGTAGGTGTTGTAGCTTCTCTTGATGGTGTGGACCTCGCACTTGTGGGCGTTGTGAAAAGAGTGGAAGGCGTTGATGTCTGGCTTGGTGTCTCTGTTGTATACGAACTGGTTATGGTAGATGTGTTTTCTGACATTGCTGAGGATGTTCCAGTCAGCATTTCCGATGTCAAGCTTTCCTCAGTCGTTGAAACAGTGGATACTGAAGACGTGTCAGTCCTCGTCGTTTCTTGAGTGGTTGGCTCCTGAGAGGAAGTTGTAGATGCAGTGGCAAGGGAAGCAGATTCCGTGGAGGCCGATTCAGTGGAAACAGTCAAGCTTTGACTGGTTTCTGTGCCCAACGTTTCTTTCGTAGATTCCGTAGTGGACAACGTTGAGGTGGCTTCCATCGTAGTGGACATAGATTCTTGGTAGGGGCCAGGAGTAACTGTGGGTGACGTTTCCACTGTGGGAGTAGAGGCTGTCTGTGGTGACGATTCCTCTGTTGAGCCTTGTGTGCTATATGGGGCTTGCTTGGTGACCGTGGACTGGGAGGTGCCTGCTTGACTGGCTGTACTTGAACGTGAAGAGGTCGTGGCTTCAGTGGTGCTCTCCGAGCCTGATGCTGTGGAGGAGGATTGCTGAGAAAGGGTAGATTCTGAGTTTGTGACATGGAATGTTGTTTCCGACTGGCTTGACTCAGTGCTACCCTCTGATGCTGTGGAGGTTTGTCCCAGCGTTGTACCAGAGTACACCTCTGTTGTCATTGTGGGAGTAGGTGTTGTAGCTCCTCTTGATGGTGTGGACCTCGCACTTGTGGGCGTTGTGAAAAGAGTGGAAGGCGTTGATGTCTGGCTTGGTGTCTCTGTTGTATACGAACTGGTTATGGTAGATGTGTTTTCTGACATTGCTGAGGATGTTCCAGTCAGCATTTCCGATGTCAAGCTTTCCTCAGTCGTTGAAACAGTGGATACTGAAGACATGTCAGTCCTCGTCGTTTCTTGAGTGGTTGGCTCCTGAGAGGAAGTTGTAGATGCAGTGGCAAGGGAAGCAGATTCCGTGGAGGCCGATTCAGTGGAAACAGTCAAGCTTTGACTGGTTTCTGTGCCCAACGTTTCTTTCGTAGATTCCGTAGTGGACAACGTTGAGGTGGCTTCCATCGTAGTGGACATAGATTCTTGGTAGGGGCCAGGAGTGACTGTGGGTGACGTTTCCACTGTGGGAGTAGAGGCTGTCTGTGGTGACGACCCCTCTGTTGAGCCTTGTGTGCTATATGGGGCTTGCTTGGTGACCGTGGACTGGGAGGTGCCTCCTTGACTGGCTGTACTTGAAAGTGAAGAGGTCGTGGCTTCAGTGGTGCTCTCCGAGCCTGATGTTGTGGAGGAGGATTGCTGAGAAAGGGTAGATTCTGTGTTTGTGACATGGGATGTTGTTTCCGACTGGCTTGACTCGGTGCTACCCCCTGATGCTGTGGAAGTTTGTCCCAGCGTTGTACCAGAGTACACCTCTGTTGTCATTGTGGGAGTAGGTGTTGTAGCTTCTCTTGATGGTGTGGACCACGCACTTGTGGGCGTTGTGAAAAGAGTGGAAAGCGTAGATGTCTGGCTTGGTGTCTCTGTTGTATACGAACTGGTTATGGTAGATGTGTTTTCTGTCATTGCTGAGGATGTTCCAGTCAGCATTTCCGATGTCAAGCTTTCCTCAGTCGTTGAAACAGTGGATACTGAAGACGTGTCAGTCCTCGTCGTTTCTTGAGTGGTTGGCTCCTGAGAGGAAGTTGTAGATGCAGTGGCAAGGGAAGCAGATTCCGTGAAGGCCGATTCAGTGGAAACAGTCAAGCTTTGACTGGTTTCTGTGCCCAACGTTTCTTTCGTAGATTCCGTAGTGGACAACGTTGAGGTGGCTTCCATCGTAGTGGACATAGATTCTTGGTAGGGGCCAGGAATAACTGTTTGTGACGTTTCCACTGTGGGAGTAGAGGCTGTCTGTGGTGACGATTCCTCTGTTGAGCCTTGTGTGCTATATGGGGCTTGCTTGGTGACCGTGGACTGAGAGGTGCCTGCTTGACTGGCTGTACTTGAAAGTGAAGAGGTCGTGGCTTCAGTGGTGCTCTCCGAGCCTGATGCTGTGGAGGAGGATTGCTGAGAAAGGGTAGATTCTGTGTTTGTGACATGGAATGTTGTTTCCGACTGGCTTGACTCAGTGCTACCCTCTGATGCTGTGGAAGTTTGTCCCAGCGTTGTACCAGAGTACACCTCTGTTGTCATTGTGGGAGTAGGTGTTGTAGCTTCTCTTGATGGTGTGGACCACGCACTTGTGGGCGTTGTGAAAAGAGTGGAAAGCGTAGATGTCTGGCTTGGTGTCTCTGTTGTATACGAACTGGTTATGGTAGATGTGTTTTCTGTCATTGCTGAGGATGTTCCAGTCAGCATTTCCGATGTCAAGCTTTCCTCAGTCGTTGAAACAGTGGATACTGAAGACGTGTCAGTCCTCGTCGTTTCTTGAGTGGTTGGCTCCTGAGAGGAAGTTGTAGATGCAGTGGCAAGGGAAGCAGATTCCGTGGAGGACGATTCAGTGGAAACAGTCAAGCTTTGACTGGTTTCTGTGCCCAACGTTCCCTTCGTAGATTCCGTAGTGGACAACGTTGAGGTGGCTTCCATCGTAGTGGACATAGATTCTTGGTAGGGGCCAGGAGTGACTGTGGGTGACGTTTCCACTGTGGGAGTAGAGGCTGTCTGTGGTGACGATTCCTCTGTTGAGCCTTGTGTGCTATATGGGGCTTGCTTGGTGACCGTGGACTGAGAGGTGCCTGCTTGACTGGCTGTACTTGAACGTGAAGAGGTCGTGGCTTCAGTGGTGCTCTCCGAGCCTGATGCTGTGGAGGAGGATTGCTGAGAAAGTGTAGATTCTGTGTTTGTGACATGGAATGTTGTTTCCGACTGGCTTGACTCAGTGCTACCCTCTGATGCTGTGGAGGTTTGTCCCAGCGTTGTACCAGAGTACACCTCTGTTGTCATTGTGGGAGTAGGTGTTGTAGCTTCTCTTGATGGTGTGGACCTCGCACTTGTGGGCGTTGTGAAAAGAGTGGAAAGCGTAGATGTCTGGCTTGGTGTCTCTGTTGTATACGAACTGGTTATGGTAGATGTGTTTTCTGTCATTGCTGAGGATGTTCCAGTCAGCATTTCCGATGTCAAGCTTTCCTCAGTCGTTGAAACAGTGGATACTGAAGACGTGTCAGTCCTCGTCGTTTCTTGAGTGGTTGGCTCCTGAGAGGAAGTTGTAGATTCAGTGGCAAGGGAAGCAGATTCCGTGGAGGCCGATTCAGTGGAAACAGTCAAGCTTTGACTGGTTTCTGTGCCCAACGTTTCTTTCGTAGATTCCGTAGTGGACAACGTTGAGGTGGCTTCCATCGTAGTGGACATAGATTCTTGGTAGGGGCCAGGAGTGACTGTGGGTGACGTTTCCACTGTGGGAGTAGAGGCTGTCTGTGGTGACGATTCCTCTGTTGAGCCTTGTGTGCTATATGGGGCTTGCTTGGTGACCGTGGACTGGGAGGTGCCTGCTTGACTGGCTGTACTTGAACGTGAAGAGGTCGTGGCTTCAGTGGTGCTCTCCGAGCCTGATGCTGTGGAGGAGGATTGCTGAGAAAGGGTAGATTCTGAGTTTGTGAGATGGAATGTTGTTTCCGACTGGCTTGACTCAGTGCTACCCTCTGATGCTGTGGAAGTTTGTCCCAGCGTTGTACCAGAGTACACCTCTGTTGTCATTGTGGGAGTAGGTGTTGTAGCTTCTCTTGATGGTGTGGACCTCGCACTTGTGGGCGTTGTGAAAAGAGTGGAAAGCGTAAATGTCTGGCTTGGTGTCTCTGTTGTATACGAACTGGTTATGGTAGATGTGTTTTCTGTCATTGCTGAGGATGTTCCAGTCAGCATTTCCGATGTCAAGCTTTCCTCAGTCGTTGAAACAGTGGATACTGAAGACATGTCAGTCCTCGTCGTTTCTTGAGTGGTTGGCTCCTGAGAGGAAGTTGTAGATGCAGTGGCAAGGGAAGCAGATTCCGTGGAGGCCGATTCAGTGGAAACAGTCAAGCTTTGACTGGTTTCTGTGCCCAACGTTTCTTTCGTAGATTCCGTAGTGGACAACGTTGAGGTGGCTTCCATCGTAGTGGACATAGATTCTTGGTAGGGGCCAGGAGTGACTGTGGGTGACGTTTCCACTGTGGGAGTAGAGGCTGTCTGTGGTGACGATTCCTCTGTTGAGCCTTGTGTGCTATATGGAGATTGCTTGGTGACCGTGGACTGAGAGGTGCCTGCTTGACTGGCTGTACTTGAACGTGAAGAGGTCGTGGCTTCAGTGGTGCTCTCCGAGCCTGATGCTGTGGAGGAGGATTGCTGAGAAAGGGTAGATTCTGAGTTTGTGACATGGAATGTTGTTTCCGACTGGCTTGACTCAGTGCTACCCTCTGATGCTGTGGAAGTTTGTCCCAGCGTTGTACCAGAGTACACCTCTGTTGTCATTGTGGGAGTAGGTGTTGTAGCTTCTCTTGATGGTGTGGACCTCGCACTTGTGGGCGTTGTGAAAAGAGTGGAAAGCGTAGATGTCTGGCTTGGTGTCTCTGTTGTATACGAACTGGTTATGGTAGATGTGTTTTCTGTCATTGCTGAGGATGTTCCAGTCAGCATTTCCGATGTCAAGATTTCCTCAGTCGTTGAAACAGTGGATACTGAAGACGTGTCAGTCCTCGTCGTTTCTTGAGTGGTTGGCTCCTGAGAGGAAGTTGTAGATGCAGTGGCAAGGGAAGCAGATTCCGTGGAGGCCGATTCAGTGGAAACAGTCAAGCTTTGACTGGTTTCTGTGCCCAACGTTTCTTTCGTAGATTCCGTAGTGGACAACGTTGAGGTGGCTTCCATCGTAGTGGACATAGATTCTTGGTAGGGGCCAGGAGTGACTGTGGGTAATGTTTCCACTGTGGGAGTAGAGGCTGTCTGTGGTGACGACCCCTCTGTTGAGCCTTGTGTGCTATATGGGGCTTGCTTGGTGACCGTGGACTGGGAGGTGCCTGCTTGACTGGCTGTACTTGAAAGTGAAGAGGTCGTGGCTTCAGTGGTGCTCTCCGAGCCTGATGTTGTGGAGGAGGATTGCTGAGAAAGGGTAGATTCTGTGTTTGTGACATGGGATGTTGTTTCCGACTGGCTTGACTCGGTGCTACCCCCTGATGCTGTGGAAGTTTGTCCCAGCGTTGTACCAGAGTACACCTCTGTTGTCATTGTGGGAGTAGGTGTTGTAGCTTCTCTTGATGGTGTGGACCTCGCACTTGTGGGCGTTGTGAAAAGAGTGGAAAGCGTAGATGTCTGGCTTGGTGTCTCTGTTGTATACGAACTGGTTATGGTAGATGTGTTTCCTATCATTGCTGAGGCTGTTCCAGTCAGCATTTCCGATGTCAAGCTTTCCTCAGTCGTTGAAACAGTGGATACTGAAGACATGTCAGTCCTCGTCGTTTCTTGAGTGGTTGGCTCCTGAGAGGAAGTTGTAGATGCAGTGGCAAGGGAAGCAGATTCCGTGGAGGCCGATTCAGTTGAAACAGTCAAGCTTTGACTGCTTTCTGTGCCCAACGTTTCCTTCGTAGATTCCGTAGTGGACAACGTTGAGGTGGCTTCCATCGTAGTGGACATAGATTCTTGGTAGGGGCCAGGAGTGACTGTGGGTGACGTTTCCACTGTGGGAGTAGAGGCTGTCTGTGGTGACGATTCCTCTGTTGAGCCTTGTGTGCTATATTTGGCTTGCTTGGTGACCGTGGACTGAGAGGTGCCTGCTTGACTGGCTGTACTTGAACGTGAAGAGGTCGTGGCTTCAGTGGTGCTCTCCGAGCCTGATGCTGTGGAGGAGGATTGCTGAGAAAGGGTAGATTCTGAGTTTGTGACATGGGATGTTGTTTCCGACTGGCTTGACTCGGTGCTACCCCCTGATGCTGTGGAAGTTTGTCCCAGCGTTGTACCAGAGTACACCTCTGTTGTCATTGTGGGAGTAGGTGTTGTAGCTTCTCTTGATGGTGTGGACCTCGCACTTGTGGGCGTTGTGAAAAGAGTGGAAAGCGTAGATGTCTGGCTTGGTGTCTCTGTTGTATACGAACTGGTTATGGTAGATGTGTTTCCTATCATTGCTGAGGATGTTCCAGTCAGCATTTCCGATGTCAAGCTTTCCTCAGTCGTTGAAACAGTGGATACTGAAGACATGTCAGTCCTCGTCGTTTCTTGAGTGGTTGGCTCCTGAGAGGAAGTTGTAGATGCAGTGGCAAGGGAAGCAGATTCCGTGGAGGCCGATTCAGTTGAAACAGTCAAGCTTTGACTGCTTTCTGTGCCCAACGTTTCCTTCGTAGATTCCGTAGTGGACAACGTTGAGGTGGCTTCCATCGTAGTGGACATAGATTCTTGGTAGGGGCCAGGAATAACTGTTTGTGACGTTTCCACTGTGGGAGTAGAGGCTGTCTGTGGTGACGATTCCTCTGTTGAGCCTTGTGTGCTATATGGGGCTTGCTTGGTGACCGTGGACTGAGAGGTGCCTGCTTGACTGGCTGTACTTGAAAGTGAAGAGGTCGTGGCTTCAGTGGTGCTCTCCGAGCCTGATGCTGTGGAGGAGGATTGCTGAGAAAGGGTAGATTCTGTGTTTGTGACATGGAATGTTGTTTCCGACTGGCTTGACTCGGTGCTACCCTCTGATGCTGTGGAAGTTTGTCCCAGCGTTGTACCAGAGTACACCTCTGTTGTCATTGTGGGAGTAGGTGTTGTAGCTTCTCTTGATGGTGTGGACCTCGCACTTGTGGGCGTTGTGAAAAGAGTGGAAAGCGTAGATGTCTGGCTTGGTGTCTCTGTTGTATACGAACTGGTTATGGTAGATGTGTTTCCTGTCATTGCTGAGGATGTTCCAGTCAGCATTTCCGATGCCAAGATTTCCTCAGTCGTTGAAACAGTGGATACTGAAGACATGTCAGTCCTCGTCATTTCTTGAGTGGTTGGCTCCTGAGAGAAAGTTGTAGATGCAGTGGCAAGGGAAGCAGATTCCGTGGAGGCCGATTCAGTGGAAACAGTCAAGCTTTGACTGGTTTCTGTGCCCAACGTTTCTTTCGTAGATTCCGTAGTGGACAACGCTGAGGTGGCTTCCATCGTAGTGGACATAGATTCTTGGTAGGGGCCAGGAGTAACTGTGGGTGACGTTTCCACTGTGGGAGTAGAGGCTGTCTGTGGTGACGATTCCTCTGTTGAGCTATGTGTTCTATATGGAGCTTGCTTGGTGACCGTGGACTGGGAGGTGCCTCCTTGACTGGCTGTACTTGAAAGTGAAGAGGTCGTGGCTTCAGTGGTGCTCTCCGAGCCTGATGTTGTGGAGGAGGATTGCTGAGAAATTGTAGATTTTTTGTATGTTTTCCGTCGTTTTCTTGTTCTCCTTTTGTTTTGTATATTGTGCCATAAAGCGTTTTTTCCTGGTTTTTTAAATGTGCTTTTTGTCATGTTAGAGATTATTTCTTTGTTGTGTTTTGAAACGTCCTGGGTTTCTTTAGTGTTTCTGTGGCTCCTTGCACTGAAGTCCCTAGAGTCATCGGCCGATATAATTTGGAACACCTGGAAAAGAGTTAAAATCATAGTGGTGGAAATTTGAAACGTTCCCGTCCAAGCGTTTATATGGTCGATATTGTAAATCTGACTGTTGCGTGCACCTAGAAAAACCCATGTTGTATAACCACGGTAATAATGATCTGTTCACTGCGAAACGTTACTATAATGACTTGTTTTAGGATCTATATATTTAACAGATATGAGCTGTAGAACATGACAATTACCTCACTAGTGTTTGGTTGTATTTGCATCCAAGCAATACTTGAAACGTTAATACGAATGGACACATTCTTTTCACGGTGTTCTCCAGTAGTTCCTGAAAAGGAGATGGTCATCAGTGTCAGTAAGATACATCTTGTGTGATAATGTTGATAAATCTACTTCTTGATATGAAGACTCTGGTTTAGGGTTTATTTAGGTAACCCTTGATCGTTATCTCAAAATGATGTTTGGTGTAGCTTCATGGTATCTATATGATATCAGCCACGTGTGGACCCGAGCTGGGATGTATAAGGAGCTCAGTGGCACGTTGGCCGCAATGTCAGGTAGTGGAACGGATCATCTGGTAGATTCATGTCGTACCCGAATTGCAGATATCATGCACTGTACATTCAGGTATGGAACCGATTACTAACAACCCGATGTGAGTTAGTGTTAAACAACTGAGGACTGGGTTAAACAAAAAATATAGACTAACTAGTTCAGATGATATTAATGCGTGTATTCTGAAGGTAGCTTGGAGTCTTTAACGGTGTGTTATACTATTTAGACGAGAGAGCTGAAAAGAATGGTTGATTCCTTCTTTGCAAACCTTCCATTTCTCATGAATAGTGTGTAGCTATTTCTATCCATAAATGATGTCATTGCAAATATGGTCACTACTAAACACCGGAGTTTGGACAAACAAAGTCTAGCCTACCTGCGCTGAAAATGAGGAAAGGGAGAACCAGTCTACACAACATCACGGCGTGATGACATACGCCGAAAATGACGTCATGATTCATTCCACTCTACTGAGCTCCTCTTTTAGAAATCATCTTGGCAAATAGACTGCTCCTGCAACATTAAATGAGTACACGCAAAAATAATGAAGTCAGGAAATTATCAATTTGATCCATTCTAGCACTTCAGTTCAATATCATTGGACATACCAACACTTTGGCACATACACAGCGAAAAGCTAAACACTTTGTTTATTAGTTTTTCATTATCAGTTGGTGAATTTAAGGAACTTTGACTTGAACTTACCTATGAATCACTTATTGGCTAAGCTACACGAATTTTTAAAGTAATTTCCGATATTTTTTCTACTATTCACTTTAAGTAAAGACGCATTGTCTAAACTTGAGAAACTGTGGAATCAAACTGTTTTGACGTCAGCAATAATTAAAGCGATGGTTTTCTGCGAAGGTATGTTTAGGGTATCAAATCTAATGGTCATTAATGTTTCCAAACAGAAAGGTTGTAATCTTCAAATTCGGTTTTGAACTGTTATTGAGTGATGTTGTACGTAATATCAGAAGACACCATATTCCCTCGTGTATAAGGTAGAGGGCCTGGGGATGAAGTGTTCACCAGTCGCATACAAGGACCGGTTTCCATTCTGTTGAAACAGAATGAACGTCTTATTCAATAAATATTCAACTCCGTACGTCAACTGATTAACAAGAAAATAAATGCAATGGGTCATTGGGTTAACGATTGCTTAGACTAATTTATCAGTTGAGGGATTTATAGGGAACTTGAGTACCATGTTCAACAAAGCCGAGCCCAATGAACGATAACACGGATCACGTTGACCTTAACATTGGCGATAAAAGCAAGCTTACGATGGCTTTCGCTTAAGAGTCAATACAAACACAATCTACAAGTATTAGTAATTTAAGTAGGTGAATATTTGTGTACATATTAACCAGTCGAAACCGACACTTTGAAGGTTATTATTTCACAAATATACTCAAATAGGCAAAAGGAACTTATTCAACTTTTGTAGAATAGTTATCATGTTATCATTTCCAATATTTATATGACTTCTGTGATGGTTATTTTAGAAGCTGAGTTGATGAAGCATGGTGGGAATTTGTATGGATATACAACTTCTTCATTCTGAATAAAAGAATAAAAGAAGTTGTGTATTCATACACATTGTCACCATTCTTAATATTTTTATGGAAGAGACAACTTGCATACAGTGTGAGATAGACGGACGCAGCCGTTTAAGCAGGACAACATGATTACCTGCTTCGGATACACCTGCCGTCATTACTGATTGTCAGCGATACACTCAAGACGCAATGATTAGTATTTTGACTCTGAACTGATAAATGTCCTTTTATGGATATTCTAATCCTTGCCAAGCATTTTCCAGGAATATCGATAGTAATCAAGGCGTCATTTTAAAACAAGCCCCGGTTTGATATTGTAGATTCTTAGCATCAACAGGTCAGCAATGTTCTTGTTTAAACTTTCTCATGCAACATTTCATGGTCGCTCGGATTAAATCGACACGTCTTCACGTAACCTGCAACAAACACAAACGTCCCTCTTGTGATAATGTATACATTTAACGTAGGTACAACACGCTGTGTTGTAAGTTTATACAAGGGTGGGGTTAGGTAGCTAAGCATGACTGGACCCTCCCCCTGAACGTGAAGGTATTTCTTCGTCAGGTGCTATGTAGCCAGGTAGCGGAAGGGCTGGAGATCGATGTCAATCCGTCAAGGCGTTAAGGCATGACAGCAGAATTATCTGGCACTCCTAGCTCCTCGCACTAATTAAGTAAGATATAAATCCATTCTGTCAATCTGTTAAACACAAAAACGACCTAACAAGCACCGCAGGTATATTAGATCACTTTGTCAAAATAATGTCAACTGTCTTACCGTAAACTTATTCACGTTTATGTTATTATTATAATTATGTGTGTTACAGCATTCAACCCTTTAGGTATCTCCCATAGTGGCGAAGATATGATTTGTACATTTTCCAAATTCAAATAAGATGCATCCTAAATGTGTATATAATAATACCAATATGCACTGCATATGTTAATATATCTTGTCCTACGCTATAACTTAACATACGGCATTATCTTCTTTATTGTTCCAAGCATTATTTAAAGCTCCATTTGCCTCAAACTGCGAGGAATTCGACATATTGTCCAGACATATTCTCCAGACGTCCAGACGAGCTTTTACTGTTCATTAATATTCAGAATGAAATAATAATTTACAATGGCCAAACACTGTAATGTTTTTCATATCTTGACCAATATTTCATTCCGTACAACGGAATACGTGCTTTCAATGGAATAGCAGTGGTCAACGTCTTAAAGCTATACTAAAACAGACTGATTCCAGTTTCTTCTGCCGTCAGAATTAGGCCAGCTTTAGTCATATACTTGCTATAACGTGTTAGTGAGGGTCATGCGCCCTCTGCACTATTACACAACTGTTATGAGTGATTGCGTGAATATTTCTTTACCTCGACATCAGTACTTTTGTAGCTATTCCCGACGACACACACTCTATGCAGGCAATTAGATGTTTTATCACCACAAGATCTACTGCCGTCAAGTTGGATCTGTTTCACCTTAAGCAATAAGAATCAGGGATGACCCGAGTAACTGATATTTCAGATCAAACGCATTCATACGTGTAATGTGTCAGTAGTTGTGAATTTGTATTTTAGTCAATAACTGAATCTCAATAATCACATTACAGACATATACTGATTTTCCTTCTCTGAGTCAATGTAGACATCACGTTAAGTGACTGAGTGAGTATATTTTGCACCGCATTTGTCACCATCAAATCTCTGATAAAACGAGCTACAACACAGATGGTTGTCAAAAGTTCCAATGTAAGGATTCGAACCCTGTCTTTTGTCTTACAAACGACACTTTGTGCATGAGGCACTCACATCTTCTGCAAGGTTAGGAATACCCTGTTTGAACCAAACATTAATTAAATATTGGAAGGAAATATGTATTTATTTCTGTATAAATAGCCAAGAACTGTACAAAATGCGTCGGTGACGGGGGCAGGGTTATTATCTTCAATTTCATCATTATTATGTTTCTGGAGGTCGACATTCGTATTCCTGATTTCATCAGTTTAAGGGGATTGTTTAATTGATACGAATTTTGTTTATCGGTGATCGGTTTATCGGTGCTATCCGGGATCGTCTTGTGGGACAGATAAGATTCCTTGCCTTGACAAATTGCTGGTTGAAAAGGAACTTATCTCACAGTATATCTGACTTGGTGCAATCAGCTTCATAAACAGATTTATGCACTACACGCATGGGGTCATACAGGGCCGTATATAACACACTTGAAAAGGTGCGTTCAAGGCAGTGTCCAGTTCAGACGTCTTACCAACTAATATCTCCACAATCTGAAAATGAAAGGTTTAGGCCCACCTTCGAAACCGAGGACATGTAAATGCTGTAATATGCATTACAATAACCATTATATGTAATCGCCCGAACGTAATATGTTTAATGCGTTTGGTGTGAAATAATAGTGTTGGTCTTTTGAAGTTTTGTTCTTGGACTGGGAGACACGCTATGTGACGTAATAGTTGCATGTAGCGTTTGCTAGTGGAGATGACTAGTTGAACACCAATAGTGAACTGTGTCACGTCACTGCCCCCCAGCAAATACCTGACCCTATACCTGAAAATTGATTAACAAACAGAACATTAAAAAAATGAAAAATACCCAATACAAATATATGGGGAAAAACATAATACTCATGCCTCTCTCTCTCTCTCTGAGTGTGTGTGTGTGTGTATGTGTGTGTCTCTCTCTCTCTCTCTCTCTCACACACACACACCATATCTATGGAAACATTCCCGACTGCAGTGTGAATAGTAAGAGGCATATACAGAATACAGGCGTATACAGAATACAGGCGTATACAGAATACAAAACGTCCCCCGTCACAGGGTCGAGATTCAAGTCCGAATGTCATTTAATCACTTATATAAATAATTCTTAGCACATGCGTCATGGAAAGCATTAGAGAAACACGACAGTCCACTTTCGGATTTAAAATACATTGTGTAACTACATATCGTTAGAGTGTTTATGTGCATAGAAATTATTTTCGTCAGGGTCAAGTTTCCGGAGAAACTTCAGCACCTTTACTGGAATGCTGGTATCTGAAGCTGTCAGTAGAGGAACAGGAAAACAAATAGAAAAGTAAAATAATAACAAAAGCATACCTTACAACAGCAAAAGAACGACTCTCATAGCCATACGTAGTTAAACTTCCGTCACAGTGTCGTGTTTCAAAGGATCCAAGGTACTACTACGAGTATCCAGCCCGTCTTGTTCAATGCATGTGTTAAATGTGTGTAGGTTTGGGTTTACCAGTCGTTCTTCTTTTCCCGCTGTTGTTTTTTTCGAAAATGACGTGTAGTCAAGATGTTATATTGGACTGTTGGCGGGTATGATATCTCCCACTAACAACGCCGCCGGAACCATATCAGGGCGGGGCCATGGTGCTCTATTCATGCTAATCAGGTAAATACGTATGTCCACACGGCTCAGTGTCTTGACTGGTTTTCTTATGCTGGTTTTATCAGACACTGTTCGTGTGGGTATGTTTCTGACAGTCTAAGTAGCAGCTCTGATAATGATGGTTGCCCGGGTGGTGTTTAGCGTTGCATTCAGCAATATTCTAGATATATGTTCTGTAAATAATCGAAACTGGAAAAGACAATTCAATGATCAACAGCATGAGCATCGACCTGCGCAATTGGGAATGGATATAATGTGTCAACCATCTCACCGAGCCTGATCGACTGATCCCGTTAGTCACCACTTATGACAAGCATGCGTAGCTGAAGATCACTCTAACTCGGATAATGTGTTAAATGTTCCGCAGTTCAGTACAAGTCGTTTCAGTACGAGTGGTATTCTTAACGTCACATTAATGGATACTGGTAGTGGCCTGTAAAAGTGTCTGGATCAGATAATATGTAACTGGCATCATGACTATCAGTCTACAGAATCGGGATATGATGACAAGCGTTATCAAAGTTAGCGAGGCTGACCACCCGATCCCTTTGTTCGGTCGAAGTCGACCCGAGTATTAAGTCTGAATAATTCAGGGTATGAAATGAAGGCGGTGAACTTGTGGAACCTGTACATATACAGTTGAAAATTCATGTATAAAACTAAAAAACAGGAAAGAACCATTCCATGTAAGCGCAATGCTGGACTGCTCCACAAAATAATGTTACATTGTGTTATAAGGTAGGAGCGCCACGAGGAATACACTGGATATCAGTGCTTAAAGGTTTAAACGTGTGTCTATAGCCGTGCAAAGACCCCACCACAAGCGGCGTCCCCTTGAGTGCACACGTCGATATCTTCGCAAGAAAGTGGAAATACAATTAAAATATTCTTTTGTTCAAACTGATACAGCTGATACCAATCAGCGTAAAACTAAAGACACAATTTTTATTAAAAAGCTGTCTTATTTTTTGAATGGGGAAACACGAATTTGGACTGCTGTAAATGATACCATCACTGCCATCTTTTCTGTTGCTAATACGACGTCATGGCAACGACATATAGCAATGCTTGTGAATGCTACCTTGAGACGTCATCATGAAGTTAGATTACAATATTACCGTTACTACTGTCTGAGGACAACACTGAAACATTTAGGAGGGAACTCTGGGTTATGTCACTATTCTCTTTATGCTGACGGAAACAAGAATTGAGACACCTATGATTTTAGCCCCAATACTGCCATCAAATCATGATGACATTCGTATAATCATTCGACGAATATGCATGTGTTAGGATCAAAGGCCAGCATCACGAGAAATATGTGTACCGCCATTCCGCAAATATCACGTTTCGGTAAACTGCCATTACAACTTGGAAGATTAATTAATTTCGTTGTTGATAATCAAATATGAGGCCTCCTCGTGTGACATCTGCTGCAAGATTGCAAGTATTGGTGTGCGGAATGATGGCATGTCATTAAGGGTCATTGCGAGAGATGACTGCTGTCATCCATCCACTATCAGCCGATTGGCCAAAAAACATCAGCAATGCCAAGACACGTTGCGCCATCGTCAAGAGGCAATAGAGACTATACCGTGGATCGTCACGTCCAGATTCCATGGAGAATGTGTGGGACATTGTGGGTCTCAGAATACTCCAGAGAGATCCAGTGCGTAAAACCTTGATGCATATGAACGAGCTCTCCATCAAGAATGGAACACGACATATCAACGTTGGAATCAATTCAAGGTCTTATGGAGTGAATGAGCAGGAGAGTCAGGGCTGCTATTGCAGTATGAGGAGAGTCAGGGCTGCTACTACAGCATGAGGAGAGTCAGGGCTGCTATAACAGTATGAGGAGAGTCAGGGCTGCTACTGAATTATGAGGAGAGTCAGGGCTGCTACTACAGTATGAGGAGAGTCAGGTCTGCTACTGCAGTATGAGTAGAGTCAGGGCTGCCACTGCAGTATGAGGAGAGTCAGGGCTGCTATTGCAGTATGAGGAGAGTCAGAGCTGCTACTGCAGTATGAGGAGAGTCAGGGCTGCTATTACAGTATGAGGAGAGTCAGGGCTGCTATTGCAGCATGACGAGAGTCAGAGCTGGTACTGCAGTATGAGGAGAGTCAGGGCTGCTACTGATTTATGAGGAGAGTCAGGGCTGCTATTACAGTATGAGGAGAGTCAGAGCTGTTATTACAGTATGAGGAGAGTCAGGGCAGCAACTGCAGTATGAGGAGAGTCAGGGCTGCTACTGAAGTATGAGGAGAGTCAGGGCTGCTATTGCAGTATGAGGAGAGTCAGGGTGGCTATTGCAGTATGGGGGAGAGTCAGGGCTGCTACTGCAGTATGAGGAGAGACAGGGCTGCTATTACAGTATGAGGAGAGTCAGGGCTGCTACTTCAGTATGAGGAGAGTCAGGGCTGCTACTTCAGTATGAGGAGAGTCAGGGCTGCTACTGCAGTGTGAGGAGAGTCAGTGCTCCTACTGCAGTATGAGGAGAGCCAGGGCTGCTATTGTAGTATGACGAGAGTCAGGGCTGCTACTGCAGTATGAGGAGAGTCAGGGCTGCTATTACAGTATGAGGAGAGTCAGGGCTGCTACTGAATTATGAGGAGAGTCAGGGCTGCTACTGCAGTATGAGGAGAGTCAGGTCTGCTACTGCAGTATGAGTAGAGTCAGGGCTGCAACTGCAGTATGAGGAGAGTCAGGTCTGCTATTGCAGTATGAGAAGAGTCAGAGCTGCTACTGCAGTATGAGGAGAGTCAGGGCTCCTATTACAGTATGAGGAGAGTCAGGGCTGCTATTGCAGTATGAGGAGAGTCAGAGCTGCTACTGCAGTATGAGGAGAGTCAGGGCTGCTACTGATTTATGAGGAGAGTCAGGGCTGCTATTACAGTATGAGGAGAGTCAGGGCAGCAACTGCAGTATGAGGAGAGTCAGGGCTGCTACTGAAGTATGAGGAGAGTCAGGGCTGCTATTACAGTATGAGGAGAGTCAGAGCTGCTACTGCAGTATGAGAAGAGTCAGGGCTGCTTTTACAGAATGAGGAGAGTCAGGGCTGCTACTGCAGTATGAGGAGAGTCAGAGCTGGTACTGCAGTATGAGTAGAGTCAGGGCGGCCACTGAATTATGAGGAGAGTCAGGGCTGCCATTACAGTATGAGGAGAGTCAGGGCGGCTACTGCAGTATGGGGGGGGGGGGGGGAGTCAGAGCTGCTATTACAGTATGAGGAGAGTTAGGGTTGCTATTGCAACATGAGGAGAGTCAGGGCTGCTACTGCAGTATGGAGGAGAGTCTGGGCTGCTATTACAGTATGAGGAGATTCAGGCTGGGGCTGCTATTGCAGTATGAGGAGAGTCAGGGCTGCTACTGCAGTATGGAGGAGAGTCAGTGCTGCTATTACAGTATGAGGAGAGTCAGGGCTGCTACTGCAGTGTGAGGAGAGTCAGGGCTGCTATTGCAGTAGGAGGAGAGTCAGGGATGCTACTGTAGTATGAGGAGAGTCAGGGCTGCTACTGCAGTATGAGGAGAGTCAGGGCTGCTACTACAGTATGACGAGAGTCAGAGCTGCTACTGAATTATGAGGAGAGTCAGTATGGGGAGAGTCAGGGCTGCTAGTACAGTATGAGGAGAGTCAGGGCTGCTATTGCAACATGAGGAAAGTCAGAGCTGCTACTGCAGTATGAGGAGAGTCAGGGCTGCTACTGGAGTATGGAGGAGAGCCAGGGCTGCTATTGTAGTATGAGGAGACTCAGGGCTGCTATTGCAGTATGCAGGAGAGTCAGGGCTGCTATTACAGTATGAGGAGAGTCAGGGCTGCTATTACAGTATGAGGAGAGTCAGGGCTGCAACTGCAGTATGAGGAGAGTCAGGGCTGCTACTTAACTATGAGGAGAGTCAGGGCTGCTATTACAGTATGAGGAAAGTCAGGGCGGCTATTGCAGTATGGGGGAGAGTCAGGGCTGCTACTGAAGTATGAGGAGAGTCAGGGCTGCTATTACAGTATAAGGAGAGTCAGGGCTGCTACTTCAGTATGAGGAGAGTCAGGGCTGCTTTTACAGAATGAGGAAAGTCAGGGCTGCTAGTGCAGTATGAGGAGAGTCAGAGCTGGTACTGCAGTATGAGTAGAGTCAGGGCGGCCACTGAATTATGAGGAGAATCAGGGCTGCCATTACAGTATGAGGAGAGTCAGGGCGGCTACTGCAGTATGGGGGGGGGGGGGAGTCAGAGCTGCTATTACAGTATGAGGAGAGTTAGGGTTGCTATTGCAACATGAGGAGAGTCAGGGCTGCTACTGCAGTATGGAGGAGAGTCAGGGCTGCTATTACAGTATGAGGAGATTCAGGCTGGGGCTGCTATTGCAGTATGAGGAGAGTCAGGGCTGCTACTGCAGTATGGAGGAGAGTCAGTGCTGCTATTACAGTATGAGGAGAGTCAGGGCTGCTACTGCAGTGTGAGGAGAGTCAGGGCTGCTATTGCAGTATGAGGAGAGTCAGGTATGCTACTGTAGTATGAGGAGAGTCAGGGCTGCTACTGCAGTATGAGGAGAGTCAGGGCTGCTACTACAGGATGAGGAGAGCCAGAGCTGCTACTGAATTATGAGGAGAGTCAGTATGGGGAGAGTCAGGGCTGCTATTACAGTATGAGGAGAGTCAGGGCTGCTGTTGCAACATGAGGAGAGTCAGTGTTGCTACTGCAGTATGAGGAGAGCCAGGGCTGCTACTGCAGTATGAGAAGAGTCAGGGCTGCTACTGCAGTATGAGGAGAGTCAGGTCTGCTACTGTAGTATGAGGAGAGTCAGGGCTGCTACTGCAGTATGAGGAGAGGCAGGGTTGCTACTGCAGTATGAGTAGAGTCAGGGCTGCTACTGCAGTATGAGGAGAGGCAGGGTTGCTGATGCAGTATGAGGAGAGTCAGGGCTGCTACTGCAGTTTGAGGAGAGTTAGGGCTGCTACTGCAGTATGAGGAGAGGCAGGGTTGCTATTGCAGTTTGAGTAGAGTCAGGTCTGCTAATGCAGTATGAGGAGAGTCAGGGCTGCTACTGCAGTATGAGGAGAGTCAGGGCTGCTATTGCAGTATGAGGAGAGCCAGGGCTGCTTTTGTAGTATGAGGAGAGTCAGGGCTGCTACTGCAGTATGAGTAGAGTCAGGGCTGCTACTGCAGTATGAACATAGTCAGGGCTGCTACTGCAGTATGAACATAGTCAGGGCTGCTACTGTAGTATGAGGAGAGTCAGGGCTGCTACTGCAGTATGAGGAGAGTCAGTGTTGCTACTGCAGTATGAGGAGAGCCAGGGCTGCTATTACAGTATGAGGTGAGTCAGGGGAGCTACTGCAGTATGAGAAGAGTCAGGGCTGCTACTGCAGTATGAGGAGAGTCAGGTCTGCTACTGTAGTATGAGGAGAGTCAGGGCTGCTACTGCAGTATGAGGAGAGGCAGGGTTGCTACTGCAGTATGAGTAGATTCAGGTCTGCTATTGCAGTATGAGGAGAGTCAGAGCTGCTACTGCAGTATGAGGAGAGTCAGGGCTGCTATTACAGTATGAGGAGAGTCAGGGCTGCTATTGCAGTATGACGAGAGTCAGAGCTGCCACTGCAGTATGAGGAGAGTCAGGGCTGCTACTGAATTATGAGGAGAGTCAGGGCTGCTGCTGCAGTATGAGGAGAGTCAGGTCTGCTACTGTAGTGTGAGGAGAGTCAGGGCTGCTACTGCAGTATGAGGAGAGGCAGGGTTGCTACTGCAGTATGAGTAGAGTCAGGTCTGCTTTTGCAGTATGAGGAGAGTCAGAGCTGCTACTGCAGTATGAGGAGAGTCAGGGCTGCTACTGCAGTATGAGGAGAGTCAGGGCTGCTATTGCAGTATGAGGAGAGTCAGGGCTGCTGCTGCAGTATGAAGAGAGTCAGGTCTGCTACTGTAGTATGAGGAGAGTCAGGGCTGCTACTGCAGTATGAGGAGAGGCAGGGTTGCTACTGCAGTATGAGTAGATGCAGAGCTGCTACTGCAGTATGAGGAGAGTCAGAGCTGCTACTGCAGTATGAGGAGAGTAGGGGCTGCTATTACAGTATGAGGAGAGTCAGGGCTGCTATTGCAGTATGACGAGAGTCAGAGCTGCCACTGCAGTATGAGGAGAGTCAGGGTTGCTACTGCAGTATGAGGAGAGTCAGGGCTGCTACTACAGTATGAGGAGAGTCAAGGCTGCTACTGCAGTATGAAGAGAGTCAGGGCTGCTGTTGCAGTATGACGAGAGTCAGGGCTGCTATTACAGTATGAGGAGAGTAAGGGCTGCTACTGCAGTATGAGGAGAGTGAGGGCTGCTATTGCAGTATGAGGAGAGTCAGAGCTGCTACTGCAGTATGAGGAGAGTCAGGGCTGCTATTACAGTATGAGGAGAGTCAGGGCTGCTATTGCAGCATGACGAGAGTCAGAACTGCTATTGCAGTATGAGGAGAGTCAGGGCTGCTACTGAATTATGAGGAGAGTCAGGGCTGGTATTACAGTATGAGGAGAGTCAGGGCTGCCATTACAGTGTGAGGAGAGTCAGGTCTGCTACTGCAGTATGAGGAGAATCAGGGCTGCTACTGCAGTATGAGGAGAGTCACGGTTGCTAATGCAGTATGAGGAGAGTCAGGGCTGCTACTGCAGTATGAACATAGTCAGGGCTGCTACTGCAGTATGAGGAGAGTCAGGGCTGCTACTGTAGTATGAGGAGAGTCAGGGCTGCTACTGCAGTATGAGGAGAGTCAGTGCTGCTACTGCAGTATGAGGAGAGCCAGGGCTGCTATTACAGTATGAGGTGAGTCAGGGGAGCTACTGCAGTATGAGAAGAGTCAGGGCTGCTACTGCAGTATGAGGAGAGTCAGGTCTGCTACTGTAGTATGAGGAGAGTCAGGGCTGCTACTGCAGTATGAGGAGAGGCAGGGTTGCTACTGCAGTATGAGTAGAGTCAGGTCTGCTATTGCAGTATGAGGAGAGTCAGAGCTGCTACTGCAGTATGAGGAGAGTCAGGGCTGCTATTACAGTATGAGGAGAGTCAGGGTTGCTATTGCAGTATGACGAGAGTCAGAGCTGCCACTGCAGTATGAGGAGAGTCAGGGCTGCTACTGAATTATGAGGAGAGTCAGGGCTGCTGCTGCAGTATGAGGAGAGTCAGGTCTGCTACTGTAGTATGAGGAGAGTCAGGGCTGCTACTGCAGTATGAGGAGAGGCAGGGTTGCTACTGCAGTATGAGGAGAGTCAGGGCTGCTATTGCAGTATGAGGAGAGTCAGAGCTGCTACTGCAGTATGAGGAGAGTCAGGGCTGCTGTTGCAGTATGACGAGAGTCAGAGCTGCCACTGCAGTATGAGGAGAGTCAGGGCTGCTACTTCAGTATGAGGAGAGTCAGGGCTGCTACTACAGTATGAGGAGAGTCAGGGCTGCTACTGCAGTATGAAGAGAGTCAGGGCTGCTATTGCAGTATGAGGAGAGTCAGGGCTGCTATTACAGTATGAGGAGAGTGAGGGCTGCTACTGCAGTATGAGGAGAGTGAGGGCTGCTATTGCAGTATGAGGAGAGTCAGAGCTAGTACTGAATTATGAGGAGAGTCAGTATGGGGAGAGTCAGGGCTGCTACTGCAGTATGAGGAGAGTCAGGGCAGCTACTGCAGTATGAGGAGAGTCAGGGCTGCTACTGCAGTATGAGGAGAGTCAGGTCTGCTACTGCAGTATGAGGAGAGTCAGGGCTTCTACTGCAGTATGAGGAGAATCAGGGTTGCTAATGCAGTATGAGGAGAGTCAGGGCTGCTACTGCAGTATGAGGAGAGTCAGGGCTGCAACTGCAGTGTGAGGAGAGTCAGGGCTGCTATTGCAGTATGAGGAGAGTCAGGGCTGCTACTGCAGTATGAGGAGAGTCAGTGTTGCTACTGCAGTATGAGGAGAGCCAGGGCTGCTATTACAGTATGAGGTGAGTCAGGGCTGCTATTGTAGTATGAGGAGAGTCAGGGCTGGTGCTGCAGTATGAGTAGAGTCAGGGCTGCTACTGCAGTATGAGTAGAGTCAGGTCTGGTATTGCAGTATGAGGAGAGTCAGAGCTGCTACTGCAGTATGAGGAGAGCCAGGGCTGCTATTACAGTATGAGGTGAGTCAGGGCTGCTATTGTAGTATGAGGAGAGTCAGGGCTGGTGCTGCAGTATGAGTAGAGTCAGGGCTGCTACTGCAGTATGAGTAGAGTCAGGTCTGGTATTGCAGTATGAGGAGAGTCAGAGCTGCTACTGCAGTATGAGGAGAGTCAGGGCTGCTATTACAGTATGAGGAGAGTCAGGGCTGCTGTTGCAGTATGACGAGAGTCAGAGCTGCTAGTGCAGTATGAGGAGAGTCAGGGCTGCTACTTCAGTATGAGGAGAGTCAGGGCAGCTACTTCAGTATGAGGAGAGTCAGGGCTGCTACTGATTTATGAGGAGAGTCAGGGCTGCTATTGCAGTATGAGGAGAGTCAGGGCTGCTATTGCAGTATGAGGAGAGTCAGAGCTGCTACTGCAGTATGAGTAGAGTCAGGGCTGCTACTGAATTATGAGGAGAGTCAGGGCTGCTATTTGAGTATGAGGAGAGTCAGAGCTGCTACTGCAGTATGAGTAGAGTCAGGGCTGCTACTGAATTATGAGGAGAGTCAGGGCTGCTATTACAGTATGAGGAGAGTCAGGGCGGCTACTGCAGTATGGGGGGGGGAGTCAGAGCTGCTATTACAGTATGAGGAGAGTCAGGGCTGCTATTGCAACATGAGGAGAGTCAAGGCTGCTACTGCAGTATGAGGAGAGTCAGGGCTGCTTTTGCAGTATGAGGAGAGTCAGAGCTGCTACTGAGTTATGAGCAGAGTCAGTATGGGGAGAGTCAGGGCTACTTTTACAGTATGAGGAGAGTCAGGGCTGCTACTGAATTATGAGCAGAGTCAGTATGGCTAGAGTCAGGGCTGCTATTACAGTATGAGGAGAGTCAGGGCTGCTATTACAGTATGAGTAGAGTCAGGGCTACTATTGGAGTATGAAGAGGGTCAGACTGGGGCTGCTATTGCAGTATTATTCTGCAGTGAAGCACGATGTATGCTAGTACAGTTTTCACCCACATGTGTCCTGGGTGGCGGGCGGACGTGAGAGCCTGTGTAGGGTGGCATTTGCAAGCCACATGTAGTGTATTTTATCAGTAAAGACGGGGTTTTAATGTGATGTTATCAATAAAATGAGCAAGTACTTAGGCTTAATCAGCGTCTTAGCACATGTACATGGTACTGTGGGCGCTGATAAAGCTCAGTTGGTGTTGCGTTCGTAAAAGCGCGAATTGATCATCACCAGTGTGTATATGATATGATATGCTCACCCAATAAGAAGCTGATATTTATGAAGAACCCCAGACAGTATCGAACCGCGTTGCTGTTGACATAAAATGTTTAGTTGTCTAATTTTTTCTTGCTCGGCAAAGTTGTTAGCACTAAACATATCAATCACTTTCGGCCGTTGGAATCTTTCTTGTCACTGTTTGGGACTTGCGTTGGCACAAACACAGTAACATACGCGACAGAACACCGACATGGCGATCATTAGTTCCGTCCCAACGGCTGTTTGGGTTTTGACGCGTGGAAAATAACAGTTATAAAGTTCTTCGTAAAATACTAATTTACTGCCTTAGAATTGTCCAAAACAATAAATCTGGACTAGTCATTTTCTTAAAAAATGAACAAATGATTGATATCACTAATTTGTCTAACACGTTTGACAAAACTGTGATAGGCAAGATTCACCACATGGCAAATTTGTGGATTTGCGTGCGTTTGCTGTCTTGGCTGCGTGTGAAAGGGATAAGGGCTCTGAGTTAATGGGCCTTACTTGACGCACTGTGCCAGGATCACCCGAAACAGCTTTGATGCATTATTGTAATCTTTGAATAACATGAATTGAAGTAGGACCAGATGTGCAGAACGACTTACCTGTTTGCAGGTACAGAACGCATTGTTAATCCACCTATCAACAGAGTGGCGTCGGTTCATACCAGTATCTTCACCACATAAGAATTGGTTGTCATTTTGAAAATGTCAGGAAGTTCTGACAGCATTCATTGATTACAATAACAGAGGGACATTTAGGTGCATTGGTTTCAAATCTCGTTGACTTAAAATATTACTCTACAGTATTTATTGAGAAAAACAATTGTTAAGGCATAACTGACTGCACAGGTGAAAGCACTCGGTTTCAAATTTCAGTCATATAGGAGGGCGTCTCCTCGATATGTACAGTGATATGTGTTGCCGGCACTGAGAGAACGAGATTGAGCGCAGTATGGAGGGGTGGAGCGGGTTATAAGGCCGGACACGCAGTGCAGTTGGCAGTTACCTGCACCAGTAGATTCCCAGGGGAACTGTTGTGCAGGAGCATTAACATTGATGAACATTTCCATAACACCAGCAAGGCAATCTACATTTTGCTAAAATATTAAATTCGATTATTATGACTAGATTTTAGATTAGAAGTTCGAGTAAAAGTGAGTGACTGAGAGAGTTTAGTTTTACGCCGCACTCAGCAATATTACAGATAAATGGTGGCGGTCTGTAAATAATCAAGTCTGGACCATACAATCCAGTGATCATCAACATGAGCATCAATGTACGAAATTGGGAACTGTTTCGAGCATAGATGGGAAACTAGTGTGTAGATGAACATATACCCAACTGTCATTGTAATGAATGAGTGCGTGTGTGAGTGAGTGAGTAAGTTAAGATGCAGTCATATCGGCAATATATTAGCCACATGCTGAATAAAACTAGTCCCAATTTCACAATACATTCATAGATGATGTTGTTCATCCATACATTGTCCTATTATCCTTCCTAATAAAGTAATACACTTAGATTTTAAGAAACATTTACACATGTTATGAAAACGTTACAGTAACTGACAACCGAAAGACATACGCCGAAAACCAAATACTTTAACAATGTGTTAGCCAAATGAAACGTGACTGTGTGTTATCTTTTACCAGGCAATTTGAGTTAAATGTTTCAGTATTGTTTACGATAATATGGTGAGTGTCAGAATTATTATAGGATTAATATACATGCTTTCCAGTCCACAGTCCATTTCTCGATAGTCTAAATGGGGATAAACGATTACGATGTGTGTCCAGTTCAAGCTAACGGCTGCAATATTTCCAAAGACTGAAGGTAAACCCATTTGTGTAGGGAAATGTAGCCTATGTAAGTCCACAGGTGAAGGGCAGGGCGTCACTCTGTTATGGTGTATATTGTACGTAACAAAACATGATTTGAGACGAAATACATTGAGCTATCACAACCATGCCAGAAAATGTTATATGAACATAGCTCCGAAAAGAGACTAGGAATTCAGCCATAGAAATCCAAAACACCCATATCTGCCAAATGTTATCCCTCTGGCCTGACACATATCAGTTTCGGACGGGGACAGGAACCAACTCATTTCAGGGTGCAGTGCAGTTCTTATATACCAGCTATATTTACCCCAATCGCTGACCATTGATTGGCGACGAGCTATCGACCTGCGCCAGCCCACTGACCTTGCGAGCCAGGCTGACAACGAGCACAGCCATGGCGGTTGCCGGGCTGAGGCTGTTGCACAGAAAGGGCAAACGTTGGGCTATGTTAGTTTTGGCTTATCATCAGCGCGAATGTCAGTGTCGTTAGAAACTTTACTGATTATAAATGTTGTGCTCTTTTATCTTGTAATATGGATGAGGTTGAACATAGGGGGAAATATTCTTTATATATTCCATTAACTTTTAGAATAAACTAGATAACAACTTCTTTTACCAGGTGAGTGCTACGTTTCGATACAGATTCTTGTTCTGCCCATAAAGTGCTAAACAACCGGACAAGAACATGTGTGGAAACTTTGCGCTCACGAGAAAATGTTATCAATAAATTGTGTTCTATGTTATGCTTTCCATGGTCTATGGAGAAATGTTTAGTTGGTGTTGCACTTGAAAGAAAAAAATGTATTAAGTTATGTTTGTCACAAGACTGAAATATCACTCCATATTTGTCTGAACAGTTATACAGTCAATTAGCATTTTATATAACCGGTGAAGTTCGAGTGTAAATCAATACATCGTATCAGCGTTACGTTCCCAATCTCTTCTCCGTGCGTTATATTTGTCCGACTACACGTGCGACGAAAACTGGTTCTGCGTTATCTGAGTAAAGACCATCTACACAGTTATTCAAGATAACTGTTCCCAAGGGCTTTCGCACACTTTGTTTCCACGTGTGCAAACACTTATGATTCTTTAAAGAAGGAAATACCTGTCCTGAGTAGTATTCAAGGTTTGTAAGGACCATACCCATTTCCCATAAGCTTCACAATTCTTCATCTGACACGGAGCTGAATAAATGTGAACTTGCAAATAAACACGGTCAAAGTTTCATATACCCTGTGGTGACATAATAACCTGTAATACAGCCTGACACTGTAGTGACTGCCGCTGTCTCTTTACATCGTTCATCTACACGTAAAACAGTAATGTGAGTGAGTTTTAAGCCATTTTAGCAATATTCCAGCAATATAACGGCAGGAAACAGCAGACATGGTCTCCACATGGTGTACACATTGGGGGAAAAGACCCCTTGTATTCTCTGTGGCGAGAAAACGCATTAACCACATGACTAACGCGCCCGTAACGTGTAAGTGACATGAAAACCTCATAATGTATTTCTTCTTTTCTTACTCAGAGCTGTTTCCAGTAGCTGATAATCCTTCCTACCTTCGTCATATGTCGTCTCATTCCTACAGTGTCACCCAAAGGCATCTCATATCATACTTTCCTGGCGCCCAATGTCAACATACCTCATCTTTTATACAGTTATATGTGCTTTCCCAACCTCAAGTCATCTCAACGCACTTGACCATTGTAAGCAATTTTATTTCCCAGATAAATAGTAAAACAACATATGTGTTAAGTGGTACATACCACAAATGAAAAGTAATTAAAATTTCAGAAATGTAAAAGAGGACAGTTGCAGATTTCAAATATGGTAAAACGTTACGCTTTTCCCACAGTCGCCGGAAACTCACTGGTGACCTGGTGATCGCCGGAAACTCACTGGCGACCTGGTGAATGTTTCTATCTACGACTACAGTATCAGTATATATGGCTTGGACCGGACATGTGGTTATACAGCTGTCTAGACAGATTGCGGAGATTCACGTCGCTCACTGCAGGGAGGTATCCCATGACATCAAAAAGGCGCTGACACTTCTTCTCAATGAGGGACACCTGAGCGAAAGTCAAGCTCAGTCGCCATTTTGAAATTCTTTCCTTTGAATTCTTTCTTATGCACAAAGAACCACAGTCATCATGTGTGGCATGGGTGATATTGTAAATATAACCTTTTATCTCGTCTGTAAGGTCCAGGTCTATGAAGTCAAACAACTGCTTTGCCATGGTCAGAGGTCTTTCGGCTAAGTCTTCATAACGAATCGTCTTAACACGTCCAGGAAACCTTCTGTTCATTTCCCTGGAGTCATCAACATCCTGCTTAACCCTTCTGCAGAGACGGTTTGAGGATGCACCAAGATCTGAAACTTTAAACTGGCCAACATTTAACTGTGACAAAAGGACGGCCCTTGGGTCCCGTATCAAGTGCAAAACCTTCATTTTGTTATATTTATTCATGAGGTAAGTGACGTTTTTCATTCCTATCCGGATGACTTTAGCAGCGGCCACACTCGACTTTTTACATGTATTTTCTAGTAGCATAGCGCAGCTTGCAACTCTCTGTTTATATTCCTGGTGGTGGAAACAGTAATGGAAGGGCGCTGTGTCCGGACTGGACTTCATGTGGTACTGACCCAGTGTGGACGCCTCCGTCAGACTGGTGTTGCACAAGAGAATGCTTTCAAGGGTTGACAACCTGAAACATTAGTCGTTGAATGAATTAACAAGCATCAACAGACTACTGTCTGCTTCAATGCAATATATTGGTTCCTCTAGGGTGCATGCAACCAACGCAGCCTGATGACGGTTTTCACGTCCTGTTCCCATTCCCGGGTAGGAAAACAGGTAACGTTATGTATGTTGCTATAAGCCATGACATGACTCACAAGCATTCGACTTTAAGTTATCAAATATATCAGAACATCGCTGTCAGGACATATTACCCTCTGCCTATTAGACACAGGACATTTTACGTCTATACACCGTAACACGACCCCAGAACAAATCACTATTCGAACTTTAACTGTTTGTATTACGCCCACTTGTGATACTGCTGCTGCTCCTCCTCCTCGAACTACTACTACTACTACTACTACTACTACTACTACTACTACTACTACTACTACTACTAGCAAATGTACTGTAAGTCCCCATTGTCCCTAGTATGGTGATACACATTTAGTTGTTGGCAATATATAACCTGTTTTAAACTGTATTGTGATCTGTAATGAAGCTGTTTTAGAGTTACGTGCTTGTTTTATATCAATATCCGTGATATTCTAGTAGGGTGTACTGACATTCTCTCAAAGTTTTTTAACATTACCTTTTTCTAGAATTACGTTTTTTAAGTGAGACCCAATTATTTCTTTACACCCATACTCGTTCTACACCCATTAATTCTGAGCATGGTTCTGATAAAACGGGAGACGACACATGTATTTCTACTACCCTAATCGAGTGCCACATGTCTGTTTGTCATTTTCCCGTCTGATTTAACTAGTTTAGCTTAAGGTGAGGTGACTTACTGAAGCACATAGGTCTGGGCACACTCGACATTTTCATACTGCAATACCCTGAAACTGTCAGTGTTCCTCTTCAGATAACGCCACCCACCTAAGTATATTTTACGAACGTATCATTAGCACTGCTGCACTTTCGCAAACGCTGTGACAAACTGAAGAGTATTTAATGTATTGTTACTGTCTTTGTAGGTGATCATTCTTCCCTCCGGCTAAGTTGTTCAGGCGTTCGACCTCATGGAGTGGCTCAAACACATAGAATACATCCGGGTGTCGCTGGACAACAGCACCGGTAAACGAAGACCCACTGCGCATGTACGTCAGAATGATCAGCATCGTCCTCTGCTTGGTCCTTCTGGTGACACCTGAAACAATGGGGATGGTGTACTATGAGAACAATACGGACAACATGTAATTCAAAATCTGTGATGGGATTAAGGAAGATGAAT
Organism: Haliotis asinina; assembly: GCF_037392515.1. Lineage (NCBI taxonomy): Eukaryota > Metazoa > Mollusca > Gastropoda > Lepetellida > Haliotidae > Haliotis > Haliotis asinina. Next base: position 54,896,911 of record NC_090289.1, read on the forward strand.
TAAGAAAGTGTCCCCTTTCTCGGGTTAAAAATGTATTGTTCTGACGATATCAATTTAACGTTTCGTATAATGAGGCAGTATTATACGTTGTGCAATAATGTTTCAATTTTTATGGTGTACCAGTAGACTCGGTAATGTGTGTGGTGGTGCTACATTTAGATCGGAAATAGCTTCAGACAAAATGATCTGGAAAGGACTTCGAGCAACATATTCCAGAATCATCTAACAAGTGCATGATTTTCTAGATTTAAAAAAAGTGTATATTAGTTGAGTTACTGTAGTTTAGAACTGAACATCATGATCATTTGAATGCCTTTTGAATGTGTACTGCAACACTATTTTGTAGTGATACCTTTGGATTGATCTGAAGCTTAGAATATAGTTATAAATTGCAGCACATTTCTTTTCTGTTTGTTCTTTAGACACCTTGTTCCAGTTACCGTTTTAGTTTCAGCTTGGGAATCAGACCTTTACGAGATGGTCAGATCAAGAGATGGTCAGATCACGAGATGAAATTTACATCATTCTGTATTTAACATTACAGCAGACATATGTCATCACAGAACTGCAATTTTCCAATACAGATTCTTTCATCCCGACGAATGACACAACTGTATGAATCTATATCACCCATCGACATCCGTATAACACTACGTCTTACACGTGACCGCAAAGTAACATTTGAGGATTGATGTTTCCACATAATACCTCATCACTACAAATAACGTCAAGGTGCATTGCAAATTTGAACAGTTCGCGGGGATATACATGCTTCCGGAAATATAGGAGCGGAACACATACTTATTTAGTTATTTGCCCTTAAACGCCGCAGTCCGCAAGATCCCAACTATTTGACGGAAGTGGTATATAATCATGCTTGGATCAGACAATTCAGTGATGAAAGGCATGATCGATCAACGCTGTTGAGAAGCGATGTGACATGTGACAGTCACGTGTCGAACCTGACCACTAGATCCTGTTAGTCGGGTTGCTAAAGATATATGCATGTAATCTTCAACATTTCATACAAGGAATATGTGACGGGTCAGATAGACAAAAAAAGCGGGTGATTGCCTACCAAGACTGGTGACATCATTATATTTTCGAAGGATAAAGGGGTTGACGGGTAATGTACCCATCTTGTCGACGGGTGGTGACCACTGGGCGACCGTTCCGAGGAAGGTCATCCGTGTTCTGTCTTGCGTGGTATCGATGCTGGACACGGTAAATCGTGGTTATGTTTACGTCGAAATGACAGACACACGGGGTTCGAAACGTGTGATAGCCTGTTTTCTTTTGCAGTTTGACTTAGGTGTGGCATTGTTGGACAAGGAGTGACAGACCGGACTTCTCTGCAGTCTTATACCCACCAATGGTGGTGACAATTCGTGCATGTTCGATTGTATAAAAGTGTGTTCATGATACCAACATGTTCACTGGTATGATACCTCATATATGTCCAAACCTGATATTAATTTAGGGTTTCAAGTTTGTTTAATAAATAAATAAATAAATAAATAAATAAATAAATAAATAAATAAATAAATAAATAAATAAATAAATAAATAAATAAATAAATAAATGAAGAAAGAAAGAAAAAAAAAGAAACAAGCTTATGTGTGTGAGTATATACATGTATTAGATTTAATCATCGCACGTAGAGACACGACTTGCGTTTTCAGTTTCATGTATAATATTCGAATTCTAATGGCCAATTTTTGTTATTTTAGCAGATTTTTTGTTATTTTATTGTGTTTCAAAAACGATTTGAATACAGTTTTTTGTTTTATGTACGTTGATACACAGAGACACAACTTTTGATTCTTGTCGCGTTTGTTTCATCAGGGTCACAACCATCTCAGTAAAACTTTCAAAACATCTTTCTAGTACAACGGAGGATCTTTCCAGATCTGATTCTTCAGTGACAATAATGATATTTATTTCGTTTCAGTTGAAAAAGCATTTATTTGTCATGGATGGCACAGAAGACAATTCTTCCCGCTAACAGCTGATATTATCTGTATATTTAGTTGTTCTTGACGCATGCTGATAAAACAGTTGAAATTGTGAGATGGAGATATTTCACTGTAGTATCCATGTTGTTTCCACCAGCTGGTGGAGCGGTGAAGCTCACTGATTGTGCTGATAGCTGTGGTTCTTCTGTGGCTTGGATGCTCATACTTTCAATCATTGGTTCACTTGTAACTGATGCCATCGTGTGAGCTGCTTGACTAACGGTAATTTCATCCACCACTTCCCTTATTTCATTAACTGTCTGACTCGATACAGACTATATAAATTCTAGCGTCTATGTATTGCTCCAAATAATTGAACTTAACGCCATATGGACCAGCTGTACCTTCAATATCAATCAGTCTTTGATCAAGAACATTTGTTCAGGGTTGTTGTACATGGATTTGGTTTAATAAAAGAAATGCACATACGTACCGATCAAATTGCGGTTTTGAATCCTGGTGATGTGGTTGATGTCCTTTCCAGCAATGTGCACGCTCAACTCTGAAACATGCGATATAACATGCACAGTAAAATACTGAACGTCCATCCAAGAGAAACATCACACTAGTTTATCAACAGAAACAGATTCCCGAACTACCGACAGGACCTGCATGTCAAGCATCCCAACAGGCGACGTTCCTGCAGTACCACGGTTACCTGCAAATGGCCTGTGAATGTGAAATATATTATCTGTCGTTAGGTGGATGACTGAGAGTGTGGGCTCGAATCATGGACAGGACTCAGCTCCACAAACAGGTTTAGAATCTGCTTTACTGAGAAAGTGCAAACCCATACTTCAATCATGTCGATACCAGACAATCCAGTCAAATAAATTATTTTAAAAATACAGCGGGAGGATATGTGGGAAGGTCACTGGGTGGGTTGAAATTGTATTGATGGCTGTACCTGATGGACCAGAATCTACAGAACAATAACATGCACAATACTCACTGTGAACAACACATACTGCTGTACAACACACTACAACCCAAACAAGCTTCACGTATCGGAGTCGCAACATAACACAGTCGCCACTGAAACACAGACACACAGCTGGAAGTCAGTGTGTGTTCCCGTGAGGCACTGACCTACACAATGTACTTGCAAGGCACGAAAAGAGACAAAAATATGAAATCCGAGTGTGTTGTGGGAATTGGATTAGTTTAATATTACCACACCGATAACACATGTTCCTTGAACCGTTCACATGGCTATGTGTGTGAATGTTGGCATTTATCATGTATGAAGTGCTCATAACAACCGTGTAACGGCAGGCAGGTTGAGGTCACACTTGAACTTGATACTACCAATAACCATGCCTATGAGAAGTTCGTTTTGCATAAACTAGTTGTTTTGATGAAATCATGTGTCGCAAGTTTCGTATACATCATGTCCTGAAATGTCCAGTAAGGGCCTTGTACAGGAAAATCGTGTTCGATGATTTTTTGGTCTATTTTCAAAGATTAGATTCATCAGTTATACAAGTGTGCATGTGCCTTATATGCTGAAAGCGATGATGCGTCGCCACAAAGTGAGCGGTACTCACGTTTACATTGAGGCCATGTCCTTTTGTAAGTGAGCAGACCGACGGTGGTGGCAGCGTGTGCTTGTCAGTAGCATGTGGCACACAATGAAGGCCGAAGTGTAAACGGATCTATCTCATTTTAGGAGTCATGGGAGTTATAATCAATAACACTGACAGAAACTCAGATGGATGCCGATTCAATATTCAGATTGTATGCTAACCTGAATATCTGAAATATTTCAAAGTTGCTCAGAACGTGCATCTCTTGTAAAAGAAAGATAACGAACTTCTCCCGTTGTAAACGTGGGGTATGGCAAGGAGAAACATTGTCACCCCTTTGTTTGTATTGTTTCATCACCATTCATATATTCTTGTCAAAGCTTTGAATTGAAACGAAATGAACTTCATTAACGAACAGAAAAATATATTATCATGTTTGTACCATTGATGTCAAACGAGGACGTTTTAGAAGTTTCATTCCAAAGATATTTTTTTAAACTGGAAAATTTTGGTTTTTCCAAGACCGAAGTAGATATGTTTTGCGGATCCAAAAGGGATTACAGAAACTGTTTCAAATGGGGAGGATTTACGTTTGAAACTCGGTGTCAGCTTGCACAAAAACTGAAAATAATTAGTGCGAAGCAATGTTCATCAGAATCAGTCTATGGAGGAATGTGTTATATTCGATGCCAGGGGCGTATATCACACGTCATTGTTGTATTAATTTGTCTATATTGTAACGAAATGTGGTCATCTGAAATATTTTCATACAAAATATCCACTGTCGTTTTATTAAACAGCTTACGTCACCAAGAATTAAGAGTAATTAACATTTTATGATAAACAGGGAACTTGAAAGTTTTTAACCCTTTCTGTAGGAAAACCTTTAAGTATATTTTATCATGTATAAATTACTTTTTAATAGTAAATCAATGGATTTGTTTCTTGTCGTTTTCAACGCAATTCTAAACACTAGTCCAGCTATAGGACGGCTGCATATGTATATATATTATCGAGGCTGAACAAGAACAATCCAGTGATGAGTCTCGATCAATGCAAGTAGGATATCACCTATCCAGTCACGTTATTCACATATCACGACCAGCTTTTTTTTGTTGAAAATCATTTTGAATCTTCACGAAACATGGAACCGTAAATAGATATAATGTATGAAACGAATATTTAACTAACGTGTTTACATGGAGATACCACAAAAGTTTCAATGTCAAGGTTATCTTACATAGAATTAAACCAAATGATTTTCATTTGCAATCTTGGATAATTGTAAGGGTCAAGCCCCAGATTTTCGCAGCTCTGTTAGAGCTAAGATAGTCGTAAGTTAGTGTTAATGTATGGCACTTACGGCTATCTTAGCGCTAAAAGAGTTTCGAAAATCAACGTCCAAATCTGTAGTTCAAGTTCCATTTAAGAGGTTGGCTTTGTGTGCTGGCGATTATGTGCCTGATTCTGAGGGTGTGGGTTCAAATCCCAGATGGGACTCCACCCATGTTGGTAGAAGTTAATGATTTTTGTGTTTTAAGCAACTATATAATGTAAACGTATTGATGCTTAACGTCACTCTTATTACTGTTCCACCTATGTGGTTGTAGTCTGTAAAAATCGAGTTTGGACGAGACAGTCAAGTGATAAAGAGCATGTGGGATACGATCACTTGTCAACCAAGTCAGCAAGCCTGACCATCCAACCTCGTTTGTCAACTCTTACAACACATAAGGGTTGCCAAAGATCAAGTCTGGCCCGTATCGTAAGTAAAGGATACAACATGACCCGCGGGCATTACGAAAAAGTAAGGATGTTTTCCTGAGAAAAAGTGTCTTGGAAGTGTCCGTTATTGGGACGGCATTTTTGTAGCTATTTTGAAGGCTTACTCACCTTTGCTGAAATGTGGACGATACTATCAGACTATATTGCTGCTTTTACTGTCTTTGTCCACTTGAATAAGTAATGTTACTATTCTTGCAGTTCCTTGCGACGCGCTAAATTAAGACATCACCAACACACTATGGACGGAACTTATATCGCTCAGATTCTCACATGTTAAGAACTTACAAGTATCATAAAACGTTCTTTAACCAGGCTAAAGTATGGAAAGAATGTGTGATTTCCACATGGTGCGTACCATGCAATTAGTTAGATCATGCACATTCACAGACAAATGAGCCGTTGTTAAAACATTCCGATTTCTTTCACTGAGTAAGGCGTCCAACTGACCCACCTAGGCAGCTGCATCATTCGCTACTATTAGTTGTGCAAACTCGTGTCAGTGGGCAGTTCACTAAGCTATATTGCATACCAGTGTACTCTGATATGTTTCTATAGTTGTCGGTAGCTGCTAGTGCTACCATATCATTTCCATGGCCTATGAATGGTGGCTGATTTGGGCTCACTTTCTCGCCTCCAAAATGTAAGGCGAGAAAGCGATGGCCCAAATCAGCCACCTTACCTATACCCATATGAATGTGTGTCGTCGACTGATTGAACGCTGTACGTTTTCTGACGTTCCGATTTGTATTTAATGGCCTTATACAAAGATTTTCGTGTCCACAATGCATGTAGTTATGTATTTAGGAATTCAGTTTGCAACGCCCAAAGCGTGTTCAGTTTTCTTATTTTATTTATAATGTATAAGCACATGCATTTTACATGGCAGACAGAGAGAAAAGTCAACAACATCATATTATCATTTATCGATAATTCATAACGCTGCTTTCTGTTGGAACGGTTGTGTACAGGGGTACAGACATGTTAAGAAGGTGGTCCTGACTTTGTGCGGGTAGGTACCCCATTGCCCGGTACAATGGATGACATATTTTGTCAATGAGCGACACCTGCATGTATGGCAAACTCTTTCGCCAGAGGGACACCTTTTCTGTAGAATTTCTCGAGCTGCAGTAGGCACCGCAGTTGCTGTTTCTGGTTGTAATACTTCGAATGTGGTCTCTGTTTTCATCAGTGAAGTCAAGACCTATGAAGTTGTACATCTGTGTAGCCATATTCACAGGCATCTCAGCTAAATCCTCATACCGAATTGTGGCAATTCGGCCGGGAAACTGTTTCTTCATTAACAATGAGTCATCAAAATCCACCTTTGCTCTGTTACACAGCATTGCTGCAAATTTACCTAAACTATCGAAATTGAATTCTTGAAGTTTTTGCTGAGAAAGAAGCGTTGGCCTTGGATCACGTATCAAATGTATGATTTTCATGTTGCCATGTTTCTCCAAGAGATGCGTCATATTTTTCATGCTATATCTGATTGTCTTAAGGCAAGACACACGTGACCGGAGGCACGCTTTTTCCAACAAATACACGCACTTCTTAGAGTTTTGGACGTTCGCCTTTGTGCAGTAGTAGTAGTTCATTGTATCCAAACTGTCAATCATATGGTGCTGATTTAAAGTATCAGCGTTTATCTCAGGTAAGCGGCAGAGCAGGATATTCTCAAGGGTCATTTCGCTGAAATCAATGAACTCAGAAGGTCAAATTGTAAATACCTTGAATAGAGCTATTTTCACAGTTTCCCTTTGCTAACTGAATAGTTTCCATGAGTGAGTGAAATTGGTTTTACGCCGCACTCAGCAACATTCCAGCTATGTGGCGGCTGTCTGTAAATAATCGAGCCTGGAAAAGATAATCCAGTGATCAACAACATGAGCATCGATCTACTCAATATGAATGCATGTATCTAAATGATCCCGTTAGTCTCCTCTTACGACAAGCAAGGGACCTAGACGGAATCTTCACGAGTCAGTTAAGAACGTTAAGCTGACCTGTATTTTTGCTTCAAGTAACAGTACGGACCTTTTATGTTTAACTTTGCTATTCAGCCTTTTCTGTCTCATTGTTAAAGTAAAACATATTACTTACTATGTTTTGGAATACTGGAGAGCATCCAATGAGCTCTGATTAGACAGATGTGCGTATGTATACAGAGGCTCAAAAACATAGAACACTTCCGGGTTCATCTGGATGATGTTACCAGTGAAAGATGACCCACTGCGCATGTACGCCAGAATAACAACCGAGGTCTTTTGATCAACAGCCAAGACATGGTCTGTAAAAGTGAGACACACATTTGTCAGAATTAAGTGTTTCAAACCTACCAAACTATTATGTATGCGTATAATTTGTAAAAAAACCGCAAAAAATAAAAAATGACATTTATTGATAGCATGCCATTGACGTCAACGGAGCTGATCTCAGGGATCTACTGGACAGGTCGATTGTCGTATGGCGGCACACATACCGTTAAACTCAACATCCTGGCAGACCAATTTCTGAATCGATTCTTTATAAGCTGTTTTAGAAATTAGTGTATTCCTTCGCTTAACAGAAATATCTTACGACAATATTTCAAAGGATTGTTCAGTGTGACACTTGAGTGAATCTAGATCAATCTGATTAGTCCATTCTACCGTTCCGTAGATGGAAACTAAGATAAATTCGTAGACATACCGTTAGTTTTTGCATCCTTTTGACCCAGAGTTTTCAGATGGTGATATGACACAGTGTAAAGGTTTGCATCAGTGTATCCTGAAACATCTAAATAACACAATAAACTCAGTAACGGTCGCATGGAACATGTTACTCATTTCTGAGTGTGTTTCTTGTCCTGACCATCGCAATAACGAAACGGGTTTGATCGAGCGTCTTTATCCCTGTTTGAATGTATGTTGGGACAAAGGGACATACATATACCACATTTCCCTGATTGTGGTCAGTGTCATGCTGCACCGAGTTTTGTTTCCATGCAAGTGTTAAAGAAAACCGTAAATTCAACATAAATGCCAAAACAATTCTACAGTGTTGTTTTAACATTACGTACATGTAAGTGGACTGATACCGACGTACCTCTTACTGTTATGCGCCATGCTGAAGTGAGTATGTTAGAAGTAATGTCACTCTTACCCGCATTCCTACTGCATCACGGCGTGTCATCATATTGTGAGGAAACACTACCTTTCTTAGACGGTTACCCCTGGTTACAATCGATTATCATGGGTATGGTGTTGAGAAACCTTGAAATATATTGTGGTCACAACTGCAATTCGAACCCACAATCATTGGTTGCTGGCGTGCTTGGGCGAATGGGGCGCTGCAGACAGATGGACTACCAGAGCTCGAATGTTAACTTACTAATGAGGATCACGACAGCGGACAGGATTGCAGCCAAGACAAGGAACATCTTCATCCGGTTCCTGTGCTTGACCATAAAGCACTGAGCAGATCTGTAGTCAGAGATAAAGCACTGAGCAGATCTGTAGTCAGAGACATATATATTCTGGCCCAGTTCTTTTTGTACAGTGTAACTGTGATGCTTAATGCTGCGACTATTCAAACCTACACTGAACTTGTGGACTTTCGAAGTTGGAAAGACATAGCACAAAACTTTAACAAAGAATTCATCAGCTTTTAAACTTGAATGGTGTTATATAGTGGAACAATGTGTAATTGATGTAAAACACTATGTGTGTCAGTAAGTTTGGTTTTACGCCGCTTTCAACAATAGTTGTTATTCAGCAATATCCAGAAAATCAGCTTCACACGTAGTACCCATATGAGGGGAATGGAACCCAGGTCTTCGGCGTGACGAGCCAACGCTTTAACCACTAAGCTACCCAACCGCCCTTCTAGGAGTTATGTAGTTATGTGCTTGTATCACGAGGTGATGGGACGTATATCCATAGAGTGACAACATATTCCTTATTGACACTGCAAACATTCGCACATTGAAAACAATGTGAATAAATGCACATAAGATGTGAAATTCAGTCATTTAACTTATTGTCTGCATTTCAAGTATATCCACAAGTATAATAATAGACGAGTTCCTGTAATGGTAAATGCAGGTAGCAGAGGTATTGTAAGTCCCCATTGTCCCTAGTATGGTGATCTATCCTCTGTTGTTGGCGATCTATGGCCTGTTATTATATTGTACTGTCCAAATAGTGATACTATTATATTTTTACGATTCTATGCTAGTTTTAATACTAACTTTGATAGTCTAGTGGTTTTACAGTCCTTCGTCGACAGGTTCTTCATAATATGCATATATACTTCTTTTGTATGTCACGTATGTTCTGCAACGATATGGCTGCAATATTGCCGATGTGACGTTAAATATTAACTCACTCCTGTAATGATAAACACTCCTTGAAATTCGGTAAGCGTGATAGAATATCATCCCTTGACAAAGAAATATGTAGCCATGCGATAGTTGATTGGCGGATACCTCCAAATGAGACACCCGTATGTAAATTACCTTGTCATGGTGAAATGTTCCCTTCTTAAGTCCACAGACGCTCTCCTTTATTTTTCGTTGTTGTGAGCGAGGAGAAACCGTCGCAGGTTCGAGTCTCTCACAAATGCTAGAGCATTCTCCCGAGATCAGTTACACGGTGCTTAATATGGAAGACAGATCAATATGCACAACCATCGTTATTGTATGCTCATTTATAATATATCATAGAATATTCACTTTACAAGGCCAAATAAGCCACGGGTGATCAATTCTGTTTAGTGAATGAGCTGCAAATAATAGATGAGAAACTGCTTATTTATATTTTGTATGTCAGAAGCTAACGATACCCATCCTGGAAAAGAAGCATGATAGTACAGTCGTTTAACTCTCTCCATGAATATATTGTCATGGTCCACATGTAAATGTTGTAATAAGGACAATTCGTGTCATTACATTGGTTTGCAGATTTCGTACTTGAACTCACACGGCTGAAGGCTTATTTGGTTGACCTGGGGAGTTTGCTGTAATTACATTGCTGTTTGTGTTCCGCTTGCATGCATGTGAATGGGAATGGAAAACACATAATATTTTCATATCTGGTAGTTATTTAACATAATGTTTCCATTTAGTTGATTTGTAACTGTGGCAATCATCCCGTATCGTGCTTAGAAAGTGTCTTTATTTCTCTGTTGTGTCTTGGTTAACAGGTGTGTAATATAACGCCTTTGGAACTTTTGTTAATGACGCTGGGTGAGTGAAAACTGTGTCTGTATCTACTGAATATTTATTTTTTCATTTCTTGTTTTATCCTTTTGTCAGTTGTTGTAAGATAAGATACACCGTTTATCCTCGGGTGAACTGTGTAAATCAAGATAGAAATCGTATGTGCTTTATCCTTCACTTGATATAAAGACCCAGTGACGCCATGTGGTCAAGTTCTTCGTTCAAATTAAATCATACACCGAATGTTACAACATCTCATAGAATTCTCTTGTGTGCGAACAGGTTTTGGTTGGATCACAGGGTATATAAATAATATGTAAAAATAACACTATTTTATTTTTTCGTTTCAGTGGATCGAACTTGCAAAGTTCGTATCTGTTGCTTCGTGGGTTAAACACCAGACACGGGCGCAGATAAATCACGTTAATTTTTAGCAATAATTTATCCAAGTATAGATCAGCAAAATATATTGCAGACCTGTTCTCGACAGTTCATAGAATGTACGATATATTTGAAACGTGAAATTGTTTAAGATTCATTTTTGTTTTTTAAGTGAGATTAAACTCCTCATATTGATAAGATTAAAAATATCCACGCGACAAAATTTTATATCTCAAGTTAAAGTCACATGGGTACCTACCACGTGTTGGAGTAGATAAGTGCATCAAGTGAGCTCTGATTGGTTAGTCTTGTGTTACGGTTAAGAATTTGCAAAACAAAACATTCAAATTATGTATTATTAATAAGCACAGAACAGAGTCAAAGTCACAAGTCAATTTCAAAATACTGATTTTAAATACAAGTGAGACAAATTCTAAGGCAATGGCTCACAAAATATACTATAGCAAACTCACCAAAGTCTTAGTGCGAGAGAGAAACAGTTATGCAGAATGTAACACAGCGAGCGGTCTGATAGCAGTTTCGGGCGTTAGCGGATATTGATGATGTATATACTCCAGTAATATGAATGTGTCCGTCGCAACACGGCAACTGGCCTTTATATATACATTCAGTCATTTCCCAAAAGTTCGAGCACACACGACCATCGCCACTCACGTGGAATGCTCTCGAATAATCCCGGAAGTCAGCAAATAGAAAACCAAGGGCAGATAATTTCCGGAAAGCCTGCTGCCAGAATCCTAAAAGTACTGACCGTCTATTATACGAAATGTCACCCATCATAATTGATATTCAAAACCCTAAACGTTGTGAGCCCAAAATAATTATTACTTAATTAATAACAAAATATACAGAAAATACACTCTCGTAACACTTGCATGACCTGACAAAGGCTCAAAAACATAGAATACTTCCAGGTTCATCTGGATGATGTCACCGGTGAAAGATGAACCACTGCGCATTTACGCCAGAATAACCACGATTTTCTTCGCATCTTCCGCGGAGGCATAATCTGTTTGTAGTGAGATATAATTTAATGTATATGATACAGCCCTAATTAACATTTGGCCTCGGATTAATTCCGGAGGTGTTTACATTCGACAAGTTTTTCACAGTCGCTATATAGGCAGTGAGTTTCGGTCAGTTAATAACTACTTAATCTTCTGTATACTCTAATGCATATAGTTTTTACCTTATAAAAGTTACATTTTGTCAGAGCTATTGCTTCGGCAATGTTATCTATGAAGACGGACATATATGAAGATGACGTCATGAGTTTATGTGTACACGGCACGTTGACAAAGTTACTTTTGCAAATTCTTTATTTCGAGCGTCAAAAGGTATTTCCGTATTTTATTTAACCTCATAACGCTCTACATGTAATAACACTGCACCAATAATTAATCAGTATATTTTGCTTGTTTATAGTAAGTAAATTACGTTATGAGGATTGTGACGTAGTTCTTGGCAGTTGTGTGTTGTTGACTGTTTGTAGTGGATGCAAGTCAAGGTTTCTCCGTTGAGAAGTCTTTAGTTTACCGTTGGCTACCGAGAACAACACTATAGAAGCGTACAATATCCAAGCTTTGCTTGTGATCGAAATTACTTTCGTAGCGATACACTCCTCGATATCAAGCGAAGCGTCCCATAAATCTCTTTGAGTGACTGTAGCATTAAAAGATCCTCTCTGAATTCCATTTCGGAAAGTGTTAGCTATAATATTTAACATTACTAATTCAGTATGTAATAAATTCTTGATCATTGTTTCAACATTGTGTTATCAAGTTATATTTTAATTGGTAAAAACTGTAATAAATAGGATAAAGTGAGAGTGATCCACAGAACCAACATGATACTGAAGTTTAATGTTCTCATTTTACCCCCAGTAAACCGTCACATTATGTTTGAGAATGCGGCTTACAATAACTAATTCATATAAAAAATAAATAAACAAAGAAAAGGAATATTCAAAGTATTCAGGCGCCATGATCGCAGAACCATATCTATCTTGTTCTTTACCACGCAATGCTGCGATGACCTGTAGTGAACTTTTCCCGTTCTTCAGCAGCCTCAATATTAGTTCAAAAGACGACAATCGACAAGGGTAGTATTGTCTCATAAAATCCCATCACTCGACGACAGTCGACTAGGGAAGTATTGTCTCATAAAATCCTGTCACAGAAGAGCAGAATCAGCAAGAGGTTTGAGGAGGAGGAGATAACTCAGAAGCCTTGTCTCAAATACACTCCGCAGACAACTGTGCTAAAGTTCATACTGATTATCAAAGAAACAACCTCTCAGATACTAATAAACCATAATGCAGTTTACCATCTTTCAGTTATATTAATGATTGTTTAAAAATGTAATTCCACTTGGTTGATGAATTAGCGCCAGATTTTATATAATAGCGTAAATTTCAGATATTGTCAGTAGAAAATCACAAATATTCTTAAAACAGCTGGGAGGTATTGTATCAGATTACCATCTAATGTTCCTGGGCATGGTGTTGTTTCGGATAAAGAATATGAACACCCCATCAAAACGTTTAGCACGCATTCACCGTACTACCCATAATCATATATTAGAAACCAATTCACAATATCTTAAAATCAATGTAAGATATCTTGTAACGATCCAGAAATAGCTACAAATACATTAAACGTAGTTTAATTCATTTCAAACATCGTGAATTCAATTTGTCGGGACGATGGGGTAACCCTGTGGTCAAAATGTTTGCTCCTCACCGAATGATCATGATTCGATTCCCCACATGTGTGAAGCCCGTTTCCGGTGTTCCCCGTCGAAATCTTGCTGGAATGTTGCAAGTAGATACTCATGTCACCTTATTCCATCTGCGATATTTTTAAATCAGTATGAGATATCTTATCAGATCTGACGGTTACTGATATAAAAAATCCAATCGTACATATCATTTATTATTTTAAGACAGCCTGGTATAAATTGATCATGTCTACAGTTAAGTAAAAACGGGAAATGAAATATTCCGGTCCCAATGACAGCGGGAATGCTTTGACAAATATTCTCCGGCTACACATCAATAAATTGTTCCAGTTTATAAAATGGCGACAATCCTGTACCTGACGTACAGAACCAATGTTCACCTGTCATGGAACCCGTTGTGGATTTTCAGCAACCACTGATTAAAAATATCATGCATACCAAAAGACATCGTAACCAGGCGGAATTCTTCAATGATAGCATTAATTCAAGATGTCAAAAATTCCAGAATGATATCTGTGTTTATTTAACAGATACCAGGAATTACTGATATCATTAGAAACAGATAATGATTGGTTTGATAGCTCTAAGTCATAGCATGACTTATATTCCAGAAATCCTAAATATAATGAACGGTTTCTTTACACCGACGCGGAAGTGGCTAATCATTCATGCCAGCTTCATGGATTGTTCGCAGGTGAAGACTGGGATGTAGTTGCAGGTGAAGACTGGGATGTAGTTGCAGGTGAAGACTGGGATGTAGTTGCAGGTGAAGACTGGGATGTAGTTGCAGGTGAAGACTGGGATGTAGTTGCAGGTGAAGACTGGGATGTAGCTGCAGGTGAAGACTGGGATGTAGTTGCAGGTGAAGACTGGGATGTAGTTGCAGGTGAAGACTGGGATGTAGTTGCAGGTGAAGACTGGGATGTAGTTGCAGGTGAAGACTGGGATGTAGTTGCAGGTGAAGACTGGGATGTAGTTGCAGGTGAAGACTGGGATGTAGTTGCAGGTGAAGACTGGGATGTAGCTAGGCACCGGGCGTTTTCAACATGAAATGACCATCATCATGCCCAAGAAGGTTTCACCGCTTCAACTTTGTTGAAAGTTGACTGTGGGAACACACTGTCTGGCCTGCCAAAGGGGTGCAGCTGAGCACAAAGAATTAAAATAATGTTCAGCTGGAATGACATGAGTAAGGTGACATGTTATTAATGACAGAATTGGTTTGACGTATCTATTGAAACGTGAATTGCTCAGAAAACATTTACTGCCCATCGTTCAGATTCTTGGGGAAATATTAGCTGCTGAGCGAGATGTGACTGCAAGGTAAGCTCAGATTGTATCGATGTAATGACATTTGTACATTGTCCTGACATTTGTACATTGTCCTTCCAAATGTTTGAAGCAACCGCGAACCATCCTGTAATCTGGTTAGCAAGTTCTATGGTGTTAGCGACTTATATTTCTTTGCTACTTTAACCACGGAAATTAACCTCGTGAACGTACACACACCTTCGTGAACGTACACACACGTAAGTGCCCATTTCAGGCATTGCTAGAGACCATATTATAGATCCTACTGTGTTCTGTGGCATCACTTACTTCATCATGGTAGAAGGATTCCTTGGCCGAGACTAATGAGATTGTTTATAACCACTCACGGTAATGTCACGTTTCTCCTGACCATCTAGCGAACAGCTGATATTGAACACAGGCTACATCCATACGTGAGAAATATGAAGAATTTATTTATAAATTTGATGGATGCACAACTACATATAATACTGAGCTAATAGTGCCAAACGATATAGGAATATGGGCAGTAATCGGTTCTTTCATTAAGGAGGAAATCCTATACTCGTATATTATTATTTCAGGACCTGATATCCTGAAGCCGTGTCCTTCCTGGTAATAATTGCTGGAATTCCACCTACCATACATTACTCGCAGGACCATCATGACGGTGCTACGTGTCTACGACCTGCTTCACTATAGGCAATTGTACCTTATTACCGTGACAGTTCCGTTGCCAAAACAGAAATGCTGTTTTTACCCAGTACCTGCAATCCCTACAGAAAGCGGAATACAAACTCAAAATGAGGAACGGTAAAATTACAATGGCGTTGACAGCGATGTAAATGAGATACCCCGGAGAAAATGCACGCCCAGTGTAAGAAACATTGAAATTAGTGACACGAGAAAGGCTTACCTAAGAAGAACTAGGCCAGATATATTTTTGTACGAAGTCATTAAATGCGACAGGTTCGGGAAAACAGTTGTGGAAATAATGACAAAGTCCAAACACTATGTAGCCCAAAGTAAATGACTTAATTGCAAGTTTATATATATCCGTCCTTAATCTTCATCACCGCCCCATTGTATACTGACTTGCCAGCCAACCCTTACCACTCTGTCATTCTCACTTATATACATTCATTGTCAAGATCACAGATGATTTCGTTTATATAATTAGTTTATGGTACTGTAAATAGATGTAGTATGGTATTGTTAGAGTGTGTTATATATTGTTGGGAGTTGTTGTTAGATTATGTTCGGTAATACTATGGGAACAGGGTTATGTTCAGGGAAGCGTGACCAGGTATGGCCAGAGAGCTGGGGTGTTAATTTGTAAACAATAGAGAGGTGTTGAGTAGCTTGGGTATGGGAGGTCAATATAAATAGTGAGGAAGGGTAGTAATCTGCACAGTCAGCCAGAATCACCACTGTGTTCACCTGTATGGGTTCAACTTTTGTATGGGATTGCATCTCACGCTGGCTGGCTGTCCCGGAACTGGCCGGTTATCCTTAAAGTAAGGAGAGGGGTATTATCTCCGCCTGTAAGGAGACAGACAAGAGTCTTCCCTGTTGTACAAGGAGCATGTATCTCCTAGTAATGTGAGATGTGGATGGCACAGCCATCAACCATTACACAGGCCCCTTAAACTCCGTGAGGGAAACCATCGCCTGGGTGTGAGGGATACCACACAAATACCATGACGTCACCAAGTGGAACCAAAGTGCACTGACATTCTGATTACATTGTAAAGAGAAAGTGTTCTCTCTGAGTGGCAAATTCCTTTATTGTTATTTAGTTCAATTGTTTAGTTTCTGATTGGGATTATATGTAATCATTATCTATATTAGTGAGGGTATTAGGATTTTAGTGTAGTTAGTAGTAGTAGTAGTATTATTAGAACTTTAGCAATATAAGTGGTAGACAGAACTGTATATGTAGCTAGGTTAGGTAATTAGATTAGTTAGTTGTATTTGCACCTGTAGAATTAGTTTAGTATAGGTATTGGGGTTACTTATATCTTAAGGGGAGGAATAAAGTTTTGCAAAACAAACTATTCTTCTGTTGTGGTTACTTTGGTATGTGACATTTTGGTGGCAGCGGTGGGATAATTAGATTATTTGTCACTATCAAAGGGAACCCTAGTTGTGTTCTGTAGCGCATTTGATGTAGCGTTGTTGATTGTATATCGCTGCAGAATCTTTGTGTCCATAAAGAAGGGTTAGAACATACGGCACCACTTTTGCGTCCTTGAGTGTATGATTTGGAATTCAAGGGTGGAGGGTGTATTGTGGTTATTGGTCAGTTAAGGCCATTGGTTCGTCGTGAACATTTTGAACATTGGGATATATGGGAAATCACCTCCGGTTTTATTCTTGGTAGGATCCCTATTTATTCCAGACAGTTTGACTTTTTGTGTACCCTGCTTTGCCCTCATACAGACAATTATGGACATTGACAAACTTATCAAACTGGGTCAGAGTTTAGGGTATGAGAAAGATGATTTGAGAGTGTTTGTGAAAGAGCAAATGGAGTTGGAGAATGAGAAAGAAAAGGACAGGCTCGAACGGGAGGAAAGAGCTAGGGAGCGGGAGATTAAAAAGTTAGAACTGGAGGAAAGAAAGGAGAAAGAAAGGTTAGAATGGGAACGAGAGAGAGAACGATTAGAATTGGAGAAAGAAAAGTGTAAAATACAGTCAAATGAAAGAATAGAACTAGCCAAGTTAGAAAAGAGTGCGGCAGGAAATCAAGAAGGGCAGGTAGGAGAGAATAGATCGGCAGCCATTCCCAAGATGCCTAAAATGCCTCCATTTGACGACCACAATGACAATATTGATGCATATCTGCAAAGGTTTGAACGTGTAGCTACAGCGCAAGGCTGGGACCCGTCCCATTGGGCAGCTTACCTGTGTACTCTGCTGAAAGGTAAGGCTTTAGAAGTATACTCCCGGTTAAATGCCTTTGAGGCTGAAAATTACAATGCAGTTAAAACTGCATTACTTAAACGCTATGAAATGACTGAGGATGGATTCCATCAGAAATTTAGGACTGCTAAAACTGAAACAGGTGAGATTTTCACACAATTTGTAGTTAGAATTGAGAACTATTTCAACAGATGGATTGAACTAAGTGGTACACAAAAG
Organism: Haliotis asinina; assembly: GCF_037392515.1. Taxonomy (NCBI): domain Eukaryota; kingdom Metazoa; phylum Mollusca; class Gastropoda; order Lepetellida; family Haliotidae; genus Haliotis; species Haliotis asinina. The sequence continues at coordinate 54,915,012 of NC_090289.1, forward strand.
ACGTTCGAAGGTGTGAGAGATTTGCTGCTGCGTGAACAGATTTTGAATGTGACTGGAAGGGATCTGGGTATATTCTTGAGAGAGAGAAAGCCAAAAGACGCGATGGAAATGGCTAGACTAGCAGAGCAATTTATAGAAGCTAGAGGTACGAGTCATGGAAGATACAATAGACCAGTTATTCCAGGTCAAACTGACAAGCAGGTTTCCAAAGGGAAAATAGTCGAGGGTAGCGCATCAGGTAAACATGGTACTTGTTCCAAACAATTTGTTCCTATTAAGGAAAGGACATGTTACAACTGCAATCAAACTGGGCATTTGGCAGCACAGTGCAAGAAACCCAAGTTTAAAGTGGCAAGTATCCAGGTGAGTGAAGACAACACAAACATGTCTCTAATACATCCAGATAACACAAAAGTAGAGCCCTGCATACATGAAGTTCTAGATGGTGATGCAGCAACTTCAGAGGAGGTTACTAACGCAGATGTAGCCTCAGGGAGTGTGCTTACCAAAGATCACCGCATGCCATTTTATCAGGGAAAGGTAAACGACACTCCAGTAGATGTGCTTAGAGACACGGGATGTAACGGTGTAATAGTGAGGAGGTCAATGGTAAAAGATGCATGTTTGACTTCAGAAACACAATCTTGTAAATTAGCAGATAGCAGGATCTTGACACTTCCGGTAGCATGGATTACTGTAAATACGCCCTTTTACACGGGTATGGTGAGAGCAGCATGTATGGACACACCAATCTGTGACTTAATATTAGGCAATATTCCCGGAGTTAGAGAGCCAGGAGATCCAGACTTGATGTGGGATAAGCAGGACATTAAAACAGTAGGTGCTGTAGAGACAAGGAGCCAGAGAAGAGTACGCCAAGTAGGCATGGAACCCTTGAAGACATTGGAACCTGTTGGGTTGACACTGAGTCGAGGTGAGTTCGTATCCCTACAACATCAGGATTCAAGTCTGAACAAAATAAGAAAATTAGTGGAAGAAGGTAAGATTAGGGAGACCCGACATAGTACTTCCTCTTACTTTGTGGAGAATGATATGCTGTATAGGAAGTATACTTCCAATAAAATGGACAATGGTAAACCAGTTGTACAGGCAGTAGTACCGGTTGGATTGCGCACACAGGTAATGAAGGTATGTCATGAAGCACTGATGGGTGGACATCTTGGAATCAAGAAGACTCTAGATAGGGTAATCTCACAGTTTTATTGGCCAGGAGTAATTGGTGATGTCAGAAGACATGTTCAGTCTTGTGATATTTGTCAACGTACCATGCCGAAGGGAAAGGTAAGGAAAATACCACTGGGACAAATGCCATTAATTGAAGTGCCATTTGAGAGGGTAGCTGTTGATTTGATTGGTCCATTGTATCCTGTCACAGACAAGGGTAATAGGTATATACTGACGGTGGTTGATTATGCAACACGATACCCAGAAGCAGTAGCTTTACCCAGAGTAGAGACGGAATATGTTGCCGAAGCTCTGTTCGAGATATTCAGTAGGGTTGGTATCCCCAAGGAGATATTAACAGACATGGGAGCCCAGTTCACGTCAGGCGTGATGAAGGAGGTAAGTAGACTATTGTCCATACATCAGCTTACTACTTCCCCTTATCATCCAATGTGCAATGGCCTAGTGGAGAAGTTCAATGGAACCTTGAAGACGATGCTGAAACGGATGTGTGCAGAACGACCAAATGACTGGGACAGGTATGTACCTGCTTTGTTATTTGCTTACCGAGAGGTACCTCAAGAGAGTTTGGGTTTTGCCCCATTTGAACTCTTATATGGACGCACTGTGAGAGGACCAGTACAGATTCTGAGGGAAATCTGGACAAGAGATATACCAAATCCAGAGGTAAGAACCACATATGAGTATGTGCTAGATCTTCAAAACCGTCTTGAGGAGACTATTCACGTAGCACAGCAAGAACTTCAAAAGAAAGCATGTAAATACAAAAAGTTCTTTGATGTGAAGTCCAAGCCAAGAAAAATGAAGGTTGGTGATAAAGTATTAATTGTGTTGCCCACTGATTCAAACAAACTGTTGCTGCAGTGGAAAGGGCCATATGAAATACTGGATACCTTTGGCATTGGCAATTACAGAATACAGGTTGGTAACAAGATTAAAACCTATCATGCCAATCTACTGAAAAGGTACATTGAGAGAGAGGAGGTCAAGGACACAGCTGTATGTGACGTCAGCATAGCTCAACTTGTGCATGTCAGTGCTGGTCTGGTGGATGTCAAGGCTGAAGAGGTGAGTATGTTAGACATAGCTTCACCTTCTTTAGTTTCTAAGGAAACGTATCAGGATGTAGACATTTCTGAAGATTTGACAGAGGAGCAACAAAATGATGTGAAGGAGCTCATAAGTGAATTCAAAGATGTACTGAGTGATTTACCAGGGAAGGTAGATTGTATGGAATATAAGATCAAGCTGACATGTAATGAGCCTATACGATCCAAGCCCTATCCACTTCCTCATCATATGAGAGATGTTGTAGCTAAGGAGATACAGCTAATGTTAGACATGGGGGTGATAGAACCTTCTCAGTCACCATATGCATCCCCCATTGTACTTGTGAAGAAGCCTGACTCGACTTACAGATTTTGTACCGATTTTCGCAAACTGAATCAGGTGACCGTATTTGATGCCGAACCAATTCCATTAGCTGATTCCATCTTTGCACGGTTACGGAACTGTAAATATCTTACCAAAATTGATGTAAGCAAAGCATATTGGCAGATTCCAATGGAAGAGAGTAGCAAAGAACTGACAGCATTTATAACTCCTGATGGATTATACCAATGGAAGGTGATGCCATTTGGAGTAGTTAATGCACCTGCAGTATTTTCCCGACTGATGAGACAAGTATTGCACAACATACCAAATACAGACAACTTCATAGACGACATCATAGAAGGAACTGAGAACTGGTCACACCACATGGTAAGTCTGAGAGCAATATTTACGAGGTTAAGACAATTCCATCTTACAGCTCGACCTTCAAAGGTAAAAGTGGGATATAAACATCTGGACTTTTTAGGGCACAAGGTGGGTAGTGGTCTTATTCAACCAGAAGGTAAGAATGTAGAAAAGATCCTAAATGTGGAGCGACCTCAAACCAAGAAACAAGTGAGAGCGTTGTTGGGACTGACCGGGTACTACCGGAAATTTATCCCAAACTATGCAGCCATAGCAGTTCCGCTAACTGATCTCACAAAGAAAGGAAAGCCAAACAAGGTAATATAGACAGAAAGCCAGGAATTAGCTTTCACTACGTTAAGAACCCATATGTCAAGTTTTCCTATCTTGAAACTACCCGACTTGAAGAAACCATTCTTGGTAAGAACAGACGCTTCTGACGTTGGAATCGGAGCTGTACTGCTACAAGAACAGGAAGGTGAGCGATTTCCAATATTGTTTGTGAGTCGGAAGTTAGTAGATCGTGAGAGAGCGTATTCTACAATAGAAAAAGAGTGTTTGGCTATTGTGTGGGCAATACAGAAGTTAGAAAGATATCTGTATGGGAGAGAATTTATTTTGGAGACTGACCATCAGCCCTTAATATGGATGACCAAGGCAAAAATGACCAATGGACGAGTGATGAGGTGGGCCCTGACTTTGCAACCCTACAGATTTCTAATTCGTGCAATCAAAGGAAGTGAGAATGTTGGGGCTGATCTCTTGAGCCGGTGTTCACCCTAGTCATACTATGTGTATGGCAGTGTGTAAATAATGTACTCTCTGCATATCCAGATTATTTGTCAGCAGTTATTTCTTATGTATTACTGTGCTATTGTACATTTAGACAATTGTGTTTTATGATATTTATGCATTAAAACAAACTTAAATGTGATCTTGAGTGTAATATATAATTGTACTTGTGTACAATTACTTGAAGAGGGGAGTGATGTCAAGATCACAGATGATTTCGTTTATATAATTAGTTTATGGTACTGTAAATAGATGTAGTATGGTATTGTTAGAGTGTGTTATATATTGTTGGGAGTTGTTGTTAGATTATGTTCGGTAATACTATGGGAACAGGGTTATGTTCAGGGAAGCGTGACCAGGTATGGCCAGAGAGCTGGGGTGTTAATTTGTAAACAATAGAGAGGTGTTGAGTAGCTTGGGTATGGGAGGTCAATATAAATAGTGAGGAAGGGTAGTAATCTGCACAGTCAGCCAGAATCACCACTGTGTTCACCTGTATGGGTTCAACTTTTGTATGGGATTGCATCTCACGCTGGCTGGCTGTCCCGGAACTGGCCGGTTATCCTTAAAGTAAGGAGAGGGGTATTATCTCCGCCTGTAAGGAGACAGACAAGAGTCTTCCCTGTTGTACAAGGAGCATGTATCTCCTAGTAATGTGAGATGTGGATGGCACAGCCATCAACCATTACACAGGCCCCTTAAACTCCGTGAGGGAAACCATCGCCTGGGTGTGAGGGATACCACACAAATACCATGACGTCACCAAGTGGAACCAAAGTGCACTGACATTCTGATTACATTGTAAAGAGAAAGTGTTCTCTCTGAGTGGCAAATTCCTTTATTGTTATTTAGTTCAATTGTTTAGTTTCTGATTGGGATTATATGTAATCATTATCTATATTAGTGAGGGTATTAGGATTTTAGTGTAGTTAGTAGTAGTAGTAGTATTATTAGAACTTTAGCAATATAAGTGGTAGACAGAACTGTATATGTAGCTAGGTTAGGTAATTAGATTAGTTAGTTGTATTTGCACCTGTAGAATTAGTTTAGTATAGGTATTGGGGTTACTTATATCTTAAGGGGAGGAATAAAGTTTTGCAAAACAAACTATTCTTCTGTTGTGGTTACTTTGGTATGTGACATTCATGTTTACACATATACTGCCAAGCACTGTGTGGGAAATATGCTTCAAGTCCAAAAGCGCACGTAAAATCTCCACGTCACAATCACCATCATCACTGCTTGCATCCTTATTATGTCCCCCAAATTAATGCAGTACCACTGTTACATTAAAATACCTCATCTGATATCGATGGAACAAATTTATAGTGCCCCAGTCACTGAAGTGTTATAATAGAGGCATGGTAATGAGTTACCTTCCATGTGCAAGACGAGACACAAGCGTGAGATACCTCACGATGTCTGTAACGGGAGAACTAAACAGAAACTAACCTACAGCTACACACAGGGATAATGGGGTAAAATCTAACAATGTTATCACAGTTTATAGACATATTTGTAATATTCAATGAAGTACAGGTATAGTTTTCTCGAAACGACATTGCCTATTCATTACCTATTCATCATAGAAAACGGATTTTAGAACTCTGCTAGGTTGTACTTTCTTGTGACGTAATGAGAGTATGCGTACCAGACTTCTAGTTGTCACACATCTATTCTGAGGACTACGCAATGTCTTAGTAGGTGTGCTCGCTTACTGGTGATAGGCATCTCACTCCACTAATATTTTGATATCTAAATATCAAGCTACAAAACGCCAGTGTTTTCTAGTAAACATTTCTAAATATCACAATATGCGACACATTTTATGAAACAGTGCAATACATTTTCCTGTTTACTGAAATGTTTCTGCCGCCGCATCTTGAATGTTGTTCAGTGTCGCTTTATGAAAACAAAGCACTAGATTTCCTCACAAATTATTTCAAACACGATGTTTACGATCGATGGTGTTAAGCTGCCCAGGTAACTTCAGGGATCATTTGTGTTTTTGTACTTAACACAGTGTTCATAGTTCAATTTTATCAGCAAATTATCAGACACGTTTCAGTATGGTAAACATGTCCCCTGTGTATCCTCCACATGTGGAAGACACCTAGTGCGCCACATTAGTAAGAGTTAAATGAATACAATATTGAAAATGTAATGTTGAATTGTAACTGGAATGAAATACAATTAATTTCCAATGTAGGACATTGAAGGTGTCACATGACAATCGAGCGTTCTGTCACCTTGATGAAATGGCTTTCAGCGTTGTATTACTATTTAATGAACTATGAATGTCACTGAGCGGCGATGGACAGAGTGGACTTTTCTGGACATCCTGGTGTAGACTATCGGTATTAATAATGAAGAAACTGTTATCCATAAACGTGTCATGTGTTCGTTCAACTTCTGAATGCCTTTCAAAAACACAATCGTTATTCAATTTTGAGCAATGAGTATGCCATTTTCGTACTAAAATGGATGAACTTACCTCAGATGCCAGTATCAAGATGGAACTTACCATGAACTGTTTTCCAACAGAAATCCTCTCATATCATGTATTTTAATATCCTGTGTTCTAACAAGCATCACTTAGCTATCGTGTGCTCATCTATTACTGCCACTGAGAAGGTTACCTAGGTTATAGAATTCTCACAGAACAGGTTTTGGTTGGATCACAGGGTATATAAATAATATGTAAAAATAACACTATTTTATTTTTTCGTTTCAGTGGATCGAACTTGCAAAGTTCGTGTCTGTTGCCTCGTGGGTTAAACACCAGACACGGGCGCAGATAAATCACGTTAATTTTTAGCAATAATTTATCCAAGTATAGATCAGCAAAATATATTGCAGACCTGTTCTCGACAGTTCATAGAATGTACGATATATTTGAAACGTGAAATTGTTTAAGATTCATTTTTTGGTTTTTAAGTGAGATACCTCAGATGTCAGTATCAAGATGGAACTTACCATGAACTGTTTTCCAACAGAAATCCTGTCATATCATGTATGTTAATATCCTGTGTTCTAACAAGCATCACTTAGCTATCGTGTGCTCATCTATTACTGCCACTGAGAAGGTTATCTAGGTTATAGAATTCTCACAGAACAGGTTTTGGTTGGATCACAGGGTATATAAATAATATGTAAAAATAACACTATTTTATTTTTTCGTTTCAGTGGATCGAACTTGCAAAGTTCGTGTCTGTTGCCTCGTGGGTTAAACACCAGACACGGGCGCAGATAAATCACGTTAATTTTTAGCAATAATTTATCCAAGTATAGATCAGCAAAATATATTGCAGACCTGTTCTCGACAGTTCATAGAATGTACGATATATTTGAAACGTGAAATTGTTTAAGATTCATTTTTTGGTTTTTAAGTGAGATACCTCAGATGTCAGTATCAAGATGGAACTTACCATGAACTGTTTTCCAACAGAAATCCTGTCATATCATGTATGTTAATATCCTGTGTTCTAACAAGCATCACTTAGCTATCGTGTGCTCATCTATTACTGCCACTGAGAAGGTTACCTAGGTTAATAAATATCCAAGTTTTCTGATATTAAGCAAATATGAGATAACTAATATTTCATTTTTTTTAAATAGTAGCAGCTACTTTATCTGAAATCTAGATAACCGATTTAGATTTGTGTTACTTGAATCTGTCATTTGGTAATTTCCTTCAAGAGTGCATCAGCGCGTAAGAATGGCACAAAAATAGTATGTTAATAAGAATGAATATAGTTTTACGCCGCAGTCAGAAATAGTTCAGATATATGGGGCGGTCGCCAAATAATCAAATGTGCTTCAGAATATCCAGTGACCAACAGCATGAACATCGATCTACGTAAGTGGGATACGAGCCTCAACACTAATTATGCTAATATGAGCCAAAGTCGGTTCAATCTAACAGCAGTGTTTTCACCCGTTTCCTAGTTACTAGTGATTGTTGCATGCTTAGTCAGAGATTAAAAGTCAACAAATAGTCTTCAGTTAAAATACAGGCAAATGTGGGTACATTGTGAATTTGATGGTCCTCGTATCCATTTAGGGAAACAGTATGTTTACCCTACTTATACCCTCACAGATGGCACAGCAAGACAATATCTGTTTCTGCGTTAATAATCATATATTATCCATTATGTAGAATAGGGTTTTGTTCAATGTTAGTGAATGCGATCTGTTTCTTTTGAAAAAAACCCACAATATTAAATGAGACTGAGCTATAATGTTCTTGACTGTTTTGAAGATGTTTTCATCCACGATGCATTGATATAATTAAAAAAAATCAAATAAAATGATATGATGAGACATTCCCTCAACTTTTGTCAAATTACAATAGGATAGTCACCTAACAAATGACCTGACATAGTAGGACAGTCACCTATTACATGACCTGATGCAGTAGGACAGTCACCTTACAAATGAACACCTAACATAAGACTTGATAAAGTAGCACAGACACTTAACAAATGCCCTGATTTAGTATGTTAGTCACCTTACCTATCACCTGAAAATTAAAGTAGGACAGTCACCTAACACCTAAGATTACCTAGTGGAGTACGTCCAGTGGAGTACGTCCAGTGGGAGTAAGCCATGCCCAAACCATGACCGACACCCAACCAAATGGGTCATGCGTGGCCATAGTTACATCTGTGGTTCACTCTAAATTGAGATGATAAATCCTCTGCTGACAACCACGGACAAACTGAACATTCAGTTCAAACAAAACGAAGAGATTTCACTGATAGACTAACGGCAAAATGTACTTGTGCATATGTTTGTATCAGAACAGTATTGAAGAATAATTGTGCACAAGACTAAATGTAAGGCGGTATGTAAAATGCAAGATTTTGTTCTCACAAAGTGGTGTTTTTATTATGATTTTACCGTCTTGGTAACAAGTTCTTCGGTCAGAATTCACTCTTATTACCAACATTAGTGTGTTTCCTGATTAAAAACGCATCTATATAGGGAGACCTGGTAACACTTTCCTTGTGACATTCGTGAAAATGAAAAACACATTTGCACATCGTGACATCTCGACAAATGAAAGCTCTAAATGTGATTCCCAAAAATGTGTTAACCATAACTGTCAACTCAATTCTCTGTGTTCATTGTTAATAATTCGAGCGAATTAAAGTATATGCTTTAGGAAAGCCCCTTGGGAGTGCCGTTGGTTTTGCGGTTCAATATATGTGTGATTGTATATAGTGTAAACCTCAACACATGCCTTTATGTATGCTGCCAGGACCGTGCACTTGTTTGTATCGTTACGCAATATGTATAGACGTGTATGTACATTTTTGGCAGAAAGGATATGTTTACCGTCTACTCGAAGACGCATCTGAGCTACGTACGACTAGTATGACAACTGCCATAGGAGGTGTTTCATGAGACGGGAATGAGATGAAATGTTCTAACCAAAGGACAATAGTCCACAATACTAAATTGAATCAGTATAAAAGTGACACGTACACTTTACGGCTTCCTGAAGGCACCCGGAAGTAGAAAGTATTCTATAGAACGCGCTTGCGCCCAGCGCGTCTTATATATAACAGAAGCTCTCGAGAGCGAGGTGGTCTCCGTTAGGAGGCATTTTAGACGAATTTAGAGGTCATTTTCGTGTTTACTGGCAGACGTTTAATTTAAGACTTCGTCAGAACGGCGCGAGTTTTAAACACGAATTTTAGTAATGCTCCAAAACATCAATCCAATCGTTAGTAATCAAAGGGAAATCCCCATGACGTTCCTTTTCTCTGATTGGTCAAATCTGGACGCACTTGTCGAATGTTCCAAATAAGGTAGTGGGTTACTACGAATGCCACAACTTCAACGCGCACGGTTGGTGAGTTGTATTTTTGCTTGTCGCTTGATTTCGACATTGTTTATTTCACTTGCTTATCAATGGCTGTTAGGAGAATGGTGTACGATGATCTGTATGAGTTGTGTAGGGATGAGAGAAAGTTGCTAGATTGGTTGGAAGGGTTTGGTTTGATTGGAGATTTTAGTGTGAAGTGTGTGAAGTGTGAAAGTGGGAGTATGGTAAAACGCAAGGGTTCGAGTCGGAGCGAGGGTTACGTGTGGCGTTGCTCAAATAACAAATGCAACCATAACAATTGTAACAAGGTGTGATTCTTGTTTTTTAAGTCTCTTTTGTCCGTTAGTGAAATTATGAAATTGACATTTAATTGGGTTTATAAAGTTCGAGAGAATTTTGTGGGTTCTGATCACACTTTGGTTGACCGGTTTAATGATTGCAGAGATGTGTGTTTGTTTGTGATGGAAGAGAAGAATGAGATGATAGGTGGGCCAGGAATTGTGGAGATTGATGAAAGTAAGTTTGGGAAGCGCACGTTTCACCGAGGATGCAACCAGCAAGAGGACAGTCACGTAAGAAGTCATCGTGGGTGTCAAATTGGTGATATTTTCCTGTGGACAATCTCTTTAATATTCTTGTTCTGCACTACCTATGTCTTATTTGCAGACATCGATACACGCGATGGTTAACGCTGTCGTGTTACTGATGGATTGGACACAACGATTCGCTTAGCCACGCCCTCTAGGAATGCTTCGTTGGATTTTGCCACACTTGGTAACCTCACATGTTCATAATTATGTTAGCAATTACACCACACAGCGTTGCTGAAATTCACTTTGAGATGTGTTCACTGCATCTATAAGAAACGACAGGGACATTTTGACATATTTGTCCAACCATACTAGAGGCAGTCCCTTGGGCTAATAGGCTCTGTTCTTGGTGCTGGCCTTGGTCGGTCCATAAACTTGTTGGTTTGACGGTGTTTTTGAATACGTCGACTTATAACGGTTTAGTGAATGTCAGGCTGTGGCCCAATAACCCAGCATGACATCCCCGCATAGTGCATTTCAATAATTTGATATGTAGGTAGTTAGCCCTACATGTTCATCTTTCTGGTAGTCTCCTACGAGACATTGTAACAGACACTAATAAAATCATTATAAAGTCTTGGCGTTGTATTCAGTTAACCGCATTGCGTTGATAGTGGTTTTCGGAGATAATCGTGGGTAGTGCTCTTCAAGTGCATTTTGGGATGTGTTATAACGATTGATTGATCAAAATCCTAAAAGAATATTGTTCATTAGAATTCAAGCTGTATGAGTAGGTAAGTCAGTAACTTAAAATATGTTTAATAGTTACATAGTTAAATTCAAGGTGCATAGAAGTCCGGATTAAAACCCATATTACATTGCCACCCGACCGACAACTCTCTCTGACACATTGTTCTTCCTTGTTGCCTAACAACCAATTCCCGTCAAGGTAACAACACGTACCGTGTTATGAGTCACCCGGGGTCAGTGCACCTATGCCGTGATCACCAGTTTTAAATCTTGTGTGAGGTGTCCATTAGTCAAAATACAATCGACATGAAATCTATGTCCCGAAACTTTTCAAATGTGACGTCAACTTGAACGCGAGAGGTGATAACAATTCCCAGTACCATAACAGTATTAATCACAACTCGAACATGTGCTTTTCCTGTTCTTGCTCAAATTCCAGATTGTACATGCCTTAAAAATTGGCAAATGATTCCAGGCGTGTTATCAAACGGTCTTTGGCATCATTTGAAACCACCTAGATTTTATTGATCCTGTCGCAAACAGCTCGTTAACTGAAATAGGACTGTTTCCAAAAACACCACAAAAACATTAAAACAAGAATGGCTGTCATGGCAGTCTTATTTCTCTAGTAGGGAGGGGTGTGTGTGTGTATTTCTAAGTTTATACAGATTCTAAAATAGGCCTGGAATATGATGATGACATTAAATCACTATTAGAAAAAGTATTTGCTGATTAATCAGTGTATAGTCTAATTTCCCTAAACGACCTCAATGATAAGTGAAAATTAACATGACACAATCACATATATATACTCTGTAGTTCTTTCTAGGTATGCTGCTGCTTTATAGCTGTATAAAGAGAAGACAGACATTACGTCAAGTTTTATTTCTCATTTTGGAAGATTAACGAGGAAGAGTTCGTGTCGACATGTACATGTACATGGATATTTGCCTGCAACGGCGCTGTGGGAATTACCATGGCTTCTGCTAACGGTGATAGTGCAGCCAACTGATGTCCATAATCAGTCTGCACACAGATACGGAGAAGATGCTAATTTACTTTCCAAAAACCTTTTGAACGTTGAAAATAGAACTGGGATGGAGTTCGGCGTCTGGTTCAGATGTGGATACGTTCACTGAAACACAGAAACCTAGTTAAGTTGTTTTTTGAAACACAAAATCTTCAATGTAGATTGGATCTGGTGTCCGCTACTGTGATATTGCTGGAATATTGATATATCGGAGTAAAACCCAACCCACTCAATCGCTTAGAATAAATCTAACGAAGATCGTTTATCTTTAGTGACATATATCACCGCACAGATATTTCAGTAGGCACAAAGTGACCCGGACGTATTCCACAACTTGATGACAGTCAACGTTGATATTGTATATGGTCAAATAATACTGTGTTTTGTATTGGTCACCAATAATTTGTAACGCCTTTTCGAGTAAATAGTTCCCAAACGTGTATACAGCAGTAAATCATGTGCTCAAGCGCTCAAATTTTCAAAGAAACGCGTTTTGGTGGCTTGATCCGGATTTAATACTATCCGTTAACTGACTAGATTATGCCCATCAGCAATATTCAATACCCGTATAAAATACAGAACAGGAAATCGTTGTCAAAACAGTTATTTCTAGCCACAATAAACAATTGTACCATATAGTCATATCGAACTTCTGAAACAAATATAGAATAAAAGCTAATGAATGAGGGTGTCGGCCATTACGTAGACTGATAGAGCTTCATATATTACACTTACTGTGCAAAATCACTCAAGTTATCTATTGCCTGAAAAAGATCGATTTATCTGAGAGATTAACTGTCAGTCAGTTTCAATGGTTTTAATACGCATGACGTGAAATAATAGGTTAATTAAATCAAGTTTATTACCCTAGTCTATGATGGTTACAGCTGATTGTTATCGCTCTTCTAGAGGAAGCCAGGTAAGGTGCTTAAAATCAACGTAATCAACGAAAATGTGGATAAGTGACGATAACCATTCTGTCAAAAAAATCAACTAAATTTTGAGGCAGTTTACAGTTATGATTACACGATGCCATTTAGAAAGTGGTCAAATGCAACATATGTCATATTTGGGATTTCACTTTCTTAGTAAAGTACAAATTCTAGTACTTTTTTCGGTTGAGTCCCATCCGGGATTCGAACCCGCACCCTCAGAGTCAGGCACCTAATCGCCAGCACACAAAGTCAACCGCCTAGCCCGCTCAGCCACCGCGACTTCCACACGGCTCCCACGGCCGAACGCTATGATTACATCCCAAATATGACATATGTTGCATTTGACCACTTTCTAAATGGCATCGTGTAATCAATTTTCAATGCTACACGGTTGCATAATGCCCGAAATCAGAATGACCTGGATTTATCGTCCAAAACATTCAAGCAAATCAGCTGATATGTAGTGTATCATTTCAGGAAACGGTCGCCCAGTGCACATATACCCACCGCACGTGTTAGAGAATGTTTTAAACCTAATCTCCATGTATCGTAAACAGACAAAAGTACTTACAGAATGTTGTACCCGCCACTTCTGGCAGGGTTGATCCTGGCGTAGTGGTGGCGGGCTGGGTAGTAGAGGGCTCATTTGCAGGGGACTCTGTTGTGGTTGTGGTTGTGGTTGTTGTGGTTGTGGTTGTTGTCGTTGTCGTTGTCGTTGTCGTTGTCGTTGTCGTTGTCGTCTGTTCAGGTGTAGTCGTAGTTGGCTCAGTTGTAGGGACCTCCGTTGTTGTCGCTGGTTGAGGTGCAGTTGTTGGTTCTGTCACTGGATTGTGTTCACAGCATTTAGAATAGAATCGTTCAGTCAGTCGGCACACATCTCTAACGTAATTTCGGAGCCGGGACCTGGAGCGTTTGCAATAACTTTCGTACCGTTCACAAGTTATACTAGCCCATCGTCGAGGCATTCGAGAGATTGCGAATTTACACAAATGGCTTCTGTCATCGCTTTCTTCGCTGCGCTCATTGACCTTCCTGGCAAACCGACACACCAAATTGGTAATCCCACGCCTGATATATCTTCGACTACAGTGCCGAGAGACGGCAGTCTTTATGTCAGAACACTGGAGTTTGTTCATGGCGGACCGGAACGTGTCCACATCCCTCCTGCATGCGCTTCTCACAACCAAAACGATGCCTCTGGCATATCGAAGTCTTCTCCAATAGATGCTGTTGCACTCTGAATAGCTGCTGACTACCCCGTATAGTTCTTGGACCGACTCCTCAGGGACCTGTATGGAGGAGGACAGTTGGACTGAGCACGCCAGTAGCAGGAGAATAACCACAAGAGATGCCATGTTGGATGTCCGGAACAAGTGGTGATGTGCTTCAGTGGACGGTCACTAATATAAGCCTGGCATGCAATAGATCTATCTTACCGTTGCCACGTGGCACTTGAAGCTGAAGAATAACTTGCCAGACGTTGGCAGTAATTGAGCGCGAACTTTGATCATCTCACTACCACATGTGGTCATTTTCTCATGGTCAGTATGGGTGGTGCAGGTGTTTACACGTGTACACTCATGAATTGACGTCACTGGTTAATACCTTGTTTGGACTAAAGTTTTTGTTTCAGAGAATTTAGTACTTTTCCGTGATGGACGTTGTGAACAGAACCTCTGAAGATTCTGTTTTGTAGATTTGTTCAACTGGAATCAGAACATGAGTGAGCGAAGAGAAAATAAACAATACTTTATGCTGAGACAGAAATCAGGTATTAGATACAGTAAACACATTTTGTGTCTACGATACCGCCTTGACTATGATTTGTAATTCTTATTTGTCGTGCATATATTGTAAATCAAAGATGAACGTTGATTCCCTTTGGACTGTCGGAAATGACATGGAATAAAGTGAAATGAACACTGAAGTGAACTTTTTGTCGATTACGAGGTTTTGGATGAACAGTTGAATTGGCTTTTTACGTACTTGCCTCAACTGGTCTCAGCTATTGCATTAGACTGGAGGCAAATGGTATGTTGACAAATCAGGTCTTTCATACTGATTGTGGACTATTGTCTTTTGGTTAGAACATTTCATCTCAATGTTTTGACGTGAACTAGCCTAATTCACTTTTCCATATGTATTGACTTGCTTGAACATTTCAATCAATGACTGGCAGGCGTGTTTCAGATTTGGTCTTCGATGCGAACTCTCTCGTTTGCAATTCATCTTTCAACCCGTCAGTATAAACCAGTCAGTGCCCGTTGAATCCATCTGTAATGTACAGCGAAAGGATTTTTGATTTTCTTGACCATTCGTTAATTGCTCACAACAAAGCTACGAGGAAAGATCTCCAGCCTAACTGAATCGACTCGTCATTTATCATAACATCAACATTTGTTCTTTTAATTGCTTTTACAAAGTGTAGCTATTTTTCAGTGTATAATTACATGGATGTATTTACCTGTTGGGAATACCCTGAATGATCACTGATAACATTTAAGTCCGCATCTCATGAACTCCTATGACAGTTGTCATATTAGTCGTAAATAGCTCAGGTACGCCTTAGATCTGACAGTAAGCCTTTTCCTTGTGCCAATAAGGCTTGAGTTGACAGTTGTGATTAACACATAATCGGAAATCACATTTAGAGCTTTCCTTTGTCGAGATGTCACGATATGCAAATGTGTTTTTCATTTTCACGAATGCCACAAGGAAAGTGTTACCAGGTCTCCCTATATAGGTGCGTTTTTAATCAGAAAACACACTGATGTTGGTAATAAGAGTGAATTTTGACCGAAGAACATGTTACCAAGACGGTAAAAATTATAATAGAAACACCACCTTGTGAGAACAAAATCTTGCATTTTACACACCGCCTTACATTTAGTCTTGTGCACAATTATTCTTCAATGCATCCGTACATATATACTGTTCTGATACAAACATATCCACAAGTACATTTTGCCTTTAGTCTATCAGTGAAATCTCTTCGTTTTGTTTGAACTGAATGTTCAGTTTGTCCGTGGTTGTCGGCAGAGGATTTATCGTCTCAATTTAGACCGAACCACAGATGTAACACGCATAACCCATTTAGCTGGGACGTACTCCACTGGACGTACTCCACTAGGTAATCTTAGGTGTTAGGTGACTGTCCTACTGTAAGGTTCAGGTGATAGGTAAGGTGACTAACATACTAAATCAGGGCATTTGTTAAGTGTCTGTGCTACTTTAGCAAGCCATATATGTGATGACAGTAAAATGAGAGAACCACGCCACCTGACGATGGTGCCGTTGTTTTGATTGGTTAATAATATCCTGCCTGGTGACGTCACACTACAATAGATGTAGCTCAACCCGACAATGCCTGTGCTTATGTATAGTCACGCCGCGTTAACATACTCATGTATGCTTATGGGCTATGGAGGTTATAGTAAATTGGTTCAACACTACCGGTACACATCGCTCCCGCCTAAGGTACTTTGTTTACACAGCGGCTGTACCTCAAGTGTGTTTACAAAATGTATTAGTCAAGTTTTGATTTATTTATATCGTAGAGTGCATAAAGTGAGTGTATCTAACCTATAGAAGCATCAACATTTACATGAGTGTACAACTAGTTAAACATGAATTCACTACTATTAGATCGCAAATGCAGTGAAGCCAAATTTAAGAAAGTAGGTCGCACTAAGCAGCTCGAATTTGAATTGCTTCACTTAGTCATCACTTGTCTATAACAGCACTCGGCCACACTGGGTTGAGTGAACAGCAGAGAGGAAACAATATCAGACCCTTTAATATCAGTCTACCCAATCATATCATAGAAGTAAACATTGTTAGAACCTTCAATGTCGGAGCAATCCATGCTTGCCATAAAAGGCGACTCAGCTTGTCGTAAGAGGCGACTAACGGGATCGGGTGGTCAGGCTTGCTGACTTGGTTGACACATGTCATTGGTTCCCAATTGCGCAGATCGATGCTCATGCTGTTGATCACTGGATTGTCTGGTCGGTGAGTGCGTCATCGTATCATAAACAAACCCTCTGAATTGCTGCGATAACGCGTGATCTAGACATATTTCTCACAAGGCATTCCACTGGCTCCACAGAGCGGGGCTTTGAGTAACGGTTGGCCGAGTTAAAGATAAAGGGGTGATTTACTGACCTATTTAACGTTACTAGGCTTACCCTAAGAATGAATATTACATCGTAACCCCCTGGCTGAAATAAACACTTCCCCCGCTGACTTTTGTGAAAGGTTATGCTCTTTTCAAATCACTCCAGCTGAAGACGTGTGAGGAATAGGACGTAAGAAGTGAACTCGCTACGCTGACATTGCATCAGAAAACCTGCCTTATTTGTCATTTCATCTGCTGTCGCCGCTCGAGCAGGACGCGTTTTTTCAAGCTCTCGGGAGACGGATACATTGTTGCTCTCAACTTCTCTGTAACCGTTAGCGCGAAACAGGTTAAAATCGGCTTTGTGTTTACGGCTTGGTATGAATGAATTATCACCTTTGCTTTAAAATTATTGTATTTATCTGTTTTAGTTATACATCCCCACGTAACTTCTATATGTTGCTAGTGAGTGAGAATTATTTTTGTTCATTCACCGGCAAGGAAGGCTGACTGCTGGTTCTAAACCCGACTGTATGAGAATAATGGAAGTGTAAATGTCTCATATGGAGGTCGCTCCCTGTTCACTTCGAACTGAGTAAGTCATGGTAAATGAGAAAGTGTCCCCATTCAAATGATGCGAGAACCTGGTCTCTGATGTTCGCAATGCATCTTGAATAGAGTTACTGAAACCAGCTCTCAGTGACTAAGGGAATTCTCATTATGACGTGACTCACTCATTAGTGTTAGACAGATACATGACACAAACGTGCTGACATTTCTACTATGTTTGCCTAGATGATAATGCTTTGAATATGTTGTTAGCATGATTAGTTTAGCAAATGTATTTCCTACTGGAACTGTCTTTAAGGTTTTACATATACTCTATTCTTATGTATAGTATATGAATGAGGTGGTAGTTGATAGCGCATTCGTCATCTTACTTAATGTTTATGTGATTATCGTTGATATATACACCGGCTAGGGGCGGTCGACTGTTGGTTCTGAACCCGACTGTATGAGAATAATGGAAGTGTATTTCTCATATGGAGGTCACCCCTTAGCCCACTTCGAAATGAGTTAGTTATGGTAAATGAGAGAGTGTCCCCGTTCAAATGATAAGAGAACCTGTTCTATGATGTTCGCAATGCATCTTTGAATAGAGTTACTGAAAACCAGCTCCCAGTTTCTAAGGGGATTCTCATTATGACGTGACTCACTCATTAGTGTTAGACAGATTACTTAATTTGAATGGATGTGCAAATGTTTTAACAGGTGAGACATGTCTGAACTAAGTATGACGATAACATTGTTGAGGGGAGGGGGTAAAGTACTGTTTGCTTTTTGTGTAACATAAGGCGTGTGCATATGAACTACATAGCATGAACTCGTCCTTTACGATGCGTGTAAAAAAGCTTGCATAAGATTAAAATTTCATTTCCTAACCAACAGCTGAACAAATCGAATGTTTTTGAAGAGCTGTCTCACAGAAACAACTGATACCTATCACCATGAGGTAAGAGCCAGTCTATTTCCTTCGATTAGTTTCATCTGTATATTCAAAGTAAAACCTCAAATATATATTGTAATATTTAAATATGTACATCACTCCAGAATGCCCAGATTCAGGATAAACTTCGGGCCGAGTATAAATCTCGTTTAAAGAAAATCTGGAGCTCCGAGCTAAATGCTCGAAACAAGGTCAAAGCCACCAATACTTTTGTTGTGCCAGTCCTCTCCTATTCCTTTGGAGTAGGTGATTGGACAAAACAAGACATCCAGGGTCTTGACCGCCTGACCAGAAGGATCATGTCTGATAGCAGAGCACACCACCCTCGTTCCTCTCTTAATCGTTCATACATGCCAATCAATTCAGGAGGTCGGGGTTTGATTAATGTGGAAGCTCTTCATGATAGAATTATTTTGTGCACTTTTGCACATATTTATTTATCGGATGATCCTCTGGTGATGCACGTCAAGACTCACGATGAAAGCAAGGAATTCCACAGCTATTTTAAGCGTGCCAAGGTTGTTGGACACAATCCGAAATTTGAAGTTGATTTTGTTGATGGCAATGTACTGCTGGACGGTAAAGCGATGGGAGTAAACCAGGTGAAGTCTTTCACCAAGTCTGCCCAGAGTCGGTCCTTTGTGGAGAAGCTGTCTGAGAAGCCATTACATCGTGTGTACATGCAGTGTGTGGAACAGAACAGCAATCCAACCGTCTCCTTCGCCTGGATGAAGTCGGCTGGTCTCAAATGTGAAACTGAGGGCTTCCTTTTTGCTGCTCAGGACCAGTCACTTCCCAGTCGCAATCGCCAGAATGTTATTCTTAAAGAAAATATCAATATGAAATGTCGTCTTTGCAATGAATTTACAGAGACTGTCCAACACCTTGTCAGTGGATGCCCTTCCTTGGCACAAACAGCATATCTTAAAAGACACGATGGCATGGTTCGCTGCTTTTACTATCGTCTCTGCCATGCCTGTGGTTTTGACTCCGAGGTCCATCCATGGTATGACCCTGAACATGTCCAGGGCGTCCTGGAAAATGATGCTTTTAAACTTCTCTGGAATAGGCCAATATACAGCCTGAGACGAATTCCAGCCAACAAACCTGATCTTGTTCTTTTCGATAAAGCAAATGAAAATATTTATATCATAGAATTTTCTGTCCCTTTTGACAGCAATGTGATTGGCAAGATTCAGGAAAAGCATGATAAATATGCGGACCTCGCCTTTGAAATGTCTCGCCTGTATCCTAAGTACACTGTCGTCAGGCTCCCCATTGTTCTCGGTGCCCTTGGTTTGGTACCTCCTGATCTCTTGGCGCAGATCAGGAGAGTGCCCGGGTTCTCCACAGGGAGCACAGCCCTTCTGACAATCTGGGTAATGCAGAAGGCTGCAGTGTTGGGGAGCCTCCATATTCTCCGGAAAGTTCTTGGTGGGTTCGACTAGGCAGTGTTTCCTGGGAGAAGTCCCATTCGCTGTCTGGGCTGCATGTAGAGGGGGTGAGGGCCCTGAGCTGATGATGAGCTTGACCAGCCTGACTGTGCCAGGATCACCCAAACCCTCTCTGCTGCATTTTAATCTTAATCTGTAAAACATATGATAATAATATAGTTTCTATATTAGCAAATGTACTGAGATAATAATGTTTTGAGAAAAGTGCACATTTTCACCATTTAGTTTAACATTCCTTTTAGATGGAGCAGAAGCGAGATTTCCTCAACAATGTGCAATCCATACAAGAGCTGGAAAAATGGGCTTCGAATCACACCACTGCACAAATGATCCCGAAGTAAATCTAAAACGCATTGAACTGATAGCCACCCGAAGTGTGAAAACGTCAGAGCAGTGTACTCAACAGCAACCTACACATTACATGCTGCACCACTGTCATCTGTGTAATAGAACATTCACACACAATAAATCCCTTTTGCGTCATGTTCGCACCGTACATGATAACCAGCGATTTCAATGCGAGCAGTGTAAGAAGTCTTATTCTCGCCTCGATGCACTTCAAGGCCATAGCTGTCAGCAGTCCACTTTGAAGAGAAAACAAACTTCATCAGGGCCTGCAGCTAAACGTCCATGTCTGCAGTCAGAGGAAACCTCCCCTGCAGCACGTTTTGACACCTGTATTTGGTGTGGGCACTTCAAGTGCCTACTGCCGGGGAAACGATTTTGTGAATATTGTTCACATAATGGAAGGGAATGTAAAAGCTGTCGGAGGCCTTTGGGAGAACGATTTTTTGGTAACAATGTACACGAATGCGACTCGTGCCTAAGACGGCGTGAGAGGTATCAAGCCAGGCGTGTTAACCAGTACGGAGGAGGTCAAAGGTCAACCTTAGAGGGGACACTGAGGACGACAACACTGACTCCAAACCAAGCTAATGATGTAGACATTCTCAAATATCTTGCAGATGAAGAGACAAACATTGTCGATATTCTTCATAATTTTTTGTTGGAGAAGAAAGGTATGAAATGGTTCCTCACCCTCAAATTAAGTTATATCAAATATGACGAAAATAATCAAAGTCATTTGGCAGAGCCTGTTCTGAGAACAACAAATTTGTGGGTAACAAACTTAGCAGAAGTCAATGAGCAGTTAGCCGAGGCTTTCCAAAAGTTGTACTCTTCTGCTCAGGAGATTCAGGCTGAGGGGAGTGGATGGATCCTAGATCACATCATACATGTGGAAGTAAACACAGCTGAGTATGTTCCCTTGTCGGCATCCAGTTTCATTCCTTTACCAAATTATTTGAAAAGCAAAACAGCTATTGTGAATATTCAAAACAATGATCAGAAATGTTTTGTTTGGTCTATTCTTGCAGCTTTGCATCCATTATCATTCAAAGATCATGCCAACAGAGTTTCAAAATATGTTGCCTATGAATCAGAACTGAACATGTGGGGGATTGACAATATTTCTGTTAATGTGTATGGTTATGAGGAGAAGGATGGTGTGTTTCCTCTACATGTCAGTAAGCTCTTGTGTGATAAAACAGTAGATCTATTACTGTTGAATCAGGATGAAAAGAGACATTTTTGTTTGATAAGAAACTTTAGCAGATTAATGGGAGACCGATCAAAGCATAATGGAACTGCTTTTTACTGTAGACATTGTCTTCACGGCTTCACACGAAAGGATTTGTTAGAAAACCATACACCCATTTGCTATGACCATAAAATGCAGAAAATCAAAATGCCTGAGGGGGAAAAGGCATGGGTTAAATTCAAAAACATACAAAATCAGCTCCGAGTGCCCCTTGCTGGCTAGGAAGGATCTCACTTTCTTGTTATCAAATTCGCGACCTTTGTCAGACATTATGATATTTGGTAGAGTACCTCTGGAAAATATCCTCTTCGGTGCTTTAATGACAGCATCTGGAGTTTTAGTTTTCAATGGTTCTACCCACAGAAAACGAGTAAACACATTGATAACTATCAGTCAATATTTCACTCCATCATTTTCTGAAGCAATATTTGAAACATCAGCCAAATCAATATCCCAGCGATCATTCAATCCTGTAGCTATCACTCTGTTCCGTTTGGATCTGTATCTCAGAGGTCGCTGAAGTGAATAGCCATCTTGAGATGCGAGCCATTTCTTGATGTGATGTAAACTGATTTCAAATTTGCCATCCTTTTTCACCATGTGATATAACTTATAATTAGTTGGACCCGAGAAGGAGGCTGGATGTTTGGGATTAAAGTAAATACTAGACAAATAGTCCTCCCATTCTTCAGCTGGCATGATTACGTGTTAAATGAGGTATAATGATACAAAACCCATATTTATAAGCTAACACAACACTTTCTCAACTCTCCATATGGAATCTCATGACATGCTAACTCTTCCAAGTTCATTATGTGACCTACTTCTCATTGAAAGAATGTTGTCCTATTGATAGCTACGTGAGGGTTTCCCAAATATTGTACAACCGTTAGAAACAGACATGTATCTATTTTTAGACTGACGTCATCTGACAGGATATTATTAACCAATCAAAACAACGGCACCATCGTCAGGTGGCGTGGTTCTCTCAATTTACTATCATCACATATGTTAGGTGTTTAGTTGTAAGGTGACTGTCCTACTTTAACAGGTCACTTGTAGGGAGACTGTCATACTGCATGACGTCATATGTAAGGCGACTGTCCTACGTATCAGGACATATGCTAGGTGACTGTCCTACTGTATCAGGTCCTTCGTTGGGTACCTATCCTACTGCATCAGCCCATGTATTAAGTGACTGTCCTACTGTGTCAGGTCATTTCTTAGGTGACTGTCCTGCTAAGTCAGGTCATTTGTTAGGTGACTATCATAATATATGAGGTGATTTGTTAGATGAATGTCCTACTGTATCATGTCAATAAAGGTGACTGGCTGCCTTGTTAAATGCCATCCTTGATATCTCATCACTGATGCCTGGATGAATAATCCATGAATTTCATTTGTCCACCCCCTTACAAATGTAGGACTAAAATGTTTCTCCTGCTGTTTCCTTATAACACTTCACATGCACGTATTTCACGTGTACTTTTACTGTTTCCTATTTGTCCACCTCCGAATTAAACAAGGAAACAAACACAGCATTAGCTTACATACATGAAATCTGGCCACACATCACAACCTCTAGACAAACTATATCATACATACATGAACACTGGCCACACATCACAACCTCTAGACAAACTATATCATACATACATGAACACTGGCAACACATCACAGCCCCTAGACAAACTAAATCCTACATACATGAAATCTGGCCACACATCACAACCTCTAGACAAACTATATCATACATACATGAACACTGGCCACACATCACAACCTCTAGACAAACTATATCATACATACATGAACACTGGCCACACATCACAACCTCTAGACAAACTAAATCCTACATACATGAAATCTGGCCACACATCACAACCTGTAGACAAACTAAATCCTACATACATGAAATCTGGCCACACATCACAACCTCTAGACAAACTAAATCCTACATACATGAACACTGGCCACACATCACAACCTGTAGACAAACTAAATCCTACATACATGAACACTGGCCACACATCACAACCTCTAGACAAACTAAATCCTACATACATGAAATCTGGCCAGTCATCACAACCTCTAGACAAACTAAATCCTACATACATGAAATCTGGCCACACATCACAACCTGTAGACAAACTAAATCCTACATACATGAAATCTGGCCAGTCATCACAACCTGTAGACAAACTAAATCCTACATACATGAAATCTGGCCACACATCACAACCTCTAGACAAACTAAATCCTACATACATGAAATCTGGCCACACATCACAACCTGTAGACAAACTAAATCCTACATACATGAAATCTGGCCACACATCACAACCTGTAGACAAACTAAATCCTACATACATGAAATCTGGCCACACATCACAACCTGTAGACAAACTAAATCCTACATACATGAAATCTGGCCAGTCATCACAACCTGTAGACAAACTAAATCCTACATACATGAAATCTGGCCACACATCACAACCTCTAGACAAACTAAATCCTACATACATGAAATCTGGCCACACATCACAACCTGTAGACAAACTAAATCCTACATACATGAAATCTGGCCACACATCACAACCTCTAGACAAACTAAATCCTACATACATGAAATCTGGCCACACATCACAACCTCTAGACAAACTAAATCCTACATGCATGAACACTGGTCACACATCACAACCTCTAGACAAACTAAATCCTACATACATGAAATCTGGCCACACATCACAACCTCTAGACAAACTAAATCCTACATACATGAACACTGGCCACACATCACAACCTCTAGACAAACTAAATCCTACATACATGAAATCTGGCCACACATCACAACCTCTAAACAAACTAAATCCTACATACATGAACACTGGCCACACATCATAACCTCTAGTCAAACTAAATCACTCAGTCTCCCAGACAAGCAATCAAGTATCATGACATAGAGACAAAACGCCATGGACTGCACGCCAAACACAATAACATTTTAATTGTTATATGCATACTAAGCGGGCTTCATGCAATATGAGACAGAACGCCCAAAAATGACACAAACTACTGTAACTGAGGTAACGTTATCGGAATTCAGACCCCCACCAAGCGATTTCAACTAAATGTATGTAAAATCCTCCACCATAAGATGACAACAATGGCGGGAAGTTGGTATTGCTGGTTGACACGTATTCTCAGTTTGATCTTCTGTATATTAAAATTTGAGGTATTTTCTCTGATGACACTTTTGATTCAATTCAGCTGGCAATATTTCACTTTTGTATTATATATCGTTTTCCATGATGTTGGTCTCAGGATTGTTTGGGTATATCTCTAACGTTTACACCGCCATATATATTGTTGAGTGCGGCGGTAAACAACAAAACTGGATTGACTCTAGATGTAAGGGCAGAGATATAAACCAAATGAATGCAGATTTGTAGATGTTTTCACAGGTCACAATGCATATTGTGCATATTTATTGAAAGATGCATATTTACGTGCATGTTTATTGAAAGGTGAGAATTCTACAGTTTGTATCCCGTATGATAAAAGAATCACGGTCGATTCTGTTTTGCTTAATTGTATTGAATGTAGGGATGAATACCGTATCAAAGTAGTCAAGAACATTATAGTTCAGTCTCATGTAATTTTGTGTTTTTCAAAAGAAACATCGCATTCACTTACGTTGAACAAAACCCTATTCTATATAACGGCTAATATGTGATTATTAGCTCGGAAACAGATATTGTCTTGCTGTGCTATCTGTGGGGGTATAAATAAGGTAAACATACTGTTTCCCTGAAAGGATACGGGGACCATCAAATTCACAATGTACCCACATCTGCCTGTACTTTAACTGAAGACTATGCAACAATCACTAGTAACTAGGAAACCGGTGAAAATACTGCTGTGAACCGACTTTGGCTCATATTAGCATAATTGGTGTTGAGGCTCGTATCCCACTTGCGTAGATCGATGTTCATGCTGTTGGTCACTGGATATTCTGAAGCACATTTGATTATTTGGCGACCGCCCCATATATCTGAACTATTTCTGACTGCGGCGTAAAACTATATTCATTCTTATTAACATGCTATTTTTGTGCCATTCTTTACGCGCTGATGCACTCTTGAAGGAAATTACCAAATGACAGATTCAAATAACACAAATCTAAATCGGACTCGTTGAATTTAGTTATGTAGATTGCAGCTTGTGCCTTTAATTATAACAAGTCTATAAAGCACCTGCTACTATTTTAAAGAAAAATGAAATATTAGCTATATCATATTTCCTTAATATCAGAAAACTTGGATATTTATTAACCAAGGTAAACTTCTCTGCGGCAGTAATAGATGAGCACACGATAGCTAAGTGATGTTCGTTAGAACACAGGATATTAACATACATGATATGACAGGATTTCTGTTGGAAAACAGTTCATGGTAAGTTCCATCTTGATACTGACATCTGAGGTAAGTTCATCGATTTTAATACGAAAATGGCATACTCTTTGCCAAACATTTGTAAAGATTCTGCTTTTGATAGGCATTTAGAAGTTGAACGAACACATGACACGTTTATGGATAACAGCTTCTTAATTACTGATAACGAGATACTACACCAGGATGTCCAGAAAAATCCACTCTGTCCATCGCCGCTCAGTGACATTCGTAGTTCATTAAGTAGTAGAATATCGCTGAAAGCCATTTCATCAAGGTGACAGCACGCTCGATTGTCATGTAATACCTTCAACGTTCTACATTTGGAATTAATTGTATTAAATTTTCGTTACAGTTCAACATTATGTTTTCAATATTTATTCATTTAATTATTACAAGCGTGGCGCATGCGGAGGACAAGGAGGACATATTTGACATACCGAAACGTGTCTGACAATTTGCTGACAAAAGTGAACCATGAACACGCAGATGTGGTTGCACCATAATTTAAGGTTAAGTACTTCCCAAAATACATATGATCCCTGAAGTTACCTGTGCAATTCAATACCATCGATCAGAAACATCGTGTTTGAAATAATTTGTGAGGAAATATAGTGTTTTGTTTTTATAAAGCGACACTGGATAATATTCAAGATGCGGCGTGACAACTGGAAGTCTGGTACTCGTACTTTCATTACGGCTCCAGAAAGTACAATCTAGCAGAGTGCCAAAAACCGTTTTGTATGATGAATAGTGAGTGAGTTTACAACATGAGCATCGATCTACGCAATTGGGAACCGATGCGTCAGCGAGTCTAACCACCCGATCCCGTTAGTCGCCTCTTACGACAAGCATATTCGCCTTTTATGGCAAGCATGGGTTGCTGAAGGCCTATTCTGCCCCGGACCTTCACGGGTCCTATGATGAATAGACGATGAATAGGCAATATCGTTTAGAGAAAACTATATCCGTACTTTATTGAATGTTTCAAATATGTCTATAGACTGGACCACACCTGTGTGATAACATTGTTAGATTTTACGCCATTATCCCTGTGTGTAGCTGTAGGTTAGTTTCTATTTAGTTCTCTCGTTACAGACATAGTGTGGTACCTCATGCTTGTTTCTCCTCTTGCACACCGAGGACTCCCTTATAACGCTTCAGTGATTGGGCCAATATACATTTGTTCCATCCATATCGGATGAGGTATTTTTTACTAATAGTGTCACTGTTTTCAGTTTCGAAACAGATTAAAATCTAGGAGACTATTGTAACATCGACGTTAAAGTTTCCAACATACCAACATGCATATTTCAACTAAGGCCGCAAGCTGCCATGATAGTGACAGTGATTGTGATGTGGAGAGTTTACGTGCGATTGACTTGAAGGGTATTTCCCAAGCGGTGCCTGGCAGTATCTGTATGAACATGAATGTAGAGAAGTGAGAATGACAGTCGATACGGGTCGGCTGGCAAGTCAATGTACAATGGGATGGTGATTATGATTAAGGGTGGAGATATGTAAAATTGCAATTAAGTCATTTACTTTGGGCTTCATAGTGTTTGGCCTTCGTCATTATTTCCACAACTGTTTTCCGGAACCTGTCGCTATGAGGACACTAAAACATTTAATGACTTCATACAAAAATATATCTGGTCTAGCATACCGCTGTCAGGACCAATGCTGAAAGAAAAAGCCATGCAGTAGTCGGTTCGTATGTGTATATATGTCTTGATCGCATACTGATGTCCTGTTGTATTTTGATTAGACGTCATAGGGAAGTTGAACCGAAATTCAGACAAACCAAGTGTTTTGGAGTTAACGACATTAGGATATGTATCACCTCTTGAAAGAACATTGAACCGCATCATGGAGGTCAAAATGCCCTTCTTCATGCGTAATGTCTGTTTTATTCAGGATCTCATCGGCGCATAACCTTTTAAATGGGACCTACTGTAAAATTCATACTTTGCAAAATAATATTTTGAAAGGATTACCCATGCAGGTGTTTCATAATTGCCACCCATTCGTTATTTCTGGTCATGACGTTACAATGTCATCATGGTCTTAACTATATAATATACTCATAGAAAGGGAACACATACAAGTACAAGGCTGCCTTTATTTATTTCCAGCATTTCACTTGCAATGTGATGAAATTTTGAAAAGAATAAAGGAACGCTTGTACTTTCATGTGTTCCCTTATTCGTTTCCCTGAGCAGATCATAGATTTGAACTGGTAAACTCCTGAAACAAAGGACTACACGACAGATTATTCACTTTGTTTAACATTGGTTGGACGAAATATCAGTTATCTCACACTGCTTCAGTATTAGAGAATTAAGATAATACAAAAAATATACATTTTCATTGGTAACCTTCTCAACAACAAACATTCAATAGCAGATGCCTACTGGGTAACTGTGTGATACTTAATAAACAGCACGAATATGACAGCATCCTCGTTTTGGAAACTGGTTTCAGTAACGTTCCATCTTAATGGCGACTTCTTGTTTAACACTAGCCAATATACACACACGAAAAAGCACACCTTTTGCCCAAACTAACGAACAATATACATTCACCTTCGCACCAGTATGTTATAAAATGCCCAGTCAGTCGACCTTGTGAGGTGAACGGTCGCAACATACTGATTGTCAGATGACACCACTACATTTAAAATTATTGTATTAAATTTTTAATTTCAGCTTTACACTTCAACTCATGTATATTGTCTATAATTAAATTTATTCATTCCTGTAAATAAGCCGCACCTGAGTTCCTTTTCAAGGCTATTAAAAGTGGACGTATTTTAAAACACTTATGTATCCAAGAACCTACAAATACAGATGCCACTATTAGACATCTCTAGTGTGAGAGTGTGGTTTTTCGCCACATTCATCAAGATCCCAGCAATATCACGGAGGTGGGCACCAGAAATGGGCTACAGTGAGTGTACCCAGGTGGGGAATGGAACCCGGGTCTTCGGTGTAACGAGCAGGAGCTTTATCCACTAGGTTACCCCTGTTGGACAAATCCAAAACATGAATAATGATACCTCAAGTTATCTGTCCCACTGACCCGTGAAGGTTCTGGTTAGAATATTGGCCTTCATGGTATCGGGTGGTCAGACTCGCCGGCTTGGTTTGCACATATTCCCAATGACGCAGATAGATCCCCATGTTGTTGATCACTGGATTGTCTGGTAAAACTAAACCACTAAACGACTCTCCCACTACATGCACAGTTTTTAATATACTGACCAGCAATGAAAACGCAGAATTAATGAAAACTGCTGACAATATACTATTTTAGTATGAGTGTAGAGGTGTTCAAGAAAATAAATTGTCTGGATTTCCTGATTTGCATTTTTTGCTGGTCAGCATAGATTCTTAGGGAACACATTCCTTCACTTTGTGTTGTAACGGGTCAATCAACAGTATTCAATGTGCATGCGGCTGCAGGAACCAATTTAATAAGATTAAACAGAATATTATATTGTATCATAATATGTGGTTAATATTTTGAATAATGTGTCACCGCTGCAAATGTCTGTACAAATAACTTCTACGGTTCCAACACAGCAAATCTTTATTCTGTTCTTAATCCTGTATACACTGTGTCCCTGTTGTTGCCGGTTGAAAAACCGTATTGCAACACTGAATTCTGACTGACACTGTCACTTGCGTCAGCCTCCCCAAACTGCATAGCAGCTCACGCCTCTGCCCCAAGTTACCTCTCTTTTTACAGTCATGTGACTTACCACAGACCACATGATCTCAGTGTAACTATGAATATGGCATTTGACCGCAACATAACGTACAGAGTAATGGTGGAGTTTGAAATGTCAGCAGCGGCCGGATACAGAGCCATAGTGTAGTAAACGCAGTTGCTACGATAAAACACCATTATTCTTACAAGAGTAAGGTCCCTATGTTCCTCGTTGGTGTCATCGTCACTAGGTTAGCAAGGAATGGAATTATAGGTATTCATCAAAGAACATTGATGAAATGAGCCATAGTGCTGGAACTTGTGTATCATGACTGTTGCCCATAGCGTATCATGACTGTATCATGACTGGTAAACATAGATGCGTTGACAACAGCTCGGCTGAGGAGACGTATTGGTAAAAACAACTCGGCTATGTCATGTCCTGGGTAAACACGAGGAGACGCGTTGGTATCAATAGTTCGCCTGTGCCAAGCCCTGGGTAAACATGAGAAAACGTGTTGGCATCAACAGTTCGGTTGTGTCATGCCCTGGGTAAACACGAGGAGATGTGTTGGTAATAACAGTTCAGCTGTGTCATGTACTGGGTAAACACGAGGAGACGCGTTGGTATCAATAGTTCGCCTGTGCCAAGCCCTGGGTAAACATGAGAAAACGTGTTGGCATCAACAGTTCGGCTGTGTCATGCCCTGGGTAAACACGAGGAGATGTGTTGGTAATAACAGTTCGGCTGTGTCATGCCCTTGGTAAACACGAGGAGATGTATTGGTGACAATTGTTCGGCTCTGCCGTGCACTTGCAATTCGCAATAAACATAATAGCTTACGAAGCTACTATATCAATAAATATTACGGGGTCTGTACATCCAGTCATCTATACTTCTTAGAGATGTTAGACAGCGAATTGTTACGTCCCAATCAAAGATACTATAGTTAAAAATTCTTTCTTGTTACATTACAACGTTAAACCTTGAAACCTCGTTGAAGGAAATAAACCGCCAAGCAAGACATTTTTATTTGATGCATAATTAGGTACATTTATTAAAATCAACACATACAAAAGAGATAGTGTCACAAGACAAATAAGTTATTAATCAAGAGTTCCAGCTGAATGAATCTGTTAGCGGACACAGTATGTGTGAATGTAATTGTACGCAGACTAAGGTGTACGCTGCAGAATACGAGTACTATCATATTCTTTACCTTGTTCAGAGTTGTGGCAGCTTCTCAATCCTCCGAGCTTCCAACCAGGTTTCATTTGCCCATGGAAATCACAAAACAATTTGACAACCAAGGTGGTATCAATGACCTTTTTGTGACAACTCTTTGTTTCCAGTTACCAGTGCATTGACATCACGATTAATTGTTTGATGACGCCACAGACGACGAAATACAGAAACAATGGTTGCTAGGTAAAAGTGGCGTGTGCACGTGTTCACATATGATGTTTTATGACAGTGGTTATGTTTCACCGTATGGACATTATGAAATGTTGTCATTTTATAGTGGTCCGTACACATATGATCTGTCATTGTATTTCCAGGTGTTAATCTGTGGATTGTCTGGCTCGATTTGTTTGCAAACAACATTGTAGACATGTATTGGTGCTGAGACAAACACTTGTTCATAATGTAGTCACAACTGTAAAATCGACTCTTCTTTGGTAGAGATATTTTAAGGGTTTTGTCACTTCTAATCAAAAGTTCCATTTTATACAATCAAGTTTACATTCATATGAATCTTTCTGTCTCAGGGTTTATAGACAGAGCCAATCTTACTATAACTGGTGATAGATGTGCTCTCACGGTAGCATGTAGCCCCCCTACCCCACCTCACCCCACTCCAAATCCCAGTGTGTCTGTCTGTCTGTTTGCCTGTTTGTCTGGCTGGCTGGCTGGTTGGCTGGCTGGCTGGTTGGCTGGCTGTGTGGTCGGCTTCCCTTCCGTCTTTTGGTTAACATCTACATCCACACCTCAATGTATGGCACAAAGATTACGAACAGTCAATCTGACAGGTGATCAGTGCCAAAGACCGTAGTCAATTTTTTTAGGAAGGGAAGAAAATTCATATAGAGCAGCTGAAAGTGTATAATGGAGTCAATTTCATTTTTGATATTCCCTTGAAACTGTAAATGTGTTAATGTAATGGTTGATCATAAATAAAGCTATCTTTCTGACTGACTTATCTTGCTAAGTTGCAATGAGTAATCTGAGTGAGTGATCATGAGTAGTATTGAACAAACCTAATGATATTCCTACTTGTTAAATTTCAAGTACAAATTCTGGACAGTCAACGGAATTCCATAATGCAACTATTGAATGTTAATACTCAAACTGAACAAAACAGTAATTTTGCACATATACAGAAATGTCTAAACATATTTTATGGTTTATTTAAGAACAGTGTGTACAGATGCTACAATTCTGAACAACGAAACTTTTTAAAAACCATAAATAAATTTGTTCAAACGTAGCAGGAAGTAATAGTATGTAATAATAAATCTGGAGATTACTCAAATGAATAAACTGAGTCAGAACCTTCAGAAAGCAGGAAATAGTACTGAAATATAATAGTCCTATGTTATAATTCTGGATATCCACCAGCTATTAGAAGTTACTCTGGTCCTGATCCTAGATTTTCGAAGCTCTCTTAGCGCTAAGGCAGTCGTAAGTTGAATGTATAGCACTTACGATTATCTTGGCGCTAAGAGAGCTTCGAAAATGTAGGCCCAGCTTCTTTTCACTCAGCCATAGTCTCATAGATCCAGTCCTATTCGTGTATGCATGACTTAGATGGGAATACAGGGTCGGTCTTGTACCTCAGTAATATGAGTGCAATCTTAGTAACTACAATTCCAATTGTTATCCCGAGTATAAGAAGAATCATGATAGTGTTTGCCTTGGTTAGGCCGAAGTTGTTGTCAGTGATGGCGCTGTATATTGTTATTCTAACTACATCTGACCCGAAGGTATAACGAGTATACAGTTCGTTACAAGCCACGTCGACCATGCTGAGGACCACGACGATCACTATCATCAAACTGAAGGCAATTGTGGAGGCGGTACTAGGACCAAGAGGCGAAACTGATCTGAAACCTATAACTTTACTCAACGAGTTGACTGCATGGCTAAGACTCCATGCAAACATACCAGCTACACCATTGCTAACAAACAATCTGAACAAGATGTCATCATATCGCCTGTCTTGTTTCGCCAAATCAAACCTGGATCTGTAGAGTTGGAGGTGGGCTCTGCCAGAGCAGATAGCAAAACAAACAGTAGATCCAAAAATTACAACAAAAGCCAGTTCTAAAGCTTCTCTGTCCAGGAGAAAGAGCCAGCTGATGTAGAGGACAAGTCCCAGTGTGTAGAGTCCGAGGAAGAGTGAAGGGAACAGAACAGGATGACCGATGTGAGAACAGTTCCGATCCTTCCTGCAGAAGATGGTGAGAGAGTAGAGGATCCACAACGCTTGCCAGATAAAGACGGCAATGAAGATGTACGCAGACCATGTCCCCTGCGTCAACTCCGTGCGGAATATTTCAGGCTGGAACGGGGCCAGAAATAGGCCTGAAATCGAGAAAGTTTGCTTACAGAGTGATATGGTGGTTCAGAATAGTATATATATAGATTCACCATGGCACATGAATTGGCATGAATTGAATATGTGTTTCAGTATGACGTAAACCAAATATGGTAGTAACTAGCCGCTAATCACTCATTCTTACTGTAAGTCCACAATTGGAAATATGTATTTCGAAAACATCGAACGTTGGAATAAGAGGTAGTGCGTTGCAAGGTGCAAAAGTCACGCATTTGCAAACTAGGTTTATGAAATATCTGCAGACCATTCAAGCCTCATTTCCTGTCCCAAAATTATAATTTATGATTTTAATATAATTGATAACCTCAGTCAACTTAGATAACTTCAGTCAATTAAATAGGTAAACTTTTCTTATTGCATTCATATATACTCAAAAATATACATTCATAGACTCTTAGAAATACAAATCCCTGCCCTAAACATCGTCCGTAGTATAATATTTGTGTAACAATCTCTTGGATGATACAGTCCCGTGGGAGTTATAACGTATAATGTGATAGACAGTATGGCGGCGTGACGTCATCGGAGGTTTCTAAACCTGAATATAAAGTTGTTGAACTCAAGCATGTAAAAACACCATATCATATGAAACGTTTTGGTTTTCTTTTCAGTGAAATAAACTAACTATGAGATACAGATGTTCACCTGACGTTAGAACTGAATTTCAGCTGAATTTTAGTTCATAGCGTAAAATACATCAAAACAGCAACATGGACAATTTCAATATTTTCATGAGATTTGAAAAAAGTGCTGAACATTATGACATCTTAAAATTATCTAAATTATCTTATCCTGTTGGCGATATTTCTCTTTCGACAAGTTCTCTCCTAGCGAGGGTATTTCTCGCATACATCGACTGCAAAGTGTGACACTAAGGTTATATTTACTGGAAAATGTATTGTATATGGAAAGAGTGTTTAGTGAATGTTTAGTATTTGTGCACTTATGTTGAGAATGAGTGTATTTACTGGTTGCAGGTTACGTTAATAATGCAGTTATCTCCCTTGTATTGACAATGCTATAAACGTAACTCTATTTTCAGGGATTATCATTTGCGGAAGCCCGGGGGCTTTCTTTAGCTGCCCTACGAACGATGCAAGCACTATTCCGGCTGCTTCTTGTTACCTGGCACGCCTATCTGGAACGCCGCACCGAATCCTGAGGCGGTGATGAAAACGACGACAAGACTGGCATGGAGAGCCAATCGGATGACGTGATCGCCCTTCATGACATGCCTCACCATGAAATGTAAAAAGATTTACAGGTAACCCTGATGGTTACACATTACTCATTTTACGTGACATAATGTTTCTTGCCAGTACGGGTGGTGGATGGCCTAGTGGTTAAAGTGTTCACTCCACACGCCGAGGACACGGGTTCGATTTACCACATGGGTACACTGTCTGAAGCCCATTTCTATTGTACCCCGCTGTGATACTGCTGGAATATGTTCTAATCTAGAGGCACTGTGTTGAAAACTTCCGGGATAGAATTGGTCTTCAGCAACCAATGCTAGTAGGAGGCAACTAACGGGATCTGTGGATCAGATTCGCTTACTTTGTTGACATTTGTCACCGTGTCCCAGTGGCGTAGGTCAATGTTCATGCTGATGATGACTGGATTGGTCTGTTTCAGAATCGATTATTTACAAGCCGTCACCATATGTGAGGGGATATAAAAAGGTAGAGAGCCTCACCAGAACAATGCTATAAATGCAGCTGTTTTATGGGGGTTTTTTATGCATAGCTGACTCTAATGCTTTCAGTATTCATACATGATGGTTCAGGCTAAATGCTGAATGGTCACAAAAGCGTCAGCTCCCAATTTATTGTAAACAGTGCCAGCTTGAATATCCGGACACAATGTGTTAGAAAGGTCAATATGCTCGTCTCCTTCAAACGCAGCCCCTGTTTAAATCTAAATCAGGCAATCCAAATCTTTGGCTGTCGATTACGACGGGAATTCATCAAGATCATTCTGAATATACTTTATATGATATTATCTTAGGAGATACCATTATCCAAGAGGTACCAAATGGCGAATTTCATTTTCTGCAATTATTTTACAAACTTAAAATATTATACCCTAATGTGTTGTGATGACCCATATCTCGTGAACCACACTATCGACAAATGTGAAACTTTGTGATCTGACTTTGCTAATGATCCCTTCAGAATAAAATTGAAACTTTGCAAATATTGGACATCGAGAATATAGTTTGGTTCACTACGTTTTGACATCCCCTCGAAGCTGGAACATTGCTAAGTGCGGCGTTAAATAACAAACAAACATTTGCTTGACATATTCATCTCTTATTTCTAAAAACTGGATTTGTTGATTTGCGTTGAGAACCTAACTCATATTGGCATCATCAACGCGATGTTTATAATCAGGAACGCTCTTCATTCCAGTAAAAGGACGATTTCAGCTTTCAACAAAACTCACTTTAATGTTACCAGTTTGCGTGGTTAGACGAAGAACCGCCAACGTGAGTCAGAAGTGGCCAAATTCAGTTACCACATAGGAACAGGTACAACAGCGTAAGTCACAAGGTTAAGGAAAGATCGCTCCTTCCATCAGTGGTGCGTCACTCCTGAAATAAAGCAATGAGGAAACTGAACAACTGTGACATACATGTACATATTATGTAGTCACTATCACTATCTGCAACGTGTATTCAGCAGTATTAAGCAGATCTCTCGCCCCCCTTGTGTGCGTATTAACTTTCTTGACCTATGTGGTTGTACAGCGAAAAATGAGGACATGCATTTTTGAAAACATGATTTGAAATACTTTAAAATATGCATTCCAGATAACGCCTGGTCATGACCCAGAATGTATATAAACCGTGTTATCAGTTCGTGTCTGAAATTCTCGGGTTTTTTTATTTTCCGTCTCATACATACAACTCGCTTTTATGCTTTTTGAGAATTCATGGTTAATTGAAACCAACACTTACTTTTGATAAACTCGTTGAATTATGAACATCACTGTTGATCATAAACCCATTACTTATAGTGATTGAGTGAGTGAGCTAATACTTAACGTCACATCGGCAATATCTCAGCCATATCGTGACGAGAACATTTAATACTGAAATGAAATATATGTCTACTGTAAAAACCTGTCAACGAAGGACAGTAACACAACAAGAATATCACAAATGGAATTAAACCTGGCGTGGAAAGTTAAAAGTAATATCACTATTTGGACAATACAATATAAAATCAGGTTATAGATTGCCAACAACTGAAGGTAGATCACCATACTAGGGACCATGGGGACATACAGTACCTTTGCTACCTGCATGGACCCTTGCTGGATTTACATCATCCCCTCAGCTGTTAGCAATTTAGACACATCTAGCCACAAATTAAAAATACACATATGCTACGACTAAGAACAGTGGAAAGTTTAAATTTACTGTGAGTAATTTTGGACTTATGTACCCTCTCAGGACCATTACTTATAAACGTAACTGAAGGGAAATGTTAAATACATTTAATGATCTGCTGAAAAAAGATATCAACTCGATAAAAACCCTACTTTCGACAAACTAGCACTGTGTTTAACAGAGGAGCCATGTATCACTAATGATACAGATATGCTCTATAAAGAACCTAGAGGATGCAAGATTTTCTACTCTGTCTTGATAAGGAAAATTACACTAAAAAAGCTAAATAGCCAACTTAAATGAGAAAGGGATATCAACGTAAATATATCAGAACAGCTCAGTAACGTTTTTAACGTTTTTAACGTTTTACCTTTCAGTACCTCCTGTAATACACAACTTTGATGATTTCAATACATAATTTCCAAAGTATTTATTAAACTATAAACTGACACAATCTGCTTCTTGTACATTCTGTTATGTTAAAATGGAATCAATTATCCACATATTTTGCGAGTGTGTACATGTGGAAATGTTCTGGTCGCAACTAAAAGCCTGGACTGAACAGCATACACGCTCAATATTAATTCTGGATGCAAAACATATCATCTTTGGATATACAGATAAACGAAATAACGTATTAAACCTGATTATCATCGAAACAACAAATGCTATGTGTATGCAAAGAGATGTATAGAGATCTATATCACATCCACAAAATGCTGGATTAAAAATTATCTACATGCCCCTATAAAATTGACAAATCTACTGCCTTTTCGGACACTAAAATATGATACAATTTTCATCTTTTGATAATCCTGCTACAACCTCTTCCCATAATTCCAACAACAGTGTGTTCCTGTGTCCTAGGGAGCATCTACCAGCCGTGCCAATACCTTGTGTATTTATGTGTTCCACACAACTTTAATTATGCCCCTCTATAAAGAAATAAAGTGATAAAAAATATATATAAACATTTATTTACAGCCTGCAACAGGAGAAATATGAATCGAGAATCAACAACAACCCCTTAATGGATGTACATCAAATACTAACGTAAGCTTTAATCAAGCAGAGCTAACTTTGGTATGCTACGTGTTGTGCATGTTACGAAATAGAACGGAAGACCCCATTGTTGTATATCTTCATAACAAACTCCGCCTGACAAGATGGTGACCGCGCCACCAGTGTAATTGCTGGGGATTGCTTTAACCCCCATGTGGTTTGCGGTGACGTCGGTACTTGGTGCAGTCATTCCTTCCTCCAGCTTATATCTACTACCTTTCATATATGTGTAATATTGATGGGTGCGGCGATAAAAATCAACCAACCAACCATCCATGATGTAGATTTTGATAAGAAGGATGTTGATGTGCTTTATACTCACGAATAGATTCGATGGGAAGCACACCGGGCTTTCTATGACAATGTTTCGATGATTGCTGAGATAATGGTGACGTTTAACATTGTAATCCATGTATACCGGGCGCATGGCAAGTCAGTGTGCCGTACATACTGTTTCTAACGTTGATCAGGTACGATAATGGGATTCAGCATGCTGATTTGCAGCGGTTTCAGCATTCATACATTTTCAGTGTATTCATGTTTTACGTGAATAAACGATTTGATGAAACCTTATGTGAATAAGGACCGTCAATTTATTGTCGACATTGTCAATTTTTACGAGCATGGAAAACAATGGAAATATAGAAATTTCTTCCACTAGGGTGCTTAATTAATGCCCATCTGTATAGGTCGGTACATTTAGCTGTTTGCCACACATAACTACCCGAATCATGATAGCCAAGTATTGTGCTAAGTCAAGACAGAGATGTTGC
Source organism: Haliotis asinina (assembly GCF_037392515.1). Taxonomy (NCBI): domain Eukaryota; kingdom Metazoa; phylum Mollusca; class Gastropoda; order Lepetellida; family Haliotidae; genus Haliotis; species Haliotis asinina. The sequence continues at coordinate 54,953,514 of NC_090289.1, forward strand.
AATACAAGCGACGTAAAGGTCTCGAGTGCTGAGAATGGAGAATGCAGTTTACACAGTCATAGACGTGTTTTTAACAGGTGTTTCCATGGTGATGAACAGCATCGGGTTATCAGTACTTACCGATTCAGTTATTATGAGAATGGCGTTCCCCTGCATTGTCATGACGATATGACTTGTTGAAACCAAACCACGTAGTGCTGGCGTTGCTAAGTTTATGCATTAATATATAATATAGAATAGAGACCAGAAATGGTTGAACACGAGGGGAATGCCAAGATGGATTCACATCCTACTTAGCACATCAATAATAAAGTGATGCTGAGGCGTGTAGCGATGATGTTCTTATCCCCACCACTGATGGCCCCGGCGCACTGAGGCCATTTGGTATCTGCAAAGTGATCTTGGAAGCGATGATGATTGAACGTTCTCTGGTGGTGCATTAAAGTAGCCTGCTCTTATACCTGAGGCTGGTTGAAGATTCCGTGACTCTCACGGAGTGACTATTGTTTTAAACCGATGGTAGCAGAACTCCAGCAATAAGACGACAGGGACACCAGATATGGATTTCACACATTCTAACCATGTGGGGAATCGAACCCGTTTTCTTGGTATAACGAGGGGCGCTTTAATCACAAGGCTACCTCACCGCCCCAGGATCGCTTTGAGAACGAGACAGAAACGTGGATCATCCAATTCGTCTATTTGTACTTACTGTAGTTCGGTAGTTGTTTATTGACAACAACAAGGGGATATGATAACTTACAAGCATATCCGCACCCCTGACCGATCGATCCCGTCACCCATCTCTTTATGAAAGGCATGGGTCGCTACAGGTCATTTTCAACAGGATCTTCACTTATTTCTGTTAATCCTAATCGGTTTGTGAAAACTGTTTTATCCTTCTAAACAATTTGAAACTAAATGGGAACTGATAAAGAGCAATTCCATGAACTGCTGGAGATGTCAATATGGGGATGTATGTGTGTTGATGTGGATTATGAAAGTGAGGGAAATGTATGTGTACGAAATGTACGGTAATCTCAGTGTGTTTGAATGTCTGTATATGTGTGGGATGTCTGTATATGTGTGTGTGTGTGTGTGGTGTTGTCGGGACCCGGTGTGTTTTAACATGATTGATATGAGAAAAAGAGATTATACCGTTTTAGCTTTTTCACATTCGTGTAGAACCTCATTGGTCACCAAGACAGAACACCTGGCAAATAATCACATCATGTTCCGCCATTAAAGAATTTAGTTAGCCTTATTGAGCGTATTGGCGGTTAATCCTTTGAAGGAAGGGCGTTGTTAAACACGGGCACTTTAAGGCAGGGTGTATTCAGTATAGATTAGTAAATCTACGCACATAAACACTACCTTTTGATCTTTGTTTTTGAAACTCAGCTGATAGTTCCTCATGCAACACTTCCATGCGCATATCACATAACATGTAATACATTTGACATATGAGACCTTAATTTCTGATTTTGAGTATTTACTCCAGACACGAGAAATGCCAAATAGGAAATTTGTAGGGTAATTTGAGTGGTGTTACTACTATAAATTCATTAGCTGGCCATCAAGTAAATGATGACAACATGTGTAGGTTTATACCACTAAAGACATGGGTTACACCAAGGGAGTGGTATTCCCTCCATTGCATGCAATTCTAATTGCTGGAGAAACCGACTGTGTTGAGAATACAAACGGAACTTGGTTCTTACATAAGAAATACATATAAGCATCTGCTGTGACGCTATATGACTATAAAACTAAGAAGATTTTCAGATTTTTCTAGCAATGGCAAAGATGAGTTGCTTTGTTTACGCATTCAAATAAATCACTTGTTTGTTTTTTTTCATCTCATAGGTAACAGATATCATACATATTTACATGACGTGATTAAGTATCAAGGTAAAAAATACAGAAATAGGATGAAACTGGATCAGTCGCTGTACCATCCAGGCATTAGAAAATCCGAAACGTCTACGCTGCTGTGATACTTTATTACAATCAGAACCCCCGGGGATATTTTCAAATAACTGTATCTAATGGGCATCCACTCTTCCTAACGTCCCACTGTTTAGGTTGAAGAAATTCAGCCCAGGTGGACATTAGTGCAGTCCGAGAATCGCGATCGAGGGAACACGATCTGACGAGCTTGCAACTAGGTTTCGTAATTGGACTGCTGTCGAGAAACACTAATCGTTCTGGACCAGTGCCCCTTTAAAATCCAATACAAAGAAATGTGTGCTTACCTGTTGTGTTACAATCATGGAGTGAAGAGATTAAATTGAAGTTACTGAAATAAACTCATTTAGGACATAAATCGTTACCTCGAAATCACGACAGGTATGGCTGGTATGCGTGACATGTTTTTCAAACATGCAGTGTTAGCCTATATCTGTATGCAGATGGTTGGTATCCATAGTAGATTATCGCTTTTGCACATTGCAAAATTTCATGTCGCAAACACGAGCGCAGACCTTAGTAAATCACATATGTTTGTAATGTAACAGTTTGAAGGAACGTCTCATGCAGGTGTTTAAAGGTCACATGCAACAAAAAAATCAAACATAATTAAAACACATTTATCACTTATTCATGACATACAATATACATTGCTGCTTTTAAAAAACCCCAAATAAACAAAATTAAAAGCGTGCAATCGCGATTCAAAAGTGCAATATTTTGTACTTGGGCTTACTTCCTCCGAAACGAAGCCCTCGGGAGACCGAACCCAGTCATAGCCGGTGGATATGCACTCAAGTGTAACGACGGCTTCCGATTGGCTGTTTCATTTGCTGACATGCTGAGGGTTCATTGTGGGTACATCTGTTTGATGGGCATTTTAGAAGTATAGCCAATCACAAGAAAGTAATATTCTTTATGGATAACAACTTCTTTTTGTGTACTTGATGCGTCGTTTCAGTATGAATTCATATACTGTTGTCAAACAAAATCATATACACTAAAAGAAGTCGTTATCCATGAAGAATGTATATAGAGATGTTGGGTTTGGAAAATACATCTTCTCTAAATTTGCGCTCGATCCAATAAAAAATCATGTAAGTAGAGATGGTAAACTACTGCGTGGCTGGAAACTGTCATTCGTCCAAGTACAAAGCAGGACTTGAAACTGACAAGAGTTTGCACCAGTTTCCGTCAGATCCAGTCATCCGAAAAAAATGAATGTAGTTTGTTTGCAACCCACAGACATAACAACATGTCATGTGTATCACACGTGCCTAATTACATAATGTGGCAGACTCGGGTGCACGAGTCATAAATCTACTTATTTTCTTTATGTCGTATAGTCTGATGGGTTAAATTGTTCAAATTGCACGTGGTCAATGACTGAAGCTGTGTGAAGCATGTTGTCTTTAGCAGACAGGCACACAGACATTTAGGTGTGAATAAATCAGACACTGAGCTTTCTCTATGACAGAGACTGCTTCCCACAATCAACAAGTTTTTTTACGTAACGAGTAGATTATTTACTTGTTTGCGTACACAACCAGGATTAGACTACTGCTGACGACCTCAGACGCTGGGCATGCATACTGTTTCAAGCTCCGCAAACCCATTCACTGCGCATGCGTTATGGACGCAGCGCAGCACAGCTGTTGAAACAAGTTTTAGTGAAACGTTTGAACTCCGATTTCGCGGGCTTTTTTTCATCGCGTTTTTTTCAACTTTATAGGTTGAATTGGCATTTTTTATGATTTGGTTCGGTAAGTGCATAGCGAAAGGTACCAGAATCTGAAAAGTTGTGTTTCACGTTTCATGTGACCTTTAAGAATCAGAAGAAACGTGTCTGGTCAGTTTTTCGAAACGAAATTTCCAATTGAAGATGTTTGAAATATCTTTGCATGTAGACAATGAATATTATCCTTGTACATACCGCGATATTGATCTCGGAATTAAAGATATGTTTTAAACATATTTTATTTTAAGAGAAAACAAGAGATTGACAAACAAGCTCACTGGGCTTGTATAACTGCCCCTCCCGAACATGTACATATTAGCGGAAGTTATTTAAATCAAATCAATCGCCAGTGAAATAACATAATGTATTGACACTACACGATTGCTTGTTGAATAATATATTGTATTCAATTGTTCAAATTTATGAATAATTTCTTAAGTCGTGTTAAAATCTTGTTTGAAAACTGGATAAAATGGTGAACAGAGACGATCTACTTTTCGTTAGTTTCAGAATATACTTTAAAAATTATATGTGGAATATATGTCGTATCCATATTGATAAAAGTACATTGAAAAACGCAAGTCATTATACAACAGACAGATGAAGAAATAATGAATCTTGGGTGACCGCAAGAGCAGGTCCTGTTTAAAGAGATGTGCCTAGTATGTAAATCGCTATACCCGCGCCCAAGGCGAGCATAGAGCACCTGACAAATATTATTATACAACTATTGCCAATATTGATGTCAAAGAGGAACGAGGTGTGTTCGAGCGACTATCAACACAGTTTGTTGACTGTGGCTGATAGCTCCTTTGTCTGATTGCATCTGGTATGAAGGACCTACAATAGAGAGTAGATCTGCAAGAGATATTGCGAATTTGAATTTGTGCGTGCAGTGTGTCATATTTGTGATTTGGGTTTATGTGTTGCAAGTAAGTCGGAGTTTCATTATTTAAAATCATTGCAACAGTTTTAGCATTTGAACAAATCATTTTTCATCCATAGGGTAAACCTTTGTTTCAAAGTTTATTTCTCATGACTGGTTCCGCGTAGAGCATCGTGGTGTATTTTTTCAAGAGACTTGCCTTGCTCTTTACTGAAATTGTCCAAAATGTGAGAACAGAGAGGAAGAATAGATTGTTTGTGAAGAGTGTCTTGGCTCTTACGTGATAATCTCTGCTTCAAGAACCTCAAGTAGTTGATGCCAGTTGATGCCCATGCCAGCTGCAGTTGTTTACCAAGATGTCGATGAGAAAAAGTCTAGTGGCTGGTTGCAAATGATATGCTTTCAGTGGAATCTCTAGCCCAATTAACAATTTTGTCTAATTCATAATTGATGTAAGTTGTAGTAATATCAGGGTTATCAAAAAAAAAAAATGATAAAATTTAAAATTGAAGGAATGTGTCAGCAGCGAATAAACGGATATTACTTTCAATATTAAGAACTCCGTCGTTAATGTATATCTGGAACAATAATCGGCCCAACACGGTGCCTGGTGGTACTACATCTGCATTCCAAATAACCTTTGAACCATTTCAGTAAAGAAATCACTATTTTTCTACAAATAAGTTCTTCTTGCCAAACTTTATCGAATGATTTGTTAATGTCAAGGGAAATAGCTTTATTTGCAAGTGTCATGCGCTTTGCGATGAAATCGTACAAATAGGTCAGCTGGTGTGAAGTTGAGTCAATGATATTGTCATCTCTGAGGTAATTGTAGACATATTTAATAATGCAGCTTTGAAAGACATTTGCTAAGCAGCTCGTTAGAGCAACGGGTCTATATTCGTAATTTGGACAAGCGTGTTTAACGCCTTTCTTGAAAAGAGGAGTATGTTTCCAGACTTAAGGAAAGGATAGTTTCTGTAAAAATAAGTTAAATATGTTTGTAAAGGGCATGCTTAAACTAATAGCCGCAGCATCAATAAATGTGTTACTAATTCCAAATGGACGCGATACTTTGTAAGCGTTTATAGATTTTAGCATATTTAGAATCTCGTTAGGAGTTAATTTTAATTCTCTGTGTATTCGTTGAGGTAATGGAGGCAAGGCTTGTGAAGGGTTCTCTACTGTAGGTTGGTGTGCGAAGTGTTTATTAAATGCATTGGTAGCATAAGTTAACGAATAGTATGTTTTCAAATGTAACAAGTGTCAACTTACTTGTCTAAATTTTCTTCATTGTGTCTTAGCCTCCACCACAGTTTACTGCCCAAATTATTTTTATTAATTTTTCCATCTTATTTTATTTTCGCTGTTCCCATCTTACTAACAGTCATTGACATTATTTGTTTGTTTAGATATTCTGTGATATATATATATATATAACGACATTAATTACTTCATCTGGTTTATAAAGTGTCAAGACAAACACAAAACACGATATTTATGCGAGTTTCCAGTCTCTGGTAGGTGTTTAACTCGGTGTATATAATCGTTAACTTGGGAAACGTACCATGCTGAAAAAACCCACGATGATTGTTTGATAGAGGAATCGGTTTTACCGTACAAGCTATTGTCTTCTCCCAAGCCAGATCAGACATTAACTCCAAACATTAGTTCCTGGAACAACTTACTTTTACATCACAAACATGTTTGTTGAGGCATGTCGATAAACGTTTGAGATATTCGACCATGACCTTATAGGAACATCAAGGACAGTTAATTTCACGACTTTGTTGAGAGTGGTTTCGCTTAGACTGTGAGTGACGGGCACCTTACACGTCATTTAATTATTTTCACCCTTGTCCCTATTGAAATAAGTGAATTATGTCTCCCAGAAAATACGTCCACATATCACAAAGTGCATACAGGTTAATCATCTATTCATTTCGTGTAAATCATTTTTTTCTACTTTTTCATTTTGTTGGGTTTTTTTTGCATTTAGACGTGAAATAATGTCACTGACGCTGTATGAATTAATGCCCATATGCTAAAAATGCCCAATACTAAAAGTTAATTCAACACTCTTTTTTAAGGACTTTCCGTTTGAGTTTTTTTTTCTGTTGATGTTTCGAATAGTGACTGCTTGCTGCATTTTGAACAAAAATGAAGGAATATTTCTGCTGTGTTTGGGCCTACTGTTTATCAAATCATTTAACTACCATCGTTAAATTATACGTAAGTTGAATCAGATGCTACCCGTTTACATAGCTTAACTGACCATATTTTATCAGCAGACTCGATATAGTCTGATTTATAGTTTGTAGTTGCTCAAATTGCTCTTTCACATGCCTGTATTTTTTACGCTTGACTATAGTGTTGTGATCAATGCCAAGCAAGAACTTTTCAGTCAGGTGGTTAAGATCAATACTGAAAGGATTTTTGTATTTGTAATATCTGATGACCGCAAGTCCTCATAATCCCCCGCGTAGTGGCCTAACTTTGGTTGGGGTGGCTATATCCAGTGCCTTTCAAAGTTGTACATGGCACTGTCATGTAAAGAATCGTTCATGACAACTTTGTTCCAGAGAGAACAAGAAAACCCCTCTGCTGTACGCACGTATTAAAGACATTTTATCTGGTACGTAGTTGCTCAGCACCTGACACCCGACAAGTACCTTTTGCGCCATGAGAAGTGTGTTTGCCTCATGCTCATATGCGTAAATTGCGCACACATACCGGCATAAATATGTCATATTATGCGTTCATGGCAGTATTTGAAAGGTACATATGTGACATGTTTTATCTGCATGCTTACAGGAGAATATCATCATCATTAACTGGATGTTGATATAACACATCAAACAATAACATATCTGACCTTGATTACAACGACATGTATGCGCTAACACATGTGTAATATATGGGTTATAATAACACTATTACACTATACCGTTATAGGACGTGTACCTGGCATATCAGTATATTGAGTGAAGACACTTTTGAATATTAAGAGCGGGACAATCTACAACAATCTCTATATAGACTCCCCGATTAAGATAAGACCACACAACTATACACAGGAGGCCGTCTTTTATTCTTTCTAGGATTACAGTATAAATACTTTTATTCGGAACAAACTCTTCCTGAAATTGCAAGCAAATGTACATGAATTCCTTTGACTCATAGTGTCGAGTGAAAATAAGTGCACGTTTCAATTATTGGTGGGTTGGTTTGATATTCAACACTATTCCGGCTTTTGGAGCGGACTAAATTATACAATTTAAATAAAATATCAAATACAAAATATGGACTTGAGAGTATGCAATATGAGCAAAATGACTGCATTTGAGTATAAACACTTGTCATAGAGGTGTCGTCAGCCCGACGATAGCCCGGAATAGACCAACACGAGTGTTCGGAAAAGCCCGACGTCATTGTTCGGCAGAGCCGACAAGACTGCAAAAACTGACGGTTAGATCGCGTCAAATATTTACCTGAAGGAGGTTTACTAGGCGGGATCAATTCGTCTTCACACGTGAATACGATGCACATTGAGAGATTCGGTGTGTGTATAAATTATTGTTATGTGTGATGAAACAGGGTAGGAATTAGGCTGGATGTGGTGTTAGCTGTTCGGTAATACCCGACACCGCTCTACTCACAAGTTCCACAATTTCCCCGTTTACATTTTGAGACACTCTGTAGGTTTAATACATGAGTCGAATTTGGCACGTGTCAGTATGTGTTTTAAGTTACGGCTTTGTCATAGTTACATTGTCATGTATTAAATTCAAAAACAGGAAACAAATGTTTCATGTACGCTCTAACATGGACTGCTCCTCAAAACATATTATTTATGTTATTATATGCCAAGGGTGTCATGAAGAATACACTGGACAAACGAAGTGCTTGAGGGACAAAATGCGCGTCCATAAACAGCAGATTAAGGACCCCCAAACCAGGTGCATCAACTTAACCCCCTGGATGCCACAGGGACATATATGTCCCTCCTCTTCACCCCTCACTTTGAAGTCAAATAAAATTCTAAATATACCACGCAGATATATAAACTTCACAGTTTTGAATTTTGCGGAAAATTCCCTTTTTCGTGATACCATCCACTATTTTCTCAGACCAAGCTAAAGTGCTTAAAGTTGCCTTTCAAAATAGGCTTCATCGTAAATGTTGCCATTTTTCACACTATACAAAATCGCAATTCAAAGCGTTATTTGCTGTATGTTTTGAAATGTGAAAATCGGACAATTGCTGGGAGTATTGAATTTCAAAAATACTATAGTAATGATCACTGATATCAAGTTTTCATGTAACCAGTAATGATAATTCTGAAACGTCGCCGATGAACCCAGAATCGGTTGGGATGTTTACGAAAATACACTTACACGAACGCCGAAGTGCGCTTTCCGCCATATTGAATAGTGTTTACAAAATCACGTTTCGAGAAGGCCGGTATTGAAACGCCAATTACACCACGTATGTTTCATATTCGGCTGTGACAAATGCATCATTGCATTCCCCACACAAATTAGAATCAAATTACAAACAATACACAGATAGTCAGAATAATTCTGATCACTTACATCTCACATTTATACAAAACATCCCTGAATGAAGGAAAAAGTCCTCGCAAAATCCTGTGTACCCTTGTCAGCGAAGCCACCATTTTGAAAGAAATTGGTCATCGGTAGTGATGTCACACGTCAACATTGTTGCACATATTAGGCAATTTCTTTGGGGCGAAGGTCGGTTGAACAAGAGTAAACACAATGCCCATACCATTCCGATTTCACTTTTAGTATTGTCATGTATATTTTGCGTATCGTTCAGATATTTTTTCATGAAACTGATTTCAGTATCTACATATATCCATGTTCAACACCATATCATATGTGAAATAAGGTATGCCTTTTTATTCTTTGAAAGTCTCTGATTGTTTGAATAATATTTACATGGGAAATTGACTCAGTAAGTGTACTATACCACATTTCAAGCCTCTACACAAGTGTTGGAAGATCACACGTAGCCATTACTGCAACATGTACTTTAGTTCCGGTGATATACAATATTCAATACGTTGGGACAAATATTGCAGTTTCATATGAACAGGTTAATAATCAGCGATTTAATTCCAACTTATATGTAAAACTGATAATATTAATGAAAACGATTTGTACATTTCATGAAATATAGAGGCACCATATTTAAAGGAATTGTCTTGTTCATTGTATTGGTTTGTGTCGTTTTTATAGACAAAACAATTATGAATATTGATTGACCAGGTGAGAGTTTGTCAAAAACGTTTTATGATTCATTATGATTTTTTTCGATAATAAAGTCAATTCTAATTCGATTAAAATATATCTGATGGCAGAATATCTAACTCAAACAATATTTAAACGCAAATTGTTAAATATGTATGAACCAGGTCGTGTCTTAATTTGGACAAGCCTTACGTCCATATTCTAGCTAATACTTCTGTACTGAAAAAGTGATCTCTTCGTACCTTTCTTTGCATACTTATGAAGTGAAATAATTTCATAATCATATAGCTGGAATATTACTGAGTGCGGCGTAAAACTAAACTCACTCACTCACTCACTAATCATAAGAAGAAAAGTATATTTTCCAAATGAACATTCAGTGAATTCAGTGTTGTGAAATTTTCATTTACGCTAAATTGATGCTAGACAGGTGCGCGTGTTGCTCACAATAAGATATGTAGTAAAACCGTGTAATTGTTGATATATTCAGGACACTATTTCAGTGGTAAAACCACTCATTTTATATTTTTTTCGCTAAAAAGTGTTGAATTCTGACACAGAAGCCGAGATCTTTTACACATTGAGTGGAAATTAGGTTGGATATATATACTAATCAGCAACCAGAGGCGTCTTTTTTCCGACGTCACAAAGTGCACAAAACATGCCGTGACGTCAACTAAAATGTCGCATTATTTTCGGTTATTTCATTACATTTGAAAATGTGGCTGCTAATCCGTTAATAATGATGCAAAATTAATAAAAATACATCCACACAAACAGGAGAATATGGGAATCTAAGAACTAAATTCTGTGTCGGATAGGGACATCCAAATCGCTATGCTTTTTGATGTAGTACATTGGCATCTTTTATTACAAATTTTGAAATTACCAAAAGGTATCCTCTCACATTTGGGAACTTTGTATTGGAATCGTTTGGTTCAATGTGAACAAAACATCACGAAAATATACTGTCCGTATCCACGGCAAATTCTCTCCATGTGATCTGAGTTGTATTTACCTAATCTAAACCATAGCGGAGTTATGCCCCTTTATCTTTATACGTGCATGACCTCTCTGTCGACATTTGGCGTCATAGAAGAAAATCGATTTTTGACATTTATTGCGGGTCATTTTTTATTTTGTGCGTATGACTTTATGCATTAGCACATACGTCCATTTCATATACACTTATGTCGTTCAGATATCAAGCTGTATTTTTTTCGCTCACACTTTCCGTAAAGATGCCAAATTAAAAAAAATCGCAACAGAGTGCTTTTATTGGTGCACGATAAGAAACGGAGAAAATTACTGTTTTTGAACACACACAAAAGTTTTGGACAACTTTTAGCAGTGTCTATTTCTCAAACCCCTGAGGTAGCCGCAGTTATTCCGCTTAGGTTATTGCATTCCGCTTACCATTCCCTATTTTCAAAAAAAGTTCATGTTTTCGTAGAACACAAGATGGCGGCCTCCATGTAACCATTGCCATGTGCTCTGGAATAAAGCCTTGAAGCATGAAACATACACTTCTTTTCATGGTCCCGCGAGGCGGATACGTTGCAAAATGGATGTACAGCCACTGAACCGTGTCTTTAGTGATGAATCTATATTTTCCAACATGGAAAGACTAACCGACCCAGTCTCCCATGCAGTTACCAATGTCATCACGAAGACAACCCCACGCTGGACATCAACGGTGACAACCTCCACTACCAGTGCCCAAGGTTTGATTCAGAGTACTATGCCTTTACGTCAATCCTCACGAGAGAGACATTTACCAAACCATTTGACAGATTATGTGTTAAATCTCCCAGATGGCAGGAATATAGACAAGTCAGTTCGCTCTGTAGAGAAGTCTGATCACTGCAAAACTAAACACTCCATGATAACCAAGACTTCAAATGTATCCAGACGTTCAGATATGTCAGATGTGTCACTTACCTCTAAACTCAGTGATCTCCAATCAGTAGAATTAACCAGACAAAGAAGGCAACTAGAGTTAGCTGAACTAAAGAGACAGGCTATAGAAGATGCCATGGTTGATGAGGAAATGAGGGTATTAAATTATAAAGCATATTTAGCTCGCATGGAAGCAGAGGAGCAAATGCTTAGGGCTCGAAAGCGAGCAGAAGACATTGAACGTCTAGTGATAAGGCAGCGTGAAAAACGGAATACTGAACTGGGACGAGAACGCAGGATTCGCAAAGCAGAGAATTCCTTGAAGGAGGCAGATCTTTTGGCATCCATGATAGGAATAGGTTTGAATCCACCAGCTGCAGTAACCACTTCCACCACTATTACCTCATCAACACATGGTCATCAATGGCAAATGTTGAAAACCAGGTTGAACAAGTTGTTTTCAAAACTGAGAAGACTAACCAAGAGGTGAATCCTTCCACTCTGCATTCTGTTCATAATGCCATGCCTGTACCATATGAGAAAGAAACTTGTGTGAAACAGGATGAGCCATCCTTGCCACCGAATTTCCCAAACATAGCTGCTGAACCATTCCAAAGTGCTCCAGTTCACCCTTCTTCTGGGGACACATCCCTTGGACCCCAAACTTATGGTCCACTAAGTTTCCCTCATGGACAAAGTCCACCTATGATACCAAACATGACTGAACTATTGATTTCTTCCTCATATGGGATTCCACGACCTACTTTGCCTTTGTTCAATAGCGAGAAGGAAAGGGACTTTGCCATTCTCAAAATGGCCCTGGATAATCTGGTCAATGTCCATACTCATTTAACTGAACAGTACAAATACCAGTTGTTGCTTGATAGGCTGGGTGGCAGAGCTAAACGTTTAGCAGAGGCATACATGTATGCACCACAACCTTACTCCGAAGCCTTTGAAGCCCTCAAGAATAAGTACGGTCAGCCTCGTCAGTTAGTTCAAGGAGAGCTTGGAGCAATTTTGAGTATGCCCTTTGTAAAGTTTGGAGATAATGAGGCATTTGAGAACTTTGCCCTTGCTGTACATTCCCTGGTTGGGATGCTGAAATCTCTGGATGGTGAGAGTTGTGCAGAGTTACAGTGTGGTTCTCATGTGGACAGACTGTTGAGTAAGCTACCAGTGAGCTTAAGAGATAGTTTCATTGAACATTGCATCAAGACAGGTGTGATAGGAGAGCACTCAAGTCAAACCTACACTCTCTCTCAGTTTAGTTATTGGCTTCAGATTAAATCTCAAGCCAGACGTCTATCTGGTCAAGTCACCTCATCATATCATAATGATGACAACCGATCAGGCAGTGGCAACAAACCCTTGAACACAGGTCGATTCAGACGAGTACCACCAAGGAGAAATGAACCAACAATGATGACCAGTTTCCATACGCGATCTGACTCACGAAACCAAAGTACCCGTGCTCCTACATCCATTACAGTAAGTAGGGATGAGACAAAGATGATGACCAAGTTCAGAGCCTACTGCCCTTACTGCTCTTCCTCGGCACCCGTGGCGAGCCACCTCCTCGTGGTGGGTGCTGGGTAACGCCAAGAGCTCGCCAACATCCCCGTTGTGGACCCGGGGTATATTTGGTCCACCAACCCGTTAGCTGTGGGTTGCGGCCCTGTGTCGGTGGAGGAAGGGATCCTGGTGGTTTAGGGCAATAGGGGCCTGGAACCGTGTTCCTATTGCCTAACACACCACTTTGGCCCTGACTTCACCTAGACGGGTGGTCGAATGGGCCCGGTTCGACCAATCGGCTGGTCATGCCAAGCCCTGTGTGTATACATTGTTTTGCTCATATGTGATGAGAGGTAAAAAAAAATGTCAAAAGTCTTGGTTAAATGTTACCTTTGAATTTTGAATGAACGGATAAACTTTCATAATTTGCCTAGAGTTGTACGCCCAGAAGGCGGTGGCTCATGGGCCAATCTTGTGGAATAATTACTTTTCGATTATTCTGCTTGAGTATATCATTCAGGTATCCTTGGTGCTGCAAGTTGGAAACCCACTTGCAATTAGCATTGTCCTTGTGATACTCCGTGGTGGGTGGGGAGCCTGGATGATGAATCAAAACAAACTCAATATGGACTACCAAACTCCCACCAAAAAAACCAAACGTCAGCTCGACAACGATAATGAACAAACACCGTCCAAAGTAACAGACAACTGGCCACGTTTCCTAGTTCTCGACACCGTAGATGAGACACCACTGAAGCTCAACCCTTTTGTAATATCGAAGGGTATATATGGCATCGCAGGTGAAGTGAAGAACATAAAACGCTTGCGTTCAGGATCTTTGTTGATCGAATGCAGTAGGAAGCAACAAGTCACCAACCTGTTGAATACCGAAAGTTTAGCTGGTATCAACGTTTCAGTTAAGGCGCACAGAACACTGAACACCAGCAAAGGTATTATAAGGGATAGAGATCGTTTGTTGGAGGAAATGTCAGAACTGGACATCGCTTCCGAAATGAAAGATCAGGGTGTCACATATGTAAAGAGATTTACCACCCGCAGAAATAAGGACATCATTCCAACAAACACTTACCTCTTTTCATTCTCTTCGCCAGTTCTTCCTAAATCTCTCAAGGTTGGTTATTGTAATATTTCAGTCAATGTTTACATCCCAAATCCCTTGCGGTGTTTCAGATGCCAAAAATATGGTCACGGTGTCAACACATGCACACAGCCAATAACGTGTGCTCACTGTAGCGAGACTTCACACGTAACCGAGGATTGTGAAAGTACCGTTAAAAAATGTACAAACTGTTCAGGTAATCACTCATCCTTTTCTAAAGACTGTACAATTTGGAAAAGACAAATGGAAATAAACAAAATCAAATTTACTCAAAACATTAGCTTCGCTGATGCTAAAAAACTTGTTGAATCTACAGTTCGAAATGATTCCTATGCATCAGTCGTCAGGACACCCTCTGAAAGCTTGCCAAAAGTAAATTTACCAGTATCCTGTTGTTCCACTGAATGTCAAACAGATTTGACATGGGTTACAAACGATACCCCTCAACTTCTTATACCAGAAGAACAGTCTACTCAGACTTCAGAGTCATGTGTAAACAGTCAGATGTTAGCCAAAGTTCAGGATGAAGTGCAATTGTTGTCACAGTGCACTCAGAAGACTCGTTCAGGAACAGTTTCAAAGTCAGTAGCAAAAAATACAGCCAAACCAAGGACGGAGAACGTGAAAAAAGGTGGCAGAACCTCTAAGGGTTCAGAAAATCAAATACAGATATTTAATAAATATGGTTCACTGGAGGATATGGATGTGTCTGAAAAATCAATCTCAGGGCACATAGCTTGTCACCCTCGAAGAAAGTGACGGGCAGATCCCCTATTAAACCACCTAAAAGATAGGTCATTTTAGTAATATCGTGCAGTGGAATTGTAGAGGTCTCAGAACCAATTATAATGAATTACAGCTATTGGTCCAGGATTTAACACCATCGGCATTCTGTCTGCAAGAAACATATCTTAAACAGACAGATAATTTCAATTTACGTCAGTTTGAAGCGTATCACTATTTTGCCCCTCCAGGTGATAGGGCTACTGGAGGTTCTACTATTCTTATACGACGGGATGTTATTCACAGCCCTATTACACTTAAAACTAATCTCCAAGCTGTTGCAGTGCGACTGACTCTGGGAGTAGCATTTACATTATGCTCTCTGTATATTCCACCTTCTTTAACACTTCAGCAGATCTAGACTGATCTCCAATCACTCTATGACCAACTCCCGAAGCCATGTGTTATTATGGGCGACCTAGACGGTCACAACCCACTCTGGGGCAGTACTAACACTAATACTAAAGGCAAAATACTGGAAGATTTCATTTCAAATAATGATCTGTGTATATTTAATGATGATTCAAACACATATCTGCATCCTACAACTGGCACTTATTCCTCTCTAGATCTGTCTCTTGCAGATTCTAACCTCCTCAATGTATTTGATTGGACTGTTCATAATGACCTTTGTGGAAGTGACCACTTCCCAACTATCCTCTCAGAAATTACTCCATCTGATTCTCCATCGTTTACAAGATGGAACTTTTCGAAGGCTAACTGGTCTTTATATCAAACTGTGTGTGAATCAAAACTGCGACCTGAATATTTCAGTGATATAACTGATCCCATTCAGACTTTTGCTGACATTTTAAATAGAATAGCTGATGAGTGTATACCAAAGTCCTCTACGACTCCACATGTACGAAAACCATGGTTCAATGCAGACTGTAGACAGGCCAGAAAAGCGAGGAAAAAGGCAGAACATTATTTTCGCCGTCATCCAACTGTCCACAATTTAAATAAATTTAAGATACTTAATGCAAAAACGCGTCGTACCTTCAAGCAAACCAAACGACAATCTTGGAGAAATTATGTCTCCAAACTTACTTCACGCACACCAATATCCAAGGTATGGAATATGGTTCAAAGAATTAAAGGCAAAGGTTCCAAATCTGCCGTGCACCATCTCAAAGATGGTGATAATTTAATTACTGATAAGTCTAACATTGCAAATAAAATCGGCGAAACTCTTGCCAAGAATTCATCATCGACAAATTATGTTCCTCAGTTTCAGAGATATCAGAAACAACAGGAAAAGACAAAACTTAATTTCGAATCAAATAACGGTGAAGACTACAATGAAGTGTTTTCATTACATGAGCTACATACTGCTCTTGAGCAAGCTCATGACACTGCAACTGGTGATGATAATATCCATTACCAGTTACTGAAACACTTACCTGAACCATGCTTGATGACTCTTTTAGATATATTTGATCAAATATGGACGTCGGGGGAATTTCCTCCTTCTTGGCGTAATGCCATTGTAGTCCCAATCCCAAAACCTGGCAGGGATCATACAGATCCATCGAATTATAGACCGATATCTCTAACTAGCTGTGTCTGTAAAACCATGGAACGTATGGTGAATAATAGACTAACTTGGTATCTTGAAACCAATAACCTGATCACAAATATTCAATGTGGTTTCAGAAAAAATCGAAGTACCATTGATCATTTGGTACGTTTAGAATCCTTCGTGAAAAATGCTATGGTCAATAAACAACATGCAGTATCGATTTTCTTTGATCTCGAAAAAGCTTATGATACGACTTGGAAGCATGGTATTTTGAAGGATTTACATGACTTTGGGTTGAGAGGCCGTCTGCCTCTTTTTATATCAGAGTTTTTAAAAGACAGGCAATTTCAAGTCCGAGTAGGTTCAACCCTGTCTGATCATTATAATCAGGATCAGGGCGTTCCACAAGGCAGCATTGTGTCTGTCACATTATTTAGTATTAAGATCAACAGTTTATCCAAGGTTTTAAACGATTCAATTGATGGATCGTTATTTGTGGATGATTTTAATATTTCTTGTCGTGGTAAAAATATGCATACTATTGAACGGCAATTGCAGTTGTGCTTAAACAAAATAAATAAAGGGTGTCTTGAAAACGGCTTTAAATTTTCTAAATCCAAAACTAACTGTATACATTTTTGCAGAAAATATAAACCACATAAGGACCCTGAACTATCTCTAGATGGCACTCCTATCAAAGTTGTAAAGGAGGCCAAGTTCTTGGGCCTAATCTTTGACTCCCATTTAACATTTCTGCCTCATATCAAGTCCCTTAAAACTAAATGCCTGAAGGCTCTTGACTTGTTGAAAGTTGTTTCCAACTCAAAGTGGGGAGGGGATCATGCAACCCTCTTACACCTGTATCGATCACTCGTACGTTCGAAACTCGATTATGGCTCCATCGTATATGGTGGAGCCTGCAACAGCAACCTTAAACTTCTTGATTCTGTCCACCATCAAGGCTTAAGACTTTGTCTGGGGTCTTTCAGAACTTCACCTATTGATAGTCTCTACGTTGAGGCCGATGTACCATCTCTTACTCAACGTCGTATAAAATTGTCTTTACAATACATTACTAAATTATATTCTAATAAATCTAACCCTGCCTATAACTGTGTGTTCAATCCCCTTCCTGAGAATTTGTATAACAAAAAGTCTTCTCTTGTTCCACCTCTTGGGCACAGAATTAAACCATTTATTTCTTCTGCCGGTATTGAGCTGGAAAGTATATCGCCTTCTCGTCTTCTTTCTTCTCCTCCTTGGCAGTTGGTTAGGCCACAAGTTGACCTAACATTAACATCATTTAAAAAATCAGAAACAAACGACTTACAATATAAACAAGAATATCATCAATTAAAACATAAATATAGCAATTACAAACCCTTATTTACAGATGGGTCCAAGGACGGTGGCGCAGTGGCTTGTGCCACTGTGATTGGATCCAGATCAATATCTTCTAGATTACCCGATAATAGTTCTATTTTTACAGCAGAAGCAAACGCCATACTAACAGCTCTCAAATATATTCAAAGACACCCGAAACGTAAAGAATATATAATCTATTCCGATTCTCTTTCTTGCCTTCAGGCTATTAAAAATATTTCTTGCAAACATCCACTTTTAATAGAAATTATTGAATTGTATAATGATCTTGCTACTGGCCAATACGACATCGTCTTCTGTTGGTTACCCAGCCATGTAGGCATTTCCGGTAACGCAATGGCCGATCTTGCTGCCAAGGCAGCACTCAACAAATCTGTGACACCACTTCTTATTCCATACAGCGATTATAAATCTAGCATTAGAACTTACATCCGTGATCTAATGCAGAAGTGGGACACCCAAGTAGGTATAAATAAATTACATGAAATAAAACCGTATATTGGTTATTCCTACTTGGGTTGTCAGTCCAGATTTGAAGAGGTAATCATGCGGCGATGTCGTATTGGCCATACTAGATATACTCATTCATACCTATATCTTGCTTGACTGTGTTGAATTCTCCATCATAAGGGATAAATATTTCAATGTAAAAACAATGAAGGATCTTTTTAACACCATAAGTTCTCATTTAATTCTTGGATTTTTAAAAGAAATTGATTTCATCTTTGAATTTTGATTATTATGTTCTGTAGATAGCTGTATTTTAATTTATGGTAGTTTAGATTAGTAACTAGAATTGTTAGTGGCTGAACCCTCAAAGGGGGTTGAAGTACCGTAAAATTATTGTCCTCCTGAGAGGGTACGTAAGTCCCAAAACATTTCCTGTACGTTTAGACTTCCACTGTTTTTAGTCGTAGTATATGTGTATTTTTAATTTGTGGCTAGATATGACTAAATTGCTAACAGCTGGGGGGATGATGTAAATCCAACTAGGATCCATGCAGGTAGCAAAGGTCCATGGTCCCTAGTATGGTGATCTACCTTCAGTTGTTGGCAATCTATAGCCTGATTTTATATTGTATTGTCCGAATAGTGATATAAGGTTTAACTTTCCACACTAGTTTTAATCATATTTGTGATATTCTAGTTGTTTTACTGTCCCTCGTTGACAGGTTTTTATAGTATCCATATATTTCACTTCAGTATTAAACGTTCTCGTCACGATATGGCTGAGATATTGCCGATGTGACGTTAAATATTAACTCACTCACTCACTCACTACTGCTCTTCCTCAGAACACTATTTGAACTCTTGTAAGGAGTTTGAGAAACTATCATTGGATGAAATTATCAGATGGATGAAAGAAGGGAACCGATGCTCAAAGTGTGCACGTACTCACAAACCAGTAGACTGTACACTCAGGAAAGTGTGCCACACCTGCCAAGAACTGCACTTGACTGTACTCCATGATGCTGTTAAAGCCCAAACTAACAAGGTATATTCAGTCATGACAGAGAAACCAGCAGTTTATGTTGATCAACCCTCCAAACCATGCTCTGTTATGTTGAAAGTTGTGAAAGTTGTCCTCCATGGCCCAGGTGGTCAGATGGAAACATATGCTGTCCTGGATGATGGATCACAGCGAACTATGATTTTGACATCAACTGCAGAAAGGCTTAAACTCTGTGGTAGAATGGATGAAATCCTCCTGTCAACAATCAGGCATGAATCTTACCGTTGTACAGGGAAGAGTGTCAACCTTTCCATATCGCCAGGTGACTCGCCACAGATTCAGTATCCAATATCAAATGCGTTCACCTCACCTTCACTTTGCCTGTCAGAGTACACTTATCCAGTGAAGGATTTGCAGATCAGATGGCCACATTTGAGAGATTATCCTCTACCCTCCATCTACAATGCACAGCCTGTGATCCTGATTGGCTCGGATTATGCAGACCTAATTCTCCCACAGGAGCCTGTGCACTTTGGACCCAAGGGAGCACCAGTCGCTGTACATACGCGACTGGGCTGGTCTTTACAAGGTCAAGCAGACATGCACTTACCACGGATGTCACAGACAGTTGAGCAGTGTCTACTCACTTCCAGTGTTCACCGTGATCCCGAGCTTTGGTGAAATGTTGAGAAACTGTGGCAGGTAGATGCAGTTCCCAATGGAACAAAGGATGTGACCAGGTCAAAGCAGGACAAGCAAGCCTTGGAAACCTTAGAGACATTCACAGAAAGAGTTGAGATGTATGAAGTAGTGCGCTATGCTACCCCTTTGCTTAGGATTAGAAATGGAGTTTCCCTTAATGCCACAGAAGAATCTGTTAAGCATAATCTCATCCGTACAGAAAGGAGACTTAAGTCAAATCCTGAACTAGCTCATGTGCACAAGGAAGAGATTCAGAAGTTGGTAGATGCAGGTTACGTGAAGATTATCAGCCCGGAAGAGGCAGGGAAAAGTGCTGAATCTTGGTACATTCCACATCATATTGTGCAACACAATGGAAAGAATCGTTTGGTGTTCAATTGCTCGTACAGCTATGAAGGCAGAACCCTGAATGAGAATTTACTTCCTGGACCACTACTTGGATCGTCCCTGATTGGAGTCTTACTGCGTTTCAGACAGCATAGCGTAGCAGTTTCAGGTGACATAAAGGCCATGTTCCACCAAGTGCGACTACTGCCAAAGGATCGACCCTTACTACGATTCATCTGGCGTGACATGGATCAGACAGTTCCACCAAACATTTATGAATGGCAAGTGCTACCTTTCGGAACCACCTGTAACCCTTGCTGTGCCATATATGCACTACAGACACATGCACATGGTCACAAAGAGGAAAACCCTGATGTATACAGATCAGTTGCCACAGCTTTCTATGTAGACAACTGCCTAGACAGTGTTCCCACAGCAGCGGAAGCCAAAGAGTTAGTACATGACATGAGTGCTTTGCTGGATAAGGGCGGATTCCACCTCAGGCAGTGGATTAGCAACATACCCTCAGTTGTGGCTGATCTACCCACAGAGGACCAGGCAGCCAATTGTGAACGTTGGCTCAGTCTTGGCGAAGCAGGACTTACAGAAGGAACCTTGGGACTACAGTGGCAATGTGACAGTGATGTGCTTGGATATAGGGTCAAGGAAATTAGCCATGATTGCCTCACCATGAAAGTTATATATCGAATCTTGGCAAGCCAGTATGACCCCTTGGGATATTTAACTCCTTTCACAGCAAGAGCAAAGGTCATTGTCCAAGATCTGTGGAAATTAAAGAGAGACTGGGATGCACCTATTGTGGAGGGAAGTGAATATGAGAAGTGGTGTTCATGGGAAAATGAGCTACCAAGCATTGAGAACGTGAATCTACCTCGATGTTACACGCCTCATCATGTTGATACCACGAATTCAGTTCAACAGTTACACATCTTCTCGGATGCCTCGGAGCGTGTGTATGGAGCAGTTGCCTTCCTTCGGACAGTGTATCAAGGAAAGGTTTATGTCAGCTTTGTACAAGCCAGATCCAGAGTTGCTCCAAAACGTCAGCTTTCCATACCTCGACTTGAACTCTCGGCAGCACTGGTGGGAGCACAACTTGCAGACATGCTGAACAGAGAACTTACCTTACCTATTGAAAGAGTCACCTTGTGGAGTGATTCAACAACAGTGCTGTCTTGGCTGAAATCTGATTCGTGCAGATATAAGGTATTTGTTGGAACCAGGGTTGCAGAGATTCAAACTCTGACCAACGTTGCAGATTGGCGGTATGTGAACACGAAAGATAACCCTGCTGATGATCTTACTAGAGGCAAGACACTGGAGGAGCTTGCAAATTCTTCCGCTTGGCAGAATGGTCCATCCTTCCTTCAACAATCACCAGATGAGTGGCCGCCTGACATAGTAATGAGTAGCTCCATCAAGGACACAAGCGGTGAAGTGAAGAGTACGTTTTGCGCAGTTACCATGGCTGAAAGCCCAACAATTCCAGAAGTGAGCAAGTACAGTAACTGGAGCAAATTGGTGGCAGATACCATGCAGATCCTTAACGGGGCGGCCAAAGACACACAAGTATCGTTTGACTGGATCAAAACAGAAATGTTCTTATTTCGTAAGGTCCAGTGTGACTCCTTTCCAGAGGAATTCAGTGCACTTCAGTCTCATAAGAAGTTACCAACCGACAGTCGACTGGCTCAGTTAGATCCTGTTTATGATAATGAAAACAATGTTATTCGTGTTGGGGGAAGACTGCGGAGAACAGAATCTCTGAGTTGTGATGCTCAACATCCTGTTGTATTGGATCCTCATCATCAGATCACTCAACTTATAATCAAAGACTTTGATGAAAGACTGTTGCACTATGGTGCTGAGCGAATTTTGGCCGAAATCCGGCGAAAATTCTGGATTTTACGTGGCAGAGAAGCCATTCGTCAACATCAGCGTAAATGTGCCGCCTGCAGAAAGAGCCGAGCTCAACCTCAACTTCTCAAAATGAGTGACCTACCTCCTTCGCGGTTACGTTTGTACAAACCTGCCTTTTACTCCACAGGAGTGGATTGTTTTGGTCCAATGACAATCAAGATAGGACGACGTACAGAGAAAAGATGGGGAGTGATCTTCAAGTGCATGACAACACGTGCAGTACATCTTGATTTACTAGACAGTATGAGTACAGATGCCTTCCTGATGGCATTCCGGCGCTTTGTGGCACGTCGTGGCAAGCCCCATGAACTCCTCTCAGATTGTGGCAGCAATTTCAAAGGTGCAGAACGAGAGCTGCGAGAAACTTGGTTGACCATGGAACCAAGTCTGACTAACCAACTAGCTGGGTGCAATGTAAAGTTTCAGTTTAATCCTCCATATGCTCCTCACTTCGGTGGAGTGTGGGAGAGGGAAATCAGGTCTGTCAAGGATGGACTGAAGGTGGCCTTGGGTGATCAGTCAGTAACGGAATCTGTGCTTCAGACGGTGCTAGTCGAGGTTGAAGGAATACTCAATTCAAAGCCACTAGGCTATGTGTCTACTGATGCCAAGGATGTTGACCCTATAACTCCTAACATTCTCTTGATGGGACGTAGAGATGCATCCCTTCCTCAAGTAGTGTACCCTGCTCATGAGCTTCTTGGCCGGAAGAGGTGGCGCCACAGCCAAGTGTTAGCAGATCAATTCTGGAAACACTTTGTGAAATATTACCTACCAACCCTACAGGTGCGACAGAAGTGGCGAGGAGATAAACCCAACCACAACAACTTGGAGTGTAATGATGTTGTCATGATAGCAGACCCTCAGACCGTTCGATCCTTATGGCAGGTAGGAAGAGTATGCAGGACTTATCCAGGTGATGATGGGAGGGTTCGTTCTGCAACTGTCCTTGTGGGAGACCAGGAAGTCACCAGACCGGTGGCCAGACTCATACGTTTGCCAGAATGTGCTGACAGTGATGTCAAGTGACTCTTTCAGTGACAATGATGACATTTTCAGTTTGTCTAAAGCAAATTTTGTCCCAAAATTTGGGGGCGGCTGTGTTGTGAAGGATTTGATTTATTCCGCTTAGGTTATTGCATTCCGCTTACCATTCCCTATTTTCGAAAAAAGTTCATGTTTTCGTAGAACACAAGATGGCGGCCTCCATGTAACCATTGCCATGTGCTCTGGAATAAAGCCTTGAAGCATGAAACATACACTTCTTTTCAAGTTTCACAATTTGTAAGAAAAGATGCAAGTGTACTACATAAAAAATCAGGCAATAGCGATTTGGATGTCCCTATCCGATACATATTTTAGTTCTTAGATTCCCATATTCTCCTGTTTGTGTATATGTATTTTTATTAATTTTCCATCATTATTAACGGAGTAACAGCAACATTTTCAAACGTAATGAAATAACTGAAAATAATGCGACATTTTAGTTGACGTCACAGCAGTTTTGTGCATTTTGTGACGTCGGAAAAAGACTACTCTGGTTGCTGATTAGTATATATCTAACCTAATTTCCACTCAATGTGTAAAAGATTTCGGCTTCTGTGTCAGAATTCAACACTTTTCAGCTAAAATATAAAATGAATGGTATTATCACTGAAATAGTGTCCTGAATATATCAACAATTACACGGTTTTACTACATATCTTATTGTGAGCAACACGCGCACCTGCCTAGCATCAATTTAGCATAAATGAAAATTTCACAACACCTGAATATTCATTGAGTATTCATTTAGGAAAAAGACTTTTCTTCTCATGATTATGAAATCAATTCCCTTCATAAGTATGCAATGAAAGGTACAAAGAGATCGATGTTTCAGTAAAGAAGTATTAGAAAATGGACGTAATGCTTGTCCAAAATAAGACTTGACCTGATGTATATATTTTTAACAATTTCCGTATAAATATTGTTTGAGTTAGACATTCTGCCATCAGATATATTTTAATCGCATTTGAATTGACTTTATTATCGAAAAACAATGATAATGAATCATGAAACGTTTTGACAAACTCGCACCTGGTCAGTTAATATTGATAATAGTTTTGTCTATAAAAACGACACGAACCAATACAATGAACAAGACAATTCCTTTAAATAGTAGTATGTGTGCCCCTACATTTGATAAAATGTACAAATCATTTTCATTAATATTATCCCTTTTACTTATAAGTTGGAATTAAATCGTTGTTTATTAACCTGTTCATATGAAACTGCAATATTTGTCCCAACGTACTGAATATTGCACATCACGGGAACTAAAGCACATGTTGCAGTAATGGCTACGTGTGATCTTCCAACACTTGTGTAGAGGCTTAAAATGTGGTATAATACACTTACTTAGACAAATTCCCATGTAAATATTATTCAAACAATCAAAAGCTTTCAAAGAATAAAAACGGATACCTTATATCCACACATGATATGGTGTTGAACATGGATATACGTAGATACTGAAATCAGTTTCATGAAAAAATATCTGAACGATGCGCAAAATATACATCACAATACTAAAAGTGCAATCGGAATGGTATGGGCATTGTGTTTACTCTTGTTCAACCGACCTTCACCTCAAAGAAATTGCCTAATATGTGCAACAATGTTGACGTATGACATCACTACCGATGACCGATTTCTTTCAAAATGGCGGCTTCGCTGAGAAGGGTACACAGGATTTTGCGACGACATTTTTCTTGATTCAGGGATCTTTTGTATATAAATGTGAGATGTAAGTAATCAGAATTATTCTGACTATCTGTGTATTGTGATATGTTCTTATTGTTTACGTTGTAAATGACGGAAGAAGCCAGAAATGCCGATAAGTACCGTTGTCGTTCTGCGTGATTTTGCGTCAGTCATGGCGTCACGCTGCACTAAAAGTTTGACAGTTTCTTATGAATTACCAAATTATTTCATTGTATCTATTTTCAATTTGCTATTTTGCCACGATACTCTTCCCCTGAATATACTAAGCGTATTGAGCTATTGTAAGCAATGATTAGAGGGCTGGATGTTAGGAAATTTCCGAAAATGCTACGCAGTGTAAAATTGGATTTTTTCTTTGTTTACATTTCAGTCAAGCGCTGTCTTTCGAGCACAGCGTTCGTTTTCATACAAATTATATTTCGTTTCGTTTTGTCTAGACAGTTGGTATTGGTGACAAAGACCAGTTGTAATTTGATTCTAAGATATATGGGGAATTCAATGATGCATTTGTTGCAGCTAACTATGAAATATACATGATGTAATAGGCTTCTCAATACCGGCCTTCTCGAAACGTGATTTAGTAAACACTATCCAATATGGCGGAAAGCGCACTTCGGCGTTCGTGTAAGTGTATTTTCGAAAACATCCCAACCGATTCTGGGTACATCGGTGACGTTTCAGAATTATCATTCCGGGTTACATGAAAACGTGATATCAGTGATCATTAATATGCTATTTTTGAAATTCATTACTCCCAGTAATTATCCGATTTCCACATTTCAAAACATACTGCGAATAACGCTGTGAATCTCGATTTTGTACAGTTTGAAAAATGGCGACATTTACGAAGAAGCCTATTTTGAAAGGCGATTTTAAGCACTTTAGCTTGGTCTGAGATAATAGTGGATGGTATCAAGAAACTGGGAATTTTCCGCAGAATTCAAAACTGTGAAGTATTTATGTATGCGTGGTATATTTAGAATTTTATTCGACTTCAAAGTGAGGGGTGAAGAGGAGGGACATATATGTCCCTGTGGCATCCAGGGGGTTAAGCGCACACATCGACAAATGCGCAGCAGGAAAGGAAATAAAATTTAAAATATTCCCTTTTTACAAGATGAATACTGCTGATGCCATGCTGCGTAAAGCTAAAGAAACTTTTTCATTAAAGAATTGTGTCCATCGTTAAATCAGTAACGCAATGTATTGGAATTATATTTGTTTTTCTTATGCTTCTGTTGTATTACTGTCAATGTCAAAGCCGCCAATGTGACGTCATTACAACGCCGCGTCACAACATTTGTATACAGTTGTATTGTGACGTCAAGACAAAAGTGACGTCATAAGAGTCTGTTTAACTGAAATCACGTCTCCCAGAAGATACACGATTGAAACAGTTAGGAGATGATTCGTGTTGTGTTATTTCGGAAACTATTTCTCATATATCGGAGCACCTTTACAATTCAGCACCACAATTTCTCGTGAGAACGTTCCAAACCGTAGGTCATGGTCACATGTCAGTGAGACAGGCAACGAGTTTGTGAGAACCCGTCGGACGCGAACCCGCAACCCTCAGATTGTTAGTCCGACAGCTAACCGACTGAGCTACGTCCACATTGTCGCACAATGTGCAAATTTAGCTAGTCATTCCTGTGACGTCACGGAAATGCACGGAAAGAGTCGACTTGGTTGCGGACAATTACGAAAGTTACGGGTAGACTTGGTGCCTCGTGCTTTCAATCTTCTGACGGTTGCCGAATGGTCCCGATAATCATTTGACACGATCATCCTATTCCGTAATCTACAAAATACCATGTTTTGTTGAATGAGCCGATATGGTTCGAACTGAAAACGGTTGTTGGCGTCAGACGTTGATTTCACGGTGCATGCATGAATGACGTGCTTGTATAAAAATCATTGTGTGCTTTCGTGACGGAAAAGTGTTGTAGGGAACACAGTAAGGATAATATGGATCGCGCTTAGGAATGAGTGAGACTTGGGCATGTTTGGTGACGGCACGAGGGTGAGTTAGACTTCGAATCAATATTCAAAATATGTAGATCTAGAGGTGAACGTTGCTGGAGGCCGATTTCCATCAGCCCTAATTTTCAACATTAAACCATTTCATCGTTTAGTTAACTGTTGGCGTTTTGGTCTCCCGTTTTTCTTTGTGAACAAAGTATTAAAAATGGAATGGGAAAACAATTAGTACTCATGCATTTAGCTATTATATTGGATTAGGTCCCTTACCCTAACCTTAAAACCTAAACCTAAACCTAAACCTAAACCTAAACCTAAACCTGAATAGAATACACCCACCGCACCGGCACGAAAATGGCTGGCATATCCAGTGTAATGAATTCTTACCCCTTCGATAAATAAATATTTCCTTGTAATGGTGCAAATTACTGAATGACAAAGATATGTATGTATGTTAGTTTACAGTTATAACTCCTTTGATCCAAATAGTTACGTTTGAAACCGAAATATAGATAATATTTAGATTATTTTAATTGACCAAAACTGCGAATAATAAAACATGGCGCAATTTGACCAATGTAAGTCATTCTTACTAAATACGAAATATATAAATACACAAAATATAACACCTCAGCACCTCCTAATACCAAGAAATATAAGCATATTAGTAAAAAAAAATTGCGAAAAATTGCGCATCCGCCGGGAACTACTACTGGAAACTCGCAACATCGTTGGGTGTCTGTAATGACATGGCAGGTAGAGATGAAACAGCTGTGAGCGGAGCTTATACGCACTCGCTGAGCTTGACAACCTTGTTGCTATGCCAGGGCTAGCGTCATAGGACATTGTTTCAAGAACGTGGGTTTGAACAAAATCACCTGCAATTTCGTAAAACGGTATTATGACGTGTCTTTAAAGTTTGTGGTGCTGTATTCTAACGGTAGGCCCAAACATCAAACAAAGTCCAGTTTGGAAAAAAATTTGTAACTTATTGAGAGAGAAACTAATATCTAGGGGCATTTAGTGCTGGACAGTATAATATAATGTGGAGTTCATCACTCACAGATGATGCATATCTGTTACATCTATAATTCTGTAACGTCCTGTTTCAATGGGTAACCTGTGGTTTGAAGATCTAAATTTAGATAACCAGCGTCTATAGTCAAAGTGTAGTTGTAACAAATAAGTTTAAAAAACAGATGACAAGATACGTTTGACACCTGATAATAATGAAAAATCAAAATTACCATTTGAAGAATACATTATAGAAATGTACATTATATAAAATGATATTTAATTTGTCATTACAACATTATATTTTAATCCAGTTTGATATAATTCTTACTTCGATCGATATACGTATAGGGTATTTTCCTAATCTTCCTAAACAATAACATCTGACTGCTGTTCACACAGTCATAATGCATATTAATGTATTTATTAACCATTGACAGCTCTTTTCGATCACCATTATATGACAGGACTTCAGCAAGTATCGATGTCGAGCTGGTGGCTCCATATCGTTGATATTTTATTTCATTATTTCTTTGAAATTCTTCACTGAAAACAGGAAATGCTCTTCAGCAAAACAATGAAATCTGCATTAATTAACTCATCAATGAACTATGCCTCCTGGGAGTACTCTTCAGCGACAGGGCTGTTCCCACTTTCATTGTTGGGATGTGGAAGCACCACCTATTTGCACCGAACAATTAATTAATGTTTCTCATAACTGGGAGTCCTCACAAATGGGAGAATAGCGGAACAAGTATAGGATTGAGTAATGAGGAGGTAGTGGCTATAAGTCTAGTTGCTACATTAGGTTTGGGGGTTAGGCCAAAGGCAGATTCTAAGAAGTTAACTTTTTTACTGTCTGAAAGTGTCTCCATATTAAAATCACTCAGAATAATAGTAACCATATTAATGTCGACAGAGTTACCAATTAATTCTTCGATCGATGAAAAAAAACCCCACTCTTATCAGCCGGATAAAAGCACCCTATACATATTCTTTTGTTTTTTCGGTTTAACTGAATTCGCATGGCCCCTATTCCAGGGTAGATGAGAACATCTAGCAACATTAGCAACTAAATAGTGTCTAAAGTAAATGGCAACCCCACACCTCGAGTGGATCTGTCATCCTGAGAGAAGTGGAAAATCTAGGAATGTATAAAACATCATTAAAAATATCATTGTCAAGCCACGTTTCAGAAAGACATAACATCCTGATTTTCAAGTTCTTCATTAAATATGGTCAATCTTACCCTTTAAACTATATATGTGTGAATGCATAATGTTTAATGTAGTTGTATTACGAGAGCCTGGGTTAAGGTGTACATCTCCGCTGCATATTAATAAATACAACACACTTAATCCTACTTGGACAGAGGTTTTGTATGTGCACAGTCAGTCTTGTAGTATAGTGGGATACAATGAAGAATTTGGAAGACATGTGCAATACAAATAATCCCACAACACTACTGCGTTGGACGTCATCAATTGGCATCTATTTACGTGTATAAACAATCAAATGTAGAGAGGTGGTGGTGGGAAACTTATTGGTCATTTAGACAAATGAGCAACGAGTTGATTTAAAAATCATATTAAAAGGTAAGTTGATAGCAAAGTTGGTAGTGAGCCAACCAACATTGAAAATAAACCAAGTTACAATGAAAAAGAAAGAAAGAATAAATACGACGTGGAGTCATGAAGTAAAGAGAAGGACAATTAAGTCAAATGGAAGTGAAGATACAAAATGTGAATGTTCACAACTATATCTCAACATCCATGTCATGAAAAACGTGTGTGAAGGAGTTATTATACACTAGGGGTCTCTCCCACTCTTGGGATAATAAGATTCAATACAGACAAACACGTCAAAAGAATAGAACTGAAGATATCTTGAGAACGTCATAAGTGATGTGAGAGTGGTGATAAAGGACGCACAATGCTGACTGCTGTGTTTAACACATCTGTCTTTCTTTTCAGTGTTCACAATAACGGATTGAAATATTCAAGTGCGGAGTTTTAAGAAAGGCGACCGTTCGGCAATATCACAACCGACAGATACACTCATCACTTCAGCCTGTCAACTGCCTCGTCGTAAATATGAGCTATATACAGGTGCCAGAGGGATTTGGGTGTTTCTAATCTTGATCAGTGGAAGTTTAACACAGAGGCGGAGGGATAGTGTCATTTCTAAGTCGTTCGATTCCCGGCAGGGCTGTGAAGCTCATTTCTGGGATTCTAACGCCATTATATTCCTGGAATATTGTAAAACAGCATACAAGCATACTCTGACATGAACATATGCAAGGGGGAGTATGTATCACTGAGGTAATGTTAATTTCAGCTAGTCCACTGGTTCTCTTGCCTCACCTCACGGGTTAGCTTTTAAGCATGGTCGAGATGTACGAGTCCGTTTCTGATACCTATGTTGCCAGGTTATTGCTAACGGCAGTGTAAAACTATTCTCACACACTTTGGCTAGATTTGTGTCAGTAAATAAGCAAGTCCATGTATATACTGAGGGAAACAAATACGGGAACATCACTTATGTTCCTTTATACATTCTCAGATCACACATTGTACACATTGTTGAGGCACATCTTTCCGTCTCACATTACACAAAAGGGAGAGGTGATGAAGTCTTCAGAAACATGAATATCGTCCACCTGTATATTCCTTAAAATGTATATTTGAAACATGAAAATATACATCTCATAAAGATTTAATGGCGCATAACTTTAGACTATAAATGCTTCCCGACAGACTTCTCTGAGTGTTTCAGCTTATCCATAACTACTATGATAATCTTTACAAGAAAAAAGCTTATCTCCATCCCCAGGGGAATTAAAGTTAATATTGTGTTCAGGTTTGTGCGACCAATGTTTTCGTCCACTATTGAACCTATAATTATAAATTTTGCTATATATGTAGTATAGGTATACTCGGTAAACTTCCTTATTACAAAAATATCGGTAATGTCAAGTGCTGTCACGAGTCCTATGAGAATCACCAGTGCTACATTTCCCCCTGCAACTGGGCCCAGTGGCGTGCTGGATCGAGCGGTCATTACCATCGCCAGGGTGAACAGTGTATTGCCAAGGATCCATGTAGCCAAGGCAGCAATAGAATTCTCAACGAATAGTATGAACAGCAAGTTGTCAACACTCCTCCCTTGATTCTGCAGCACTAACTTGTGTTTCAACCTTGTTCGGTAGCTGAGGGTAAGGCATACATAGTAACAGATCGAGGACCCAAGAAGGAAGACGAAGGCCAGTTCCAATGCCTCTCTGTCGGTTAGGAAGAGCCAGCTGATGTAGCAAAGATCACCCAGGATGTGCACCCAGAAGAATGCAGGTTTGAATAGGACGGGATGGAGGTAGAGAGGACCATCTGGTCCCTTCCTACAGAATAGGGTCAGCGAAAAAATGAGCCAGAGAGGTTGAAGAGCATAAATGCTGATGAAGCCATAGATAGACCATCGGGCCTTCCTCAACACGTTGTTATACAGGTTGAACACATCGACTGTTGTAGTCAGGAATATATCTGCAATTATATGAATATATATCAGTTTTGTTCCTAAGAATACAAATCATGTATGGTGGGTCTGAAGCATAGGCATAACAATTCTTAAAAGAGATATTTTTTTCTGAATCATTTTTGTCCTTTTTGCAAGAGTGCACTCACCTGATCCTCCAAGCTCGGCAAAGAAGGTGAGTATGACCGTCACCGCAAACACCAGCAGAGTCGAGACGTTGAGTGGTAGGAGGAGGGACTTGCCTGAACACTTCATTTTGATTTGACGTGATCACTGCATAACAAAAAGTAAAGTTAGTTTGGGGGCAGCCGTTTCACGTTCGGCATGAAGCGGGGTGGGGACCAACATTGCACCCAAGGTTTGTATTTTTACATGGAATTGTCCATCTCAACAGAAAAAGACTGAATACGAAGATTCAGACTGAGCTTTCATGCATGGACGAACCGGATTTGGAATCTGATGTGTATAACATTAAACTCCTTAGAGAGAGTTTTTACTTGAGAACTAACATTAAACTGTAATATCAATTACAGTTTTTCCCAGGAGATTCAGCACCGGCAACATTTTAGTTTGATTTGGTAATTTTACTAAGTTGTCATTCTGGTTTGTCTGCCTGACGACATTCTGGTTTGTCTGAGGGAATTGTATACACTCACTATTAGCCAACAGTGGTCTAAACTGGTCCACCTCTCTTGGGACCATTAGGTCTGTGTAGGAATTTCGTCATCACCAGGCCACTGATTTCAGTAATAACAATAACAGCCAAAATGTATTTGCATATTATATATATATGTTGTATAAGTTGTAGCATTTAAAGTATAAAAATCATTTAGAATCCACAGCTATTAAAACGTGTAAAAGCGCTGAGTTCAGTCCTTCAACATTAAAATGACCAACTACTTTTCAATGGATGTGTAGCAGTGTTTCCTTTGTTCGGCTCTGGGGTGCTGCTCAAGACGACAGGACACAATGGTGATGAGATGATATGCTGTATTTGCTAGAGAAAGAAGCTGTTGTTGAGCTAAGCCTGGGAGAGGGAAATGATATTTCCTGCCCAACAACAGCTAGTGGAGACTAAAAATCTTAATCAAGTAAATAATTTTAAATATTTAATAGTTTCATATATTACAGCTAACAATATATTTAGTACTGAGACATGTCATTAATAGAAATAGTAGCTTAGAGATACAGCGCTTTGGACAACGTTAATCACATGGCTTCAGCATGCTGGAAATTAACACTTCATAAATGATACAATTAACTTAATTTATAAAATTATCAATTAAATATTGCTTCTGTCGTTTTACTTTTATTTGTTCAAAAACATTTTGCACCTTTTTATACACAATTATGGAGTAAAGAGGCAGATGGAAACAGATTACCTGGGAAAGGGAAAAGATGTTTTCTGCTCAACAACAGCTAGTGGAGTGAGGAGGAAAACAGGTGGCCAAAGGAAGTAAGATCAGAGGACACAATAGTCAATAAGGAAATAGGTAACACATCAAAGGAAGGCTTTGATGTGTCGTTTAAGTAGAAAAGAGAAAATCCCAAAGAATGGGTTGTCTGGCTAAGAATAGAGAGGAAGTTAAGGTAATTCCTGATTGACAAGGTTCCAGGAAGCAGAAAATAAGGTGAAGATGTATAGAGGTGGCATTCAACGGCTGCTGTGCATTGCAGACTAGTTTACATGCACTGATTTGCACATGTGAGTAAATTTTCATACATGCAAAACTTGCACACTGCAGTAAATTTGCACCTGGGAGTATATTTGCCAAGCGTTCACTTGACAATTAAAGTCACCCTAGATTTGTGCAGTTACCATTCTGATGTAAAGATGGACAGAAGTCTTTTTTACGCTTCTCAGAGGAGGAAATATTATACGCTTTCCCTGAATGTTCGTGTGGCTTACTGAAAGAAAGGACCTGCTGGCGGAAAGAGAGATCATCCGACTGCTGGGACCGAGTTTTCCACATTTTCCAACGACGATTGGAAAAACAATTTCAGAATGTCCAAGACTACCATTGACTTTGTTCCGAACTTAATGAAACTTTGAAACCTACTGGAAATTGTCTTCATGAGCCAGTAAGCGTCGAGAAACAGGTTGCAATTGCAATATACTGGTGAGCGTCATGTGTCGAATACAGAACAGTTGCAAACCTTTTATATACTCGGTATCAGCATATCAATTGTATGGAAGTGTGTACACAACGTTTGTAACGCTATAACAGATACTTTAATCAACAAATACCTAAAGTTTCCAGAAGGAAATGACCTCAGAGAAGTTATTCATGGATATCAAGACATCTGGGGCTTTCCCAGTTGTGGTGCTGCCATCTACGGTTGCCAACGTGAACTTACGACAACTAAACCACCTATATGAAAATGAAAATTTCAAATTGTTGCCAACAGATCTGTTTGAATCCAGTCTTGACGCCTCGTCGACAACTTGAGTGATACATCAGATACTGGAAAGTCGTGGCTGCCGGATTAGCGTCCTTGATTTCGTTGGTTCTGTCCAACCTTGCCCAGTATCAATTTCATCATGTCCAGCTGATGTTCTCTTTCTTCCTTTCTCTGTCTATCTTCACTTTCAATGCGGTATTTCTCAACATCTAATCATATGCTTTCAGTCTGAAGTTTCTGTCGCTCAATATCAATATAAAATATTTATTGTCTGTCCTCCACTTGCAGAATGAAAACTATCCATTGCAGAGCCAAGTGCTTAAAATCAGCATACGTCTTCATCTTCAGCGAATATTTGAATGTAACCGTTCCTGTGTCACTCTTTTTCAGTTTACCTTTAGCGAGTCTGTAGGTACGCCTATGCGTGTGCATTTTCACTGTGCACTGGTCCGACGTCTTCTCATAACCACCTATTATCATGTTTTCAGAAATATTCTTATAAATGCCAGCATAGCTTATCTTAGGATCATCCAGTTGACATTCAATGTTATTTTCCTTCCATAAATTAAGGAAATGCATTGTTTCCTCGTCAGACCACGCTAAACCTCAGCGTCTGACTGATATTTTCAGCACGTGTGTGGTTTTAGACAAGCTAGTGTGGAATGAAAAGTACACTGTCTATACTGTACCAGACGTCTTGGACTAAAAATACATATATGCATTATGAAATGTTTTAGGTGTATACACAGATCATGAAATTTTGGTCATAAGATACAATTTACACGTGTGATTAAATTTGCGATGCGTTTATATTGACAAATTTGCATGGTGACAAAATATAAATATATGCAAAAATATTTTTGCATCTGCCCAAACCAAGTGAAAATTTACTCCATATGCAGATTTACTTAGGTGTGCAATTGCGTTTACATGACTAAAAATACTCCTGCGTGTATTTATTTGCACATATGCAAAATTTACATGATAGGTGTGCAAATCAGGCCATGTAAACAGGGTACTATTAGACAACATACTTAACATACGATGATGTGTATGAATCATGTTACTTTTGCGAATGACTTGACTTAAGATTTGTGTAATAAATAAAATCACTGCTACACATGCATTTTTTGATACCGTGATAATTCCTATAATATTTTATGGTTTATAAATCTGAGAAATATTATTGAATAATTTTATAATCTTGGTGCTCTCCTCTGTGAATCGTGAATATACATGTGTTCACAAAAGCTCTGACGCAGTGGCTAGAAACCCCTTAATGGGGAATAAAATAAAGAAACGCGGTGAGAACGCTGTCACCTGTTTCAGACGAGATAGGCGGATCTGCAGAGTAGAACGTACCAGTACTATGCAATGTATCTGTAACTCGCGCAAACGGGCCCCTGGCCTACTAGCATACGATCACTTTTTCGCGAATACGTTACATCACCGCTATTCATATTAATTCATAAAGACATGAATAGTTCTTTGGATTCTGCTTTCCCTAGAGAAATAAACAATAATAAGATTGATTCCTGTCTTACAGTATAAATTGGGGTTCCAGCCCTACAGAGGAAATCATCTTATTTGTATTTCCTGGTTCAGCGTTTCTTGACTTAAAGTCCAGGTCTATTCAGGATCTTTCTATCCAGATAACACTGGTTTGCTTGTAGAAAATGTCACAATCCAGGGCATATTATTTTTGAGTTTCATTGATGAACGTTATATTGTTGCTCATCAAATGAGACATTACCTTTTCTTCAAAATCTGTCGTTGCGATAGTGGACAACTTAATTTTTGTCAGTTCCAAAGTCTAATCCACTACAGCTGTCAGGGACATTTTTGCTATTCAAGGTACCTGCCTGTATGGTATTCATTCGTTGTTTGTGGAGTTATCGACCCCCGAAGGCCAGGGTTAGAATGTATCTTCAGTAACCCATGCTTGTCGCAAAAGGCCATTGACGGGATCGGATGGCCAGGCTCGCTGACTTGGTTGACACATGTCATCAGTTCCTAAGCGCGCAACGCGATGCTCTAATTAATGATCACTGCATTGTTTGGTCCAGACTCGATTAAAAGACCGCCGAGTGCGGCGTAAACATACGCGATGGCATTGTTGGCGTAATTTAATTCGTTTAGATGGAGATTGTCGAGACTGTTCAATGTACATACTCTCCCACTGGGGATATCATAGGAAGGGGAAATGTTTGATTGAATCTGACATTTTGCATGAGTCTAGCACTTCAGAAAAAAACAGGTATATTTCTCTTTTTGTGTTTGAACTCGCACTATGATTAAAGAAATGTCTCCCCGAACCATGCCTTCAGAACTTCGTTCTGTTGACCTGTGTAAATTTGCAAAACATCTAACACTTCGGTTGGTATGGGAGACGTTCTAGTGAGGAATTCAGGCCACTTGATGGAAAGATTTAAGAAAAATGTTCTTCTTCTTACTTAATGATATAATAATTATAAAAACAATACCGAATTCAGACTAGATTAACTCACAGGTTCGTTTATGAATCAGGTAAAGACGATACCGGGCATCCTCCCCGTATACGTGTGAAATCTTTACTCGTCGTACTTTACCTCAACATAGGCAAAGCAATAAGTACAACGCCATGCTTACAATGATGGGTGTACCACGGATGCTTTCTTACAGAGAATAAAGGGCTCAAATTGCTGACAATTCCTGAATAAAATTCCCTGTCATGTTTGTTTAGGCCATGACTATTCAGTCAACAGGCTACACATCAGCCGTAGTTAACGTTTCTTAATAGGAGGAGCACTATTCACGCTGTATTCACTTTTTATGCACAAATATTATCTGTAAAAAATATTTTGGGGGCGCAGGGCTACCTGAACAGCGAAGTACAACTGACCTACCAGTGTAGATCCAAATTAGAATTGATCTGCAGCACATCATCCTTGTCGTAAAAGGCCGAATCCAAATAAGCATTCTAGTGTCTTGGCCAATACCCCGAACACCATAAAAATATGTTCAGGAGAAAATCAGTACTACAGTGCTGTTTAAACACTTGGTGGTAGCAAGAAGGACACAACTTTGATATGAAAATTAATAAGAATATATCATGAAAGATACGACAATGTTCCTACTCAGTGTTGACACTGTTGTTTTCCTATAGATACAGTTATGTCCAAACTATAGTCGCTGTATACATCAGGAAATGATAAACAGACAAACAGATTGACAGCGTATTAGAAATCATGCAAGGAGATTCTGAATTTACAGAAAACTCTTCTCAAAGATTTCTCATGTAATACACTTAAATTGTTTTCTGACTCTGGTGGCGATTTTACAAGCGCATAAAGAGAAAGATATTTGTACGAGTGTACATAAGAATGCCAATCTTGATAAGATATATCTATCAGTCTTTGTTTAAGAATTAAATTAAACATCTTTTTATCACCTTTTTTTATCACCGACAATCTGTGATATCCTGTTTAAAGGGATAATTCTAATATCACACACACAGGTATCCTTCACCCTGTTATCTTACAGTTTTAACGTCAGATAGCACGGATATTGGTATCTAGAAGCATCCATACATCATAACTTTATTCAATAGCGGACTCATTTTGCTTGGATTGAAACAAAAATAGAATATCTACCTGTATCGCCAAGAATCGCCCTGTTGGAAGCATATTTACCGACACCTAAGTATTTCTTAACATGTAAAGTTAGCATTTTCCCTGTTGAATTGTGGTATTGTGGTATCACAAATGTCAGAACCATTGAATAGAATAGGCTCAATCTTATTGTCAAAAATCATTATATGATACATGCATTGGACAAACTCACCCTCCTGCTTGTCATCCTATCGTCTAGTGTCAGTGTTGTGTGTGCGTGTTTGTGAAGGGAGATTATCGTGTGCGTGTGCGGCGTCGTGTGAATAAATAATGATTGTTTTTCACGTACAGTTCACCGAACAAGGATCGTGTGTTTATTGGTCTGTTCTAATAAGTATTGAAGGCGAACGTGATGCA
Source organism: Haliotis asinina (assembly GCF_037392515.1). NCBI lineage: Eukaryota > Metazoa > Mollusca > Gastropoda > Lepetellida > Haliotidae > Haliotis > Haliotis asinina. The sequence continues at coordinate 54,991,722 of NC_090289.1, forward strand.
GACCTTGAAATAGACTAGCAAAACCCGTGTGTTTTATGTCCATATCTATAGACCTCCCAAGTTAGCTGCTACACCGAAACAGAACATGCCCCGCTCTCCCCGACCCTATGCGATATTAGCGCTAAGGTGACAGTAACTCACATACCCCAACAAGGACTCGTGACAGTCTGTGGTAACGCTACGCAGATATAACCTATGTACTTTATAGAAATGTACCGTCAAGTGGTAGATTACAGAAAATTGATATCATCTATAGATCGTTTACAGGTGTGAAACATCAATGATGTCAACGAATCATTTCTTACCTCACGCATGGAATTATATAAGTGGGATCAGTTGAAGCATTAAGCATTATGAAGTGATGGATGCGGTTATGGCTTTCTGCGCTTGGTTAAAAAATCTGTCACGAATCTTTAATTTAACCATTATTCTGATTTAACTTAAGCATTATTCTGACGTCATGCTATTATTGATGCAGTTATTCCTGGTCTAGGGATTCAGTATCATTAGTAATGCTTAACATGTATCCTATAGTCCCTTTGAGTGCGAATGAGAGAGGTGAAACGCAAGCCAATTCAAAAATGGTAATAAATCTATGAAATGTCAGAACGCCTCACGACAAAGACCCTGTACCGATCAAAGCCTTTGGTTGATATTGGTTTCGCTGGACACAGTTGTTTAAGAAACTGTATTTTAAATCTCTAACGAACAGACAAAGTAGTATGAGGATGAGGGATGACACTCCTGGGTGTGCTGTTTATTATAAACTGTTGTTGAACGGACAGTCGTGAAGGGAGATACTTACCAGTGGTTGTGAATCTGGGATACACTTACCACTTGTTGTCCATGATGAATGTGTAGAGTTTGTGACACTGACCAGTGGTTGTCCATGCTGAATGTCAGGAGTCTGGGAGACACGTAACAGCGGTTGCCCATGCTGCTGAATGTCAGCAGTTTGGGACACTTACCAGTGGTTGGCCATGCTGACTGTGCTTCGTGGGCTTTTCGGGCTGTAATGTCGACTTTCGAAGGCAAGGACAACTTCTAACAATGTTGAGGAATGAATATGCAATACAAGCATAAGGTCCGCGATACAGCTCCTCATCTCATATTTATACTGTCTCACTGTACCACTGGCTTCCTCGTGCAAGGCTGTCATTACTATTGTTGTTTTAGTGTATCACTGGAGCCTTCGTATATCATATTCCATCAATCTACTATTGTCACTGGCCTCCCCGTGTTTTTATCATACCCCAACACATCTACTACCATGTTGTTTTAGTGTATCACTGCCTCCCCGTGTTTTTATCATACCCCAACACATCTACTACCATGTTGTTTTAGTGTATCACTGGCCTCCCCGTGTTTTTATCATATCCCAACACATCTACTACCATGTTGTTTTAGTGTATCACTGGCCTCCCCGTGTTTTTATCATACCCCAACACATCTACTACCATGTTGTTTTAGTGTATCACTGCCTCCCCGTGTTTTTATCATACCCCAACACATCTACTACCATGTTGTTTTAGTGTATCACTGGCCTACCCGTGTTTTTATCATACCCCAACACATCTACTACCATGTTGTTTTAGTGTATCACTGCCTCCCCGTGTTTTTATCATATCCCAACACATTTACTACCATGTTGTTTTAGTGTCACTGGTCTCCCCGTGTTATTATCATATCCCAACACATTTACTACGAGGTTGTTCTAGTGTCACTGGCCTCCTCGTGCTTGTGTTGCATCCAATCAATCTTCTACCATGTTGTTTTAGTGTATCACTGGCTTACTCGTGTTTTTTTTTATTACATACACGTATTTATTCCTCAACACTGTAAAACCTGTTACACGTGTTTCTTTTATAAAGTTCTGTCGGCAATAGAAAAGGAAAAAATGCTCTAGGCCTAAAATGCATGTATCTCTAAAATTTACACAAGTGCAAATAGCATATGTTGAAACAACCCACATTGTGATGCGCGTAAGAAGATGTCCACAAATAATGTTTACTCGTAAAATCAGGTAACGGAGAAAATACGAATAGCTGCCGAAAACAATATATCAGACTACAGACGGCAGTTTCGTCTCTCAGTCAGGTATGACGACGGACCGTCGACTCACCTGGCATGACATGCATGTACTGCCTACAGGCCCAAGGCTGTAATCGCAAAGATATTTTATGCTTTCCCATGTGTGTTGACCATGTCACATCTACTGATTAACATGTTACGTGTATTTCGATCATACAGTTTATGTTGAGATATGTAAAAGAGTACGATGCCCATGGCTTGACCACCCGATGATCAACAGGACTGGATTTTATGTGGAAATTGTTATGACATGCCGTTAACGTCCCCAGTTTAATTCCCGTGAAGGATTTTCTTATCTCGGCTGATATCTCTACCACTGTCCCGACCCCAACCACTGTCTGTGACATGCACTGACACGCTGTTTGAGACGTTTCCATCTACCTGTTTATTCTATAATGATATGGGACATCAAGGTAGCTACATTTTTAATAGGTTTAATACTAAAGTTATGTTACAATGAAAACAAGTTCAATTTTTAAATGGTCATTTTAAAAGTGTCCTTTGTGTCTATGCACACTAGTTTAAATTTGTATAAAGTAATGGTCTGTTCCCAAAAATGTCGCTTTGGTGTTGTGTTTCAGCACAATTGTTTTTCGCTGTTTCTGACAATGTGTCGTTTCAATTAAACTCACGATTATTGAATCAGTTGCTTCATTACAAGCTCTAGTGTGTTATTTAAAGTATCCACTAAACACGCAAAGTGTTGCATGTGGCTTAGAGTGTAAATAACCTGACCATGTTTAAGTTTACACATGGGTATCAAATTTTATCGTCTTCCCCTACTTTTTGTTTGTAGTATGTAACAGTAACATACAGTACATCACCTGGTGCTGTGGAAAACCTTTATAGTTGCTGTAGATGGCAATCAATACCATTACACACAGGAAATCCTGTGTTTTCACTTTCATTGTCTACACTAACAAACGAGACACACATCAAGATATCCGTTAATTGGTAAGTACATAAATGTGCATGGAAATCGTTGTGTTTGCTTTGGTTTTCATTCTACAAGAAATACATCAAGTAGCACATGTGTATCGCTACTCCACTTTCTTAGCTCAGGTCAAATTACAGTTATATCATCTGTGATACATTACATATATATATATTTCAGCATAGCACCAAATAAATTGCTTAATACTACAGTTTTCATGAGAACTAGTTGTTCTTCTTCTCCCGAGTTTTGGTTTCGTTGTTCCGTAATGATCTTGAAGATGCTTTAGCCTCAGTCTCATGCTGTGGTTTACAACTTAAACCCAGTGCTTTCAACAACCGTGTAGTTACGCTCATTACACTTTTTGCATTGTTGTATGCTGATGATACCGTCATTATGTCCTCAGACCCTTGTGATTTGCTAAATATGTTAGAATCTTTTCATAAATACAGTAAAAAATGGAAGCTGAAAAAACACATCCAAATAAAAAAAATCCTTATTTTCGGTGGATCCCCAAAAGAATGTAAAAGACGTTTCAATATTGGAGATAATATGCTGGAAAAAGTAGACTGTTATCTCTATCTTGGCATCACACTACAAAAGAATAGCAAATTTACTAAAACCAAACGTATACTGGTGGAAAAGGCAACAAAGGCAATGTTTTTCGTATTAAACGTATTAAAATTTCCATTGCTTGTCATTTGAAACTGTTTGATTGTATGGTCACCTCTATTCATTTATACGGATGTGAGGTCTGGGGTTTTGAAAATACCTCTTGCTTTCAAAATGTTCATCTACGCTTTCTCCAATATTTAGTATCACTCAGGAAAAGTACACCTAACTTTCTGCTATGGCGAGTTTGGCAGATTCCCCCTTGTAAATGTTATTAAAGCCGAATGGTATGCTTTGGGGTTAAACTTTCAATCGGAAAATAGTCAAAAGTGTGCTTCTTAATATATAAATCAATATTCAACGATTGTATATTTGGCGAATGTGAACATAAATGGATAATGTATCTCAAAGCATTTTCGACGATCTGGAACTGAGTTTCATCTGGAAATCCCAAAATCTTGAAACTTTATCTTGGCTTAAACCTGTCATCAAAAGTATATTAAGATATATTTGCTGAAATATATATATGGAAAAAGTATGGATTTCAACAACTGAAACCTCTTCCAAAACAACCACTTATAGCATTTTCAAAATCCATCTCAAATTTGAACCATACCTCAATTTTCTGCATTATAATAACTTGTTACAATTTCGAACTTCCAATCATTTCCTTCCAGTCAAGACAGGCAGATGGTGAAGATTCCCAACGAATGACAGAAAGTGTACGTTGTGTATCTTAAATGGTTTTGGTGATGAATTTCATTATTTATATATATGTCCCCAAATAGAATTAGACATAGAAATATTCAGAATTATTATTATATTAGACCAAATATGTATAAAATGAAAATCCCTTTAAACACCAATAAGCTAGGAACTTTAAGAAAACTTTCAGGTTTCTGTAAAATAGTTTTGGGTCTATTTAAGAAATAACTTCGTTAATAGATATGTAACTTCTCTCAATGTACATTGTATCTATTCATGTACGTCTTATGCTGCAGTTTTGCAGCTTGATGGAAAATAAAAGTTAAGTTAAGTTCAAGTTTTAATCAACCCATTTGTTAATCGTATTTTCATCAAGCTCAATATGAAGACTTCTAGAGACTAATGTATGCTGGTCTATTCGTCTTGATGGTACAGATCGTACTTTCAAGACAGCCAAGTGTTTTTAAACACTATATGCAATTCATGATGTGTTAAGGAGTTTTAACTATGAATATATAAGTGTTGGTGCATGTTAAAGGGTTCGTTGTTCTTGCAAACATATCTTCATGATATCCCAGGTGTATATTTTATCGCTCTGTTTGCAGACCATGATATTTAACCTAAACGTAGCTTAAATAGGCCTACAGCTGAATTAGTGATGCATATTAAAGTGTTCATCACACATTCACAGATCATTCTAATCACGTAATCATTACTGAATCTGTACATGCAACTGCGTGTATTCAATCCAGTTATAACACTTCTATACGTAGCTGTCGTAATTGTTGACGAGCAGCTCAACCCAACAGTTCGTCAATATCCCGCTAGTATATATCCATTGCTTATAGATCTTGTATACACGGCCTCTTTCTATAAAATATTTTGTCAGGTGCAATCCTTCCACCACATTTGTATTACGTAACAGACGCTCGCTGATCATGCACTGGATGTATAGCTATGTATAGGCCACCATACAGGTTCAGCTGACAGATGATGTTGCTTTGTTTTCCACTGCTGCTTTTCCTTCATCAGATGAAAGCTTCAATATGTAACCTGACGTTACCTTTCGGTCATTTATATTTTCTTACCTTTGTCAGAGAGATTTGCAAGATGTCTGCTGATTAGGATACAGTATGTTTGTATCTTTCTTATAACAAATCAGTAGCTTCAAATGCACATTTATACTGCGTTTATGTTGTATGTCGGAAATTAGATCGGTTGTATTTTCTCACAAAAGAACCCACCCAAGATGTTATGATTAACTTATTCGGTGTTTTATGATTGATACTGCACAATATAGGCTAGAAGTGGGTTCTTTTGTTTGCCATATTCAAAACACATCTGCCAATCAGCTTTAAGAATTTCGTATTCTTTACTACTTCTTTGCCTATTCAATGCCTATTCAATGCCTATTCAATGCCTATTCAATGCCAATGTCTCCTTGGTAGCGTCTCTTATTTTCTTCATCTTCATACTAACCCAGGTTCAATTAATAATAATGAACTAAACATAATACATGTTAATGTGCGAAGCCTTAAAGATAAAATTGATATAGTTGAGGCAGAGTTCGGACCCCACGATGTCTTAATGAGACCTGGTTACATCATGGTATAAGTAGTAATGATATTTTAATTCCGGGTTTCCATTCACCTCTCAGAAATGATAGAGCAAGGGTGTCCCGGTGTATGTAAAAAGTAACATGAACTCTAAATATATGGAAAATGTAACTATAGCCCCGCTTGTGGTAATGTGGATAAAAATAAGATGTAAAAACGGAATTATCATAATGTAACGTTCTATCGGGCAGACAAAACGGAAGCTTACTGGGATTTAATAAAGGGTTTTGGCAATAATGCATCTTAGTATGGACACAGTTGTAGTTGGCGATTTTAATATTGATCTTCTCATAGACACAAGTTATAAAATTAATGAATTGCAATTTTTATGTGGACGAACGCATAACTGAACCTACAGGGGTTACATCTAGTTCTAGTACATTAATGAATCATATTTTTGTTCCAAGTGTTCTAGATCATGTGTGCAGCACGTATTCATCCTGTATATGTAACTGTCAAAGAGTCGGTTGCAAAATCATTAACTGCAAGAAAAAAAATTATATCATTACACTCCTGCGGATTTTGGCGAAATAGAAATGCTCTGGACACTTTCTTTGGCATGCTATCTTGAAGTTTAAATATTAAGTTAAACGTAAAACTTTTCAAACATATGTACAATGTATTTTGTCTATTTTCGACTATCGTTGGTACATTTGGGACAAATGTATCCAACAGTAAGCCCTAACACTGGAAATACTGAATCTTGACGCAATCAGAACTGTTTGTGCTGCTGTTCGCGTAAGCGTCACAAAAAAATTATGATGGGACAAATTCCAACCACTAATGATCCATTAACCACTAATGGTTAATGATACAACGCCAAAACAGTCTCGAGTAATCTCGTCCCGCCTGAGGTATCTGACTCGTTCGGTACGTCGCGGTAGTTACTCTCTTTTTTTTATCTCGAATAACATTAAATGACGCATGAGGCACGGGCATCGTCGATTGTTTGCAAATGGAAACCGATGGAAGGGAGATAACTCTTTTTCTAGAGTCGTCCGCAAAATCTAGCGACGTCTACGAAAACATTTGACTCTCTTTCCAATAAATACGCTTTGACAAAACATTCTAATGTAGTCCCTGTGAATATCAAGAAGGGGAATTACATCGCAGCGAAATATTAAGACAATACCTACGAGAAAAGCAGCAAGATGCAAGATTCGAATCTTTTGATTCACATAGTTTGGCTGAAGGGAACGAACCTTTACCCATGCTTCAAACAGTTCAAAATTAAGATTCAGGTGTTCGGTAAGATAAATTCGTTCTTCACTGATCCCTCGAGGACCATAGGTTGAGGTACCTTCGATATTTGTTTATGTTCCACTTGCGAGCTCAGGGAAAAAACATCGATTGTTCAAGGAACATAAACAAACATCAAAGGTACCTCATCCCATGGTCCTCGAGGGATCAGTCAACAACTTATGAAGAATCCCTCTCATACTCCCTACCATACTCCCTACCATACATATACATGCATTTAGATTCCCTCACAGTCCCTACCATTCAGCTGTCAAAGAAGCAAGCACACATTCCGAAATGTTGTTTTACAATAAAGAAGTTGACATCCATAAATTTGCTTTTCTTATGCCATCCACTTCTAAATGCCCTTCAAACACCAGACCAAATTCAATGTACAACGTTAAAAAAGACACACACTGCAAGGATGCAATGCTACTGACCGAAATATCCCCCGTGGAAGTTTGGGAAGCAGATGGATACTAGTCGTTTCAAGACACTTCAACGTTCCACAGAACCATATCACAATTATCCCATCGATATAACCACTTCAGTTCGTCCCAAGATTGTCCCAGAAGACCTAGAGTGGCCACTCCGGCTCAAGACTTGTTCAACCGCTGTTTCCCCTAAATCACTGATTTGCTGCTACAGCAATGGACGCTGAAGGACAGGTGCGTGGGTCCTGTTTCACAAACTGACCGTAGAGCCTAGGCAACCGTAACTCCTATGTATTAAACTAGGGTTACGGCTGTCGTAGAGATGTGATCGCTTTGACTCCTGACCTTATAGAAGAATTTTATTAATATTCACTAGTTTGTTTTATCACATTATCACAAAGGTGTGGGATCAAATGAAATGTATATCCCAAGTTCATCTCTAGGTGTGGGAAAATGAGGACCCAACTGAGCATTTATGCCTGAGCAGTAAACTATTGTAGCCGTTAGCAAAATCCTGCATTAAGTTAATGCATGCATGGGAACCCGTGAAGGTCGCTGGGTAGAATAGGCCTTCAGCAACCCATGCTTGTCATAAAATACTATGCTTGTTGTAAGAGGCGACTCGGGATCGTGTGGTCAGACATGCTGACTTGGTTCACAAATGTCATCTGTTTCCAAAAGTGCAGATTGATGCTCATGTTGTTGATCACCGGATTGTTTGGTCCAGACTCGATTATTTACAGACCGCCGTAATATAGCTGGAATATTGCTGAGTGTGGCGTAAAACTAAACTCACACATGCATGGGATCAAGGTCATACTTCACCACTACTACTAAAAGCAGAGATTGCTTGCTCCCTCAGGTAGGCCGGGCAGTATCTGACGAGACATATCACAACTGTGATTGGATGACATAGTGTATGATGTTTCTGACCACCATTTCAAGTATTTAGTGGTTCCGTTTTTATCACCATAACCTATGCTGATGTCTGTACAGTTCCAGTTTAATGCTTTTAATGAACTCCCTCAGTATCGGGGACCTTGGTGTCATTCAGTGTAAGCAGCTGGGTTACAGTGAGTTTGTTCAAAAATGCTTTGATCCATCGGTTCTTAAATTCTGAACCCACGTCGGAAACAAATACAAGGCTGAGGATCTTGTGTCTTCCATAAGGTGCTTTCACTACTTTTTGACCTTTTGTTGACAGCAGCAAAAGGACTCACAAATAACGTGAAAATAGATCTACGATGACTAATAAATACTTCACACCATCGTTGTACTTTGCAGTGAAGCCATATCCATGATATCTGAGTGCCAGTGGCTATCAAGACCTTCAACCACATACTCATTTCCTGGAAATATTCTCCTAGCGTGATGAGTCATGGTTTACGTGTCTCGTCCTTTCAACCATTTCATTATTCAATGTAAAGCAATTTTAAAACAATCAGACCCTCAGCTTTCACAGCTCCATACACATTCCTGGATCCAGCATACCTACCAGGATGTTTGGATCATAAAAGGTCTTATTGAATTACACATCCTACAGTGCCATCTCAAATACTGAACAGGATTCACATACATCATGCTAGTTATATAGATATACAACCAGTATACAATACAAAACAAATCAAGGACAATATTAACAACTGCAATTTCGGAATGGGTCAGGCAACATTTTGACACTCTCCCTTCCCCATCCTCACCCTCTGCAGACTACTAGGGTCAGCCCTAAGGTAACACATCTTGTGACGTCATAACGGCTAGAGGACTCAGTACCTCCTCTTATAACAATTAATGTGTTGCAGGAGGAATGACGAAGACTTCACTAAGTAATGTTGATATGTGCAATCTCTGTCTGGGCGGTGTGGAGGAGTGGTGTCTGCAAGGGTTACTGATCTGGACGCCACCTTGTGTCCACACATGTGCAATGAGTGAACTGAATCTATGCTGACAATGAAAATGATACATATGTTCATCCATGAGTCGAATTGACTTCATCTAAGTTCAGGCTTAATCGACCTATGTACACTTAAACACGTCTAAAGCACTGTCCTATTTTAGGCCTGTGCGTTTCGGTTTTTTTTATTTGTTAATGATGTACACATTTTCCGACACGATATGGTCGAAATACTGCCGGTTTGACGATAAATTCTTACTTACTCACTCACTCACTATCAGCTAGGTAAACAACACAGTCATCTTGAACAACAAAATCGATTTTAGTTTGGTATACAGTCCGAGAAGTCACCCACGCGTGCTTTGGACAATTTTATGATCATTGGTGATCAACTGGTTGACATCAAGATTATGGGTCAAACAATCAGTATCCATGGTAACATAAATCCGAGCTTTTAGTGGTGAGATCTTCAAAACACAACTTTAATGTCTAATCCAACGATTTAGATATACACTCCATCACCAGTGGTACACTTGATGCAGGGCACGTGGGATACGTAGCCAGATCACGTGATGGACGGCGATGTGCCTTGCGTGCCACAACCATGTGCTTTATGCGAGTGAATTATGTTCGTGCATATGTCAAAAACGCTCATTGATTTTTAAACAATTACGCAAATGTTTCATGAAAGTGTATGATGAAAAAATGACGCCTATGTTGTGTTGTCGCCAGGCTGCAAAATGATGGTCTGCTTGGGTTACCCTTAATAATTATAGTGTCCCATCTCCCTTTCAATACACTCTCCGATAAAACATTCTACATGTCTGATGTATTGGGGATTGTGGTGGTGACATGAAGGTTTGTCATATAGAGTGACAATGCTATATATCGTGTACTAACTACAGCATACAAATATACGTCAGTTTCCAAACATGTCACGCATACTGACTGCCCGAGTTTGGTTGTGGACGTATATCAAACGGGTTATCTGAAACAACAGAGTCACTTCAATGTTTGATTGCAACACAATAGGTAAGCTCTTGTTTATTTCCATCGATTATTACATATTTGTAAACACAATCGAAATGTAGCGGAATTCGTTCTAACACACATTCAACTGTGAGGAAGCCATAGGTTGGGTGATCCACTCGTAACTTCATACCAAACTAAGTATCATCAAATTGAGAGTTGGAATATATTTCTGAAGCACGGGTGTCGCTCTGTACTGTTTGAAATCATTTAAGTTGATATAATCACTCACTTAAGTACAAAGTGCTGTTATAGCAGGGCTTGGAAACCTGAAACTGATGACATTCTCACAGCCCTTTTCTTCCTAACACCACCTTGAGTTATGTCAAAACTACTGCTCAGGACAATAGCTATTTAATACAATACAACTATTTCCGCTACTCTCTGACGACGATATTGTATTATTCTCCAGCACTGTTAGCAGTTTACATAAACAAACAGATGAATTAGACAATTCTTTTTCAAATTGTGTGTAAGCAGAGACAAAACCAAACTTATCGTCTTTAAGAAAGGTATCAAACTTTCTAAATTAGAAAAAACTGGTATTATGAAGGGCAATAATACCAAACTACTAGTGTGTATAAGGTGTATAAGTACCTTGGCGAAATATTTCTCTAGTAGTCTTTCCTGGTCCAAAAACACAAAACAGGTGTCAGTACAAGTCTTGAAAATTTTAATCGGTGTTTGTATAAATATGAAGATAAGTATGAAGATGCGAAATTATGAGACTGATGTCAGATATTATACCAAGCTGGTTATGGTTATGTATGGTGGGGCCGCAACGTTCAGTCCCATGTAAATCTTATCATAACATTCATCCAAAGATTGAAAGACATGTATCTCCAAACTTGGTCGGAACTACTTCTTCTATCCACAAAATGTTTATACTATAATCAAACGAAATCGGACGACGTAAAGAAGTTTGCTTCTCTTCCTCATACCATGTATATACGGTGTCAAAAAGAAGCAGTAGACTCATTTGCGTGGATGAAGAGCAGCGTTTGCTGGACTGGTTACACGGGCGGAACAAAGTCACAGATATTGATGACAATAACTCATTTTTTCAACCTTTGTAAAGATATTTTCCTTGTGTTTGGTTCAGTTAGATTCAAATCTTCCCGATTTCGTTCACATTACGCTTCGATGTAATCTGTGTTTGAACCTGAGAACGTTTTACCATTAAAAACTGTGCACAACACTCGGAGCCACAAGGCGGCATGGAGGAATAAATATGTCTGTCTGTCTGCGACAACGCAAGAAACGGGGCTTCTTCCCTTATATGTGTTTAACAGCTAAGCGCCGAGTTTGCAGAGGACTGGATCAAGTTTTGAAGTATTAAATTATATTCAAGATAGAAATGAATAAAATGAACATTGTATGTTTTTTATGAACACGAATAAGGACCTTATAGATTAGATCACGCTCGGAAATACATGGCTTCTGAGTGTTTCTTTGGGTATTTGTAGTGAGTATGATACTCTCTGTGTTGCACAGTAAACCGAACATGGTGAACAAGACCGCGCTCCTCAAGGCCTTCGCCATCCTGGTCCTTCCACTGTTCGTGGTCACAGTAAGCTTCAACATACTCGCCGGCCTCCCAGACACAGGTAGGTACTAAGGGGGCGTACATTCAACATTACATGTGAGTCGCGTACCAAGTTGCTCCCCTTTTCTGGCAGGATCCGATATGTGCCACTATGACCTATGGTCTGTAGAATACCCAAACGTGCGTGTAGGTGGGTCATCAAGTAAGTAATGCCTGTGAGAGAATGAGTTAGTTGGCTGGAACACTATCAATGGATTGCACACATTGTATCTATGTAGGGGTTCGAATATGGGCCTTCGGTGCCAACTCTTTAATCACTAGGCTACGTCACCAGCTCGTAATGTCCGTGAACACACTGACAAAGCTAGGTATGCAGCGACGTGTTATGGTGGCTAAAACTCAGTTTAGACATGAAACAGTTATTCGACGATGATACATCTGAAATGGGCATTAGTGTTGCGTTTTGAATTACTGTGTCAACAACTGTGTTAAACCCCGTAACCTTTTTAAATGCGTTGGTTAAAGTTTGGTCAAATCCAGTTTACAGTTTCATACTGGCTTTTGTTGGGCCCAGCTCCCTTATGTCCCTGTTGGCTTTATTTGCCGTGCAGTACTAAAATACAATCCAGTAGTAGGTGCTCATGCGGTTGATCACTGGATTGTGCGGATTGTTGACAGACCCCAGCCATACTGCAGAAATATTTCTGAGTGCGGTGTAAAACAACAGCAGACAGCAGAATCCAGCAGATTATTCCTGCCCTTTGTACTTCATGTTCATACACTCAACAATAGCAACAAAATTTAAAAATGGATATAACATCTATATACATTTTGATTCACAGTGTTTAGTAATTTAGTACATTCTCAATGAAACAAAATACTTCTTTTGTAGGCTCATTCGTGTTTCTGAGCACAACAGCTGCACTCTCAGACAGGTTCACCACGCAAATAACCCCGGCCGCCTTTACATTCAGCATCTGGGGCCTCATATACATCTGGCAGCTCTTGTGGATCATCTATGCATTAACCCTCCTCTGTCGGAGGACGGACTCGGGGGATCCCCTCTTCCTGAATCCAATCCTCCTAACGTCAGCATTCTACGGCGTCTACATACTCAATCTCGTCCTCAACGTCTTCTGGTTGTTCATGTTCGACAGAGAGTTAATAGGAATATCCTTCGTGGCTCTGGCTGGCATTTCGGTTACTCTCTACATCTCTCTCGGCCTGTCCTACCTGGCCATGTACAGAAACAGGTTCCTCCTGTCCAACCAAAGGCGGACGGTAGATATTGTCCTTATCTCTGTATTTGTCCACAATGGCCTGGCCCTGTATGCTGCATGGACAACCGTGGCCACCTTCATCAACATGGCCATCGTCATCACCTACCAGTCTCTGCCTCCTATTGATCAGGGTACTTCATCAACCATTGCTCTCGGCTTCTTGGCCGCTGTTATCATCGTCTATGTGGTTATCGACCTCACCGTATTTGACAAGTATACCCGCTACACCTTCTCTCCTTATCCAGTAGTCATCTGGGCGTTAGTCGGCATTGTTGTTGCAAGGTCCAATTTGCTTGATGTTAATACTATCTTCACCTTTGTTCTGTTGGCACTGACTGGGGTGGCATTCCTCCTGAAGATCGCACTTGCCATCTACAGAGCACTGAAGCAGCCGCTGTTTCCTCCTCCTGGATCTGAGGCCGATGAGACGAAGGTAGAGGTGGGACCAGTGGGTGAAGAGTTGGAGAAGGTGACCACTCCTGTAGAGCCTCTACCCACGGAAAATGGGGCTGATCATGAGTAGACTGAACACGGAATTGGTGACTTGAACATACCTTCCAAATTATGCAGAATAGTTTCTGCTCACTCGGCTCAGACCTCACGATACCGGTATCTGAAACACTTCCAGTACCAACCGTGACGGATGGTGGTACTTTCAAACGGTATAGGTGCCCCTTCATATCACGATCACCTGATCAAGTCATCGTCATTGAAGATGGATTCTATTTCAATCCGTTGCTGTATTAACCTTATGTATTAGCCTACGCATTTCTCTGTGATCTGTCTCTGCATAACAGACATTTGAGTGTTGATTGTATTCTTATATTTACCCAAATCTTTCAAACCATTTCCACTTGCCTGTACTGATTGAATATCTTTGGAATATGCAATAAATATGAATTGTGTTAATGATATAATACTTTATCGGTATTCTCAAGCGGTAACAGTGGATTGTATAAGTGTAGAAAAACAATACCAGTTTTGAGATGAATAATGCTTTGCTGGTGATGCAGTATGTAGCGGTTTAGCAACATTCCATGGTGTTATTTTTGCACAGATTTGCAGCCTGTCAGGTGAACAATAGAAACAGAAAGGTGAACAATGCTGTCAGGTAAACAATACAGTCAACAACACACGCTGGTGAGCAAAGCAGCCAGTCGGGTGAACAAGACAACCAGCCAGGTGAACAATAGAGACAGTCAGGTGAACAATTCCAACTGCCAAGTGAACGATATAGACATCCATGTGCACCCAAACGCGTTTGAATATCAACAGCAGTACCATTCATTTGAGGGATGCCCTTCCAAATAAGTACATTCCAAGATACTGCTTTCAATACAAGTCTTTCTGTCACATTTCATTTGTTGATTGTTTTAATCATACGTAAAGTCAATGTACGCAGGCTACATTTACGTGCAAGTGGGTGCAGACCTACCAAAGAAAGTTTTCCCACTTTGCAGAAAAACGCAGAAAGTCCCACATTAATCTTGGATATAGCAACATGAACGTATTATCTCGCTACTGAAACACTACAAACAGACACTAAAAACTATGAGATCGCAACGTTTTTACATCAGCGAACTTTAACTCGTACTGTCCCGGATCGCGTTTCTGTAAAACTTTCGAGCCTCGCGTAGAAAATGTACGGAACATCTGGAAATAATTACTGTCAATCATTTCATACGAATGGAAAGTAAACTAAAAATAACATACCAGAAATAGTTTGAAAAGGGAATGTAACTTTTGTTCAAACTGGAAAATGGCAACATGCGGTCGAAACTTCCTCCTCCATATGCGAATGCACAAAATCGAAGTCACAGGTACTTCGTTTTTCGCTTCAGTTTTAGCGATTTAAAGTTGCCGCTTTTACTGTAGCGAGATACTCTTTTTGTGATGCTATTTCCATGATTAATGAGGGCTTTTCTGCGTTTTTCTGCCCAGTGGTAAAGTTTTCTTTGGTGGGAATGGAGTGAGTGATTTTAGTTTTATGCCGCCTTCAGCAATATTTCAGCAATGTCACCAACAATATTCTAGCAATATAACGTTAAACATTGTACCCACATGAACACGGGTCACCGATGCGACGAACGAACGCTCGAACCACTAGGCTACCCTTCTACCACCCCATCTATCTGCAATCAACCAACTCAAGTCAAAGTCAAAAGATGTTTATTGTACAAAAGGTCTCCGGCCCATATACATTAAACCTATGAAGCATTATACATGTGGTACAATATGTAGTAATTAGTGATTTAAACAGCACAATCATGATAGGGGCAGTACATTATGTACAAGTGGTGAAATACGATGGATCTACAAAACTTTGTATCAGGCTGTTACGTTTAATGAGAGCATAATTGATATATACAGTACAGCTTCATTATTAGATGCTAGTCAGTTGATGAAAGAAGCAGTTTAAAAGCTAACTGGGGGTGGGGGGCTTACGTAGATAATATTCAGCTATGTATCTCATACGCAGATCTGTATGAAAAGGTCACACAAGTTAAAAACAGATGTCATTTTGAAAATGACCGTGAACTATTATCTGTTGCTGAATGTTATTCTTAGTTAAACATGTTAAGTCTTCTTTCTCGAAAATGAGTCAAAAACAAACCTGCATCACCAAATGACTGACTTAACAATACAAAACCATAACCATTTGTAAACAGAAGATTTCTTACCTAAGAAATGTTTTTTTGCCAATGTTTTCCGAATGAACAAGTATGTTATAAACCTTTTTGGGTAGTGTATATTCTTGGATATACAATATCTTAAATCAGAATTTTATACATCGAATTTGATTTTTTCTATACAGGGATAACTCCCACGTTCACCATACACCATACACCATACAATTCGATGTAGACGGTCCAACATTTAAAAGCTTTTTACACTATATCAGATCCCCAGATCTCGGATCCATACAAAAGAATAAGTTGAATTTGACAATCAAGTAGTTTGAAATACATGGGCGTCAGCACGCCAGTTTTATACAAAGCAGATAAAAGACTTATTAAATGACTTATTTCAATGATAAAACAGATGTTCTCTAATTGATAGGGGCGGTGGGGTAACCTAGTAGTTAAAGCGTTCGCTCGTCACGCCGAAGACCCGGGTTCGATTCCCCACATGGGTACAATGTGTGCGGCCCATTTTCTGGTGTCCCCCGCCGTGATATCGCTGGAATATTGCTAAAAGCGGCGTAAAACCAAACTCACTCACTCTCTAATTCATAGTGGATGCAAACCTTATGCCAAGATCAGTGTAATGGTCAGAGACAATTGAAAGACCATCTTTCTTCAAAGAGTGAGTGAGTGAGTGAGTGAGTTTTACGCCCCAATCAGCCATATTCCAGCTATATGGCGGCGGTCTGTAAATAATCGAGACAATCCAGTGACCAACAACATGAGCATTGATCTGCGCATTTGGGAACCGATGACCAACCAAGTCAGCGAGTCTGACCACCCGACCCCGTTAGTCGCCTCTTACGACAAACACAGTCGTCTTTTATGGCAAGCACGGGTTGCTGAACGCCTACTCTACCCCGAATCTTCACGGGTCCTTCCTTTCAAGATATCCGGCCACCTTTTCTAAATATAACAATACTAGTTTTATCTAGCTTAACGGATAAGTCCCATGTTTCAGTATCGTCAATATGTATACACAGTTTGGTCACTTGGGACCATTTGTAACCCGGAATCTCTGTCCGCCCGTTGTAAATATTTGAAAGTACAAACTTAGATTTTATGCAGCCTTCAATCGTTTAGAATTTGCACGAAAGTTATACGTGAAGAGTAAAGACATGCCCACACATGGAGTTCTCAATCATCCAAAGACTAGACGACCGTGTGAGACATCTTGCTTCTTGGAGGTCACATGCTCAGGGATGTTGTCTAACTACTACTCGGTAGTTGCTTGATATCTAACTAGATCACTGATAAACACCTATCACAAGATATATTGTCACAGTCACAATGGTGCGACCTTAAAATGATAGGAAACACGCTGAACTAGGTTATTTCAGAGACTGCTCTACATATGTGTGCAAATGGGATCGTCATGACATTTTCCCATGACATCCGGGTGAAAACAAGCACCATGTAATTATAGCAAGAATAAAGATCGGTGATGATTTATGTTTTTCTCTGTATACGAAATTCTGTGTCGTGGGTACAGGTTTTTAAAAAAAAATGTGTGCATTTGACTTTTAACCCACGTACCCATGCAATGTATGTCCAAGACTAGTAAACACATCGCAGTGAGTGAGTGAGTTTAGTTTCTTGCCGGTTTCAGCAATGTTCAGCAAAATCACGGCTTTTGACACCAGAAGGAAACACATCATAGAAATGACATTTAACACAAGTGTCATTTTCCATGGCAATACCTTCTTACATGGCATCGATCAGTGTGAATATACTGCACAGCACGATGTATATCTGTATCATATGGAGTAAAGTCGTCGTTATAATGGTGTATGATTTCAGTTCACGGTTTACCGTTCAGCTTGTCAATTAGGACAACTTTCAAGGCACGTGGCATTTAGAAAGTAAGGGTTACGTCTATGTGTAGAGTAAATGAAAGGGTTTTCACATGAATTATCATAGTTCACAATTACATTTTATTACAATACAAACTGATCACGAGATCAAGCATATTTGCACTTTTCTAAGATATTTTGATGTTTGTATATTTGTGTGACTGCCATGAAATCAAATCTGCAATAAGTGGTGCCTTGAAGTGAACATCTTCCACAAGGGCTAACTCAACGGAAAGCCACATTTGAAATATACCCATTACCGCTAACGCCACGTTTCAAGTACAATCCTCGTTGCCAAGAAAGCCACAATGAGTAAGGGAATGACAACCGTTGTTTTTCAAATAAGCATCACAGCTAAACGCTGGAACTTAAGCAGGAATGGCTCTTATGTCAACAGTTATCAGAGCAGGACAAAACAATGAATTCCCTTGACCCTCCCATGATAAGTCAAAACGCTTCAAAGTAGTAATTGGTTGTATAAGGTCGTGTAATCATAACTACCCCGGGCAGATAGTATTTCCCTTCTTTGTGCTACGTCCCTTCCAGCACTGATGCAACCAGACAGCTGGTAATAATGTGTTGTTTCAGTCCTTTGCTATTAATGATACATTAAAACGAACTCGACTCAAGTGCCTGTGAGGTTATACTATGTCGCGCCCATCTTGAGACGGACATGGTGGAGGGAAAGCGACAACTGCTGTTATGTGACTACAGTATATTTCTATATGCCAACCACTGAACTAATGGATGTGTATGGCAGTGTACCCGTCAAGGTCCATACTTGGAACAACTGACAGGTACGGGTAGTCATGTTCGATGGCGTTGATGCATGTCTTTGTATTCTAGTGTCACTGATCGATGGTCATGATATCAACCACTGGATTGCCTTATTCCGACCCGATTGTTTATAGACCACTGTCATAACATCGCTGAATGCAAAGTCAGACAATAACAAAACAATGATATAAACAATGGGGAAAATTGCAAAACAAAAGCATGTACTCTGAAACTTCTTTTGTCCTCAGTAAATAACTAGACTTCTTGTCGCTGCTGTGGTTTGTGTAAGGTGCAACATGAATGATATTTAAGTATGAGTGGTGCTATATACTACTACCCGTGGCCAGTCCTGGGTTGGAGGTGAACATTGACGTTGAGCAGCCATTGCCCGGTTGGCGAAGGCGACGCAATTGCTGTGAACGAGTTGCCTCCCTTAGTTCTTCGAAACCAGCGATATCTCGGCCAATGTTTTACCACAGAGGCTTGTATCACTTAATAACTGTATTAGAAAGACATAGAGGCGAATTTAAAGGGTGAGCTTTTGCTATCTTGAGTCATCCATGATTTCGGCGTGAAATGCGGAGGTTGCTGTTTTCGACGAGTCGTGGCGTATAACTTTTGAAATAATGGTCCGATTATGACTATTTCTGGCTCATTTTGTAGGGAAATGATCTAACTTTCGATCATTTGATGGAGGGAGGGATGGTTTCGTCGATTCATCCCTTTCCTTTTACATGGTACTATGGTAGGGTCTATACATCTACATGTCTTTTTAACGCAGTTTCTAAGCGATATAAGCCCCAGTGATGATCTTCACCGGAGATAAATGTCTCCATGACGCTTCCGATAATGCTATAATACATAATAATGCCATAATATAGGCACATACAGTTTCTGTTTAAACACAAAAACTCTTAACCAGATACACAAACCTACTGATAAAAAAACACTGAAAACGAAAATAAAATTTAGTCGAAGAGTTTATTTTGAATGCTAAAGGTTCAAACATATCATGACTCATATATGTTAACTCTTCCCCATAATCATAACAAAAAACATAATAAAACATACAAAAATAGGCAAGAAAATAAGTTAAACAATAATGTCTCCTGGATTATCGGCAGAGGACCTGGATATAAACAAATCAAGGTATATCAACAATATTCCAGCTATATACCTGTGAAGGTCCGGGGTAGAAAACGTCTTCAGCAACCCATGCTGTCATAAAAGGCGACTATGCTCGTCGGAAGAGGCGACGAACGGGATTGAGTGGTTAGGCTCGCTGACTTGGATGACACGTCAGCCATTCCCATTTGCGCAGATGGATGATTGTGCTGTTATCACTGGATTGTCTGGTCCAGATTCGATTATTTACAGACTGACGCCATATAGCTGGAATATTGCTGATTGTGGCGTAAGACTGAATTCACTCACCCCAGCTGTATGACCAGGGTCGGCAAGTACTGTAGTATGGACAAGAGGATCCAGTGATTGTCATCATGAGCGTGAATCGATGTACATGGGACACGATGAGACGCAATAGGTAAGTCAGCGAGCCCCACTGCCTGATCCTGTTAACCGCCTCTTACGGCAAGCATGTTTTTAAGAATGATACTAACCCAGATCTTCACGGGTTACTTTAGTCAATGAAGCGTGTCGATCAAATCAGGCCATGCCCACGTTGTCTTGCTTCTCGGGCGCCGTAATATTTGTGGATGAATTAAACACAGGCCTTGACTTGCTTCGGATGATGACTAAGACGATCTTAGCAATAAGGGCTAACACGCCTAGCACTATGAGTACAATGGTGAAGATGGAATTTCCACGAGCAGCGTCATAGTTCTTGTCTAGACTGCCAGACAGAGCCCATATGACGACGCAGTACGGAGTGATGGTGTACCGGCTGTACTTGTCGAATAAGAAGAGGTCGGTAATGACGAAGAGAAGCAAAGCGGCGGTGATGAAGCCGAGAGAGATTGAGGAGGCAGTGCTCTGGTCGATGGGAGGGTTTGCTCTGTAGGCAATGACAAAACCCATGTTGAGGAAGGTAGCTGTGGTGGTCCACGCCGCATATATACCCAGCCCGTTGTGGACAAATACACGCATCAACGTGTCTTCAATCTTGAGATTCAGTTTAGCTAGAACCTCCATGTTATCATTCAGTGTTTTGTAGGAGATATACAAGCAGATGTACAGGGTGAACGCAATGGCGAACAGGAAGCTGAAGGACAGTTCGATGAGTTGGCGGTCAAACAGCAAGAGCCAGCTGATGTTGAGAAATAGGTTCAGAATGTACACGCCGAAGAAGGCCGGGGTAAGAAGAATGGGGTTGAGGTAAAGGGGTCCTTCTGCAGTCCTCCTGCAAATACGGACCAGTGAGTAGATGATCCAGGCACCCTGCCACGTATAGATCAGACCCCAGATGCTGAAGGTCCAGCCTGCCGGGGTGATCTCCACGTAGAAAGCGTCCGAGATGTCCCCTGTGGAGTTCAGGAAGATACCTGCAACAAACACAATGTGAAATATATTACCATTCACAGTTTAATGGGTCACTGGTTTTAGTAAATGTAAATTTTGCAATCTTGGAGGTTTTGTTACAGAAGTAGACTGAGAACAATTTACACCAATACTCGTGTATTTGTATTATCTGACGAGATGTTACAGAACTACACAGTACAATATATGTTACAGAACTACACAGTACAATATATGTTACAGAACTACACAGTACAATTTAAACTAATACTCGCGTAAAATGACTAAAAATGACCTTTTAAAAAGCTAGCATGAACCAAATCCCAATTTTTAGTTGATATCAATGTGTGATAGTTGATATCAATGTAATTTATTGTGTGAAGCAACATGGCACGGGGGGTTTTAAGCTGATAACTACAAACGTCTTAATGCTCAAACGCAATATCAATATTATATTCTCCTGAGAATTTGCACTGGACGCAGCCACGTCAGATGATCGTTATTGTACGTTTGTGGGCGGCCGTCAGGGGAGTTAAGAAAATTCCAGAATATACAAGAAAACATGATGCAAGGCTTCAATAGGGCAACAGCAAGACAGACCAACTAGGGAGGTAGAGAAGGAGTGAAACGAAAAGTTAAGCGAAGCTCAACATATCGTTTTCGTAATAATACGCGATATATATTAACACAGTTGGAACTTATGTCAAGTCTGCGTAATGCTACATCATATAATACAAGGACTGCAAGATGAACATGTCATAATGACTGCTTTTAGCGACATGTTGAACATTGTACATTACCATAAATACATTCATTATTCAATAGTGACTGAAGCGGACACACAAGTTACCAAAAGGCGAGCATACCCTCAGGTCAACGCTGTAGGTGTGTGCGTGGATGTCACATTTAGTCAAAAGATAAAATCAATCTTAACAAATTTATAAATGCGTATATTGTACATACATGTACTTAAAATTCAAAATTGTAACCATAAAAGCCAGAGAGAATATTCAACAGTACAGTCTAAACTGGCTACACCCGTCTTCGATCTGTCACTAACCCGGTATGGCCTACCCACATGCTGGCCACAAGCTTACCTAAGCTGGTGTCTGCTGCCAGTCCGTTGAAGATGGCGGTGAGTATGAAGGCGAGGAGAGCCCCAATATTGAGGGCCTGCAACAACATTGGCGGGGGCGACTTCATCATGAGTAATCGCAAACAAACCTGAAACCAAACACATACAGGTAATTAACTGGCTTAGCGATTATCATCGTAATCTTCGGTTAGTTAAGTTCGTAAAATCCCCTTACATCTAGTTGTAACAAGAGCTTTGATTACCACACTGGCGTTTTGACAAATCCAGAGCGTGACGTCACTAAGTAGCGTCCACAAAAATTATAACAAGACGTTGCCATGCCATTACAACAGTGGTTTACAATGACAAAGACATTCAAACGCTTTATTCTTCCGGTGGAGAATACAGCGGAATGCGAGAAAGTTAAGATATGATTAAGTTAACAAAAGATAGGCGTAGAATCTCCATGCATTACAGGCCACGTCCCTTAACAACAGTCTGTGTGTACAACTCAGTCTCCTCGTCAGGCCGAAGTGATATTGCTGGAATAGTGTTAAAAGCGGCATAAAATTAGATTCACTCAGTTACTCCTCGTCCGAGAGCAGAACAGGCTGCAAGTTGTTTGCATAGGACGTCGATCTTTGGGTGACATGACACGGTTCAGGTAAGAAAAGAGGCCGACGTCCTGTCCTGTTGCTATGTTTATTCCAGATTCTATTCAATGAGCCTGGTTTGTTGTGCTGAGTGTCCGAACTGGCCGCAGCTTACTCCAGTGGACACAACGTTTAGTGAACTTGTTTCTTTGGCTTCACGCTGTATCAACTGTACTCATTTTGCGCTATGTTTGCGGACCTGAATTGGTTGTTTTCTCTTGGAATGCTACACCACAAATGACATTTTTCTCTTAAAATAAATGTTTCCTATTTTTTATGTTTTGGTTTTCTTTTTAAACAGTAATCATGATTTTTCAGCTGTATAATAACAGATTCCACAATGCGTCCGATTATAGTTTGATACCATTAATTATGTAGAGAGTGAGTGAGTGAGTGACTTTACTTTTAGGCTTCTTTTGGTGGTCGGCACAAGAAATGGACTTCTCATGTTGTACCCATGTGGTGAATCGAACTCGGATCTTAGCCGGTTCGAACGAACACGTTAACCACTAAGTCTAGAATATCCCACCTCCCCGAATTCTGTAGACGTAATACGAGTTCAATTTATGTTTGAAGTTACGACTCTGCCGTGTACTTTTTCACTCTGACTACACTACACTGCTCACAGTTCGATTCATTTCAACACCAGCATTTAAAATTGGAACATTTATAATGTTATAGAAAAGTCTCGGATTCTTTTTGGTTTTATGTGACAATCTGGATTGATAATGTTATTGTTTTTCTTATCACACATTGAATGTCTTTCTGACATATCTGCTGCTGTGTTTATTCCATACTTCTCACACAGAATCGGGTATCCGCCGATTTGTAGAGATTTCAATTCCAGGGTTTCACTGACAGCAAAACACTTTCACATGTGTTGTTAACAGTTCTTGTGAACAGATTTGAAAATACATTTTAACACACACACACACACACACACACACACACACACACACACACACACACACACACACACATATATATATATATATATATATATATACAATGTGATGGTATAATTTTTTAATATATATATATATGAACTTATACCATTCAGCTGAAAAAATTATACCATCACATTGATGTCCACCGTAAAGTAGCACCGAAACAGACCTCTTACCTTCTGCGCACTCTTGCGTTGTACGGAGTTGTGCTTTTACTGCGGGGTCCACCTCAGGCGTCCAGCACCTTTGAAGTCAGCGCTTATGCAACCCTTTCAATGAACTGACTTGCGACCAGTGCATACCTAACTCACCCGTGGTACAACGTGACTGGTTGATCCGCCCTGTTAAATAAGCACCCTGTGTTAGTCGCAGCCAATCGGAGCACAATGCAGCGCCTGTGGGCTGCGTTGGGGCGAGATGATTCCTTGACGCCGACTTAAACAGTGTTAATGTAGCAGCAGAACTGGAATCAGTAAATGACGGTGGACGATGTATACTTTCTGTCAGATACACAATATCAAACATTTGTTTTTCTTTCGTAATCTTCGACCATGAACGGTTTCACTAAATAAAGATACGCACATTGTTCATGGAGTGATTTTTTTACGAGATTTATTATTAGCCGCCGTGACAAACGATAAAGTTGTTATTCAATAAAATGTGTCACGTATTCGTGTCCTTCCAGCTTCAAAATGTGGGAATCGAACCCTCATCCTCAGAGCCAGGCAGCTGTTCGCCAGCACACAAACTACATCATACGAAAGTACCATGATTATCCCGAGTGATAAAGGATGGTCTTGGTAGTAAAGACCAACACTCCACTTTCGTTGTTCGCGGTTCATGTGCAGATCGTCCAAACACAAAAGTGTGGGTTACGCCCAATGGTCCAGTCACCGGCGTCAGATAAGGGTACGAGTTCCCACTGGGTGAGTGTATGAAGTAAACAGTTTCAAGATCATGTTGATGAGAATACTTTCTCAGCAGTAAACAATGTACAATAAATCCAAATACATGCGTCTCTTTATGACTGAGACAATAAACCCGTTAAATATCTGCATATTTCTAGATATTGTGTCAACATATGGAAGTGGTGCTTTATTTTTAACTAAAGAAACCTGCGTTTTTCCATTTCTTGTGAAGGAAAGACTGGCTTGAGCTCCTAAATATTTCCTTTGTCAAACAGTTAGTATGCTACCTATGACTCATGTGCGAAAGAGTTTACCACAGGGTTACAAGGTAGACATGTAGAAGATATTCCCAAATAAACGAATCAGTAAGCTACTGAACCAGATTCCATGAATGTAACTTTTATTCTGTAACATGCGTTCACATATTCCAAATCAACCTAGCTTCAACGTGTATTTGTGACACGTGACACCGGCTTAACGCGTTACGCTCGCCCTGTCGTCTTCATCACTAAAATATATTGATTCATAAACAAGTTCCCATGGTATGATCGTAATTGAACAATTGGTTCTGCCCTTAGCAAAAATTTGAATTGGGACGTTTTCGCTTTTAATTGTGTGTCATTCATTGTGTATGACCAGTAATGATACTGCCCTACCCCTCTCCTCAACAGTTGTAAATGATGTTTACAGGAGGTGTTGGTTCTTGTGATTACACCAGAATAAGTAAAGCATGGATTTTAAACATGATATCAGAAATAATTACATGGTGCTACAAAATGTTAAAACAAATGAACAACGGTAACAAAACAATTCAGAGGCCAATATCGTCAAATTATTATCCATATATGTGCAAGTTAAATGAAGATCACTCATTTATGGGACGCGGATTACGCAACATAACAATCAATATGCTGACCCTCTTAGTAATTTCACGAAATGTTTTTCATAGTTATTTCACGAAATGACTGATTTCGTAATCTGACTGTAACATAAACACGTGTAGTCCAAGTAAGCAGTTATAAAACCGATCTTGTATAACCGAACACATTGACCTAGATAGGGGTATATTTATCAAGCGGGCGAGCAAACGTGTTCGCGTAGTCACGTGGTCAGTGAGCCGTGTTGTGTCACGACGCATGTTCTGCTTGCCTGACAGACTGTGTTCTCACAAACCAACGAAAGCATTAGTCACGGTGATAGACCGTATCCCTACCTCTTTCAGCACAGACTGATTGTCCACCAGGACAATAATGACCTATTGTGATATCCAGGTGATCGCCTACTGTTATCTTCAAGAAACAACGTCTGTGATAACTGACATACATATGTTAAACACTCGCTTTTATACCAATGCGCATGATACATATTGTATTTCTGGCAGGGCTTCTGAAGTGAGTATTTTACAAACGCTAGGCATGGTTTACTCGGAACAAGGGGTGGGGTAGGGTAGGGGTATGTTCCTTTGAACGTTCACTCTTCACACGGTTTGGTTTCCCACGAGTACAGCGTTTCAGTGCAACTTGCCACGAGAGCAATGTGTAAAGACGATTCCATTTGTTCATTTTCTGAAATTCCTGGTATATTGCTTTATGAATTTGTACACGAAATCAGAGTTATTATGTTATGTTTCGTCTTCTATATCGCAACATTCATCAGCATACAACCCGCAATCAACTTCCTCGTAGAGTCTGTCCATCCACGGACAAGCCAGGACTGCTGCTGACGTTTTCTAACCGGAATCTTGGTACGGATACCATGAAGCGATGAGGAGTAAATGAGTTTAGTTTCACCCCGTTTTTAGCAATATTACGGCAAGGGACAAAAGACTCGGACTTCCCACATTGTGCTCTTGTAGTGAATGGAACCCGTGTCTTTGTGGTGACGAGCGAACATTCTAACTGCTAGGTTTCCTCGCGGCCCCAACAATAAGCAAGTAAATGTTTGAGAACCAAGTGTAGTCGTGTATTTAACTTCAACTAATTCACCAAATGACATGAGGAACAACACATTTTACCTCTCAGGGCAATTCTGTGTTTGAAAATCAATCGAAACTATATGTCACATTTAAGACCAAGTTTAGGATACGTGCAAAAGTGTCACAGCAATGGCAAAATAGTTCTTTAGAAACTGTTTCTGCGATTGAAGTGAGTGATTTTTCAAGCATTCAAACAGTTTAGTGACACAGCACTAGCTTGAAAAACCGTTATTTCACGTTGTCGTGGACATGATATAGCACGCCTGGCAACCGCCATTCAATGTAGTGAAATGATGTTTGTTCAGAGATTACATCAAATATATATAACTACTTGCGTGAAAGACTGAAATCCTGACGACACTAAATTGTCTCAAAAGGGAACAGCATCTCCCGCCCTGTCGATATCCAATGCCTAAGTATAAATTTAACAAACTGAGTGGATAGTGGGAAGACAGGAAGTCTTTTTCTTTTTATTTGTTTGTTGTTTACGCCGCTCTCAGCAATATTCCAGCTACGTAAATAATCGAGTCTGGACTAGATGATCCAGTGATCAACAACATGAGCAACTGGGATACGATGACACGTCAGCGAGCCGGATAGTCAGTTCGTACGACGACATAAATAGGTTGCCCAAGATTAATTCTAACCTGGATCTTCACGGATCAAGAAGAGAACAAGGAATGGTACGCCTCTGAAGAGACGAGGCGTTTATAAGGGTTAAATACCCTTTATGTAACATGTCAGCATGTCATGTTCAACTGTAGAAAACCACAGATATCCTCTCTACACCAAGTGTAATTGTTGACAATGGCCGGTACTCACCCTACAACCTTGGTTCCTACGCGGAATTCGAACCCACACCCTCGAAGTCAGACACTTAACCCTATCAGTCACCATGACGTCCACCCCCATCACCATCACCGTCAGTGTAGCATGACCTTAAAAGAAACACCTAATGCAGAATGATATCAAGCGCTTTATTGACAAAGGCATAGCAAATACAGTTATATGAACATATGCTGACATCTTTATGCCACTGTCTGTTGAAGTTCAGAAGCGAAATGTATGATTAATTTCAAGCATGGTCACATTTTCCTTCGTGCTGTCAGTCTCTCGAGTGTGCCGGAAATACACGAGGACAAGTTTCACCACAAATACGATGACCGACATGACGAGCAACACTACGGTGAATGTAGAGTTAACTGCCCCTGGTTGCCAGTTCTGGGCAATGCTCCCAGAGAGCGCCACTATCAACACAAGGTATGGTGTGACGGTGTAACGGGTATATTTATCCAGGAATGTCCAGTCAGAGATAGAAAACAACACGAGTTCACCAGCAAGTATGCCAAGGGAAATAGTTGAGCTCGTTCTTGGTGTGATTGTAAAGTCCCTTTCATAGGCAAGAGCTGCTGCAAGGTTTAACAAGGTAGCAATGGTGCACCAAGCTGCGTAGGTGGCCAGTCCGTTCTGTACCAACACACGCACCAGCCACACATCTACCGTCCGGCCTTGGTCGACGAGGGTGGATTCGTGAGAGGCCATGTCACGGTAGGACAGACCCAGGCAGATGTACGTGGACAGGTATGTGAGCAACAGGAAGACCATGGACAACCACAAGTACTCACGGTCAAACAGGAAGCTCCATCCAAGGACCACGGCCCAGTTGAGAGCGGACGTCAAGAACAACAACGGTCT
This sequence comes from Haliotis asinina, assembly GCF_037392515.1. Lineage (NCBI taxonomy): Eukaryota > Metazoa > Mollusca > Gastropoda > Lepetellida > Haliotidae > Haliotis > Haliotis asinina. The sequence goes on from NC_090289.1 coordinate 55,020,144, forward strand.
CAGCAAGGTCGGACTGACGTACACCGGGCCATTGGGGGCTTTCCTGATAAAGATAAAGATTGGGTTTAATTCGAAAAAATGAGCAAAAGGTGAAAACATCTCACAATATATGATTGTTATTTTTGTCGATAAAGTGTTTTGAACAGACTCGTATGTTTTCATCTATGTTTGGGTGAGTGAGAGTGGTTAACAAACAATCATGGGACAACCTTACAAATAGGTCCCTTATCACGTCCAGAAGTAAAATAAACGCAGTCTCAGACACTGGTACGTATTGCCAACGAGTTATCATGCACATCGCCGCTTGGTCTAACTAGAAAATGTTAATTAGAAATGTATCATACGATCCTATTGTTAAAAGGGGCAATGCTCGGAATAGCTTAGCCAACCTTAACTCTCCCTGACCGATAACTACCAACACAGAGCCGTCAATTTGCACACATGTGCACTCTTCAAAGTGATTTCTGTCAACGAATTTGAATGAAGGAGTTGGCTTTTACTTCGTTTTAGCTATCACGACTGGGGACATCGGAACATTGTATTCACGTGGAGAGTCGAACCGGGCATTCAGTGTGACGAGTTATCCCATCGCCCCAGGGATGTTGAAGATAGGACGCTATAGCAAAAGAAATAACGCCCAGGTGATGTATCGCAGTGTGCAGCACAGCGGGGCTGTTATCACTGTTTCAATACATGGCCAAACTACTAGCCACCAGCGTTTTGCCACGACAGTAGTGAGTTTATTTTGATGGTATGTAGACGACTGATCAATGTGCGCAATATGAGAGAGACTTTCGACTTGACATGGGCTTTCTCTATGTGCTGACTGGATTCCAATGAAACACCGAATTTTATCAGCTTCCACAGCTATTCTTGATTTTAACAACTGATCTCTTTACAAGATTCCCACTTGCTCGGAAAGTGACAGTCGGAATGTGTTGTCTCATCCTGCAAATTCTGAAAGTTTAACACGGTTCCGACATATCATAGCATCTCTCGCATCAATGGAAAAAAAGTTTCCCAAAGCCTTTGAGGAAGGATGAAATATGTTGTTCATCTTGAACTATAATTTTTTTTCTACATCAAAATTGCAACTTTTCCGACCTGATTCTTTTATATTATCTTCTGAAACGTAATGTTAAAAGTGGGACTCGCTTCATGCACATGCTTTGTGACTGACGCCATGGTCGCCATTTCGTTCTCCGATCAAAATTCTCAAACATCGTCCTAGGATGTCCTTTGAGTTTGGCTTTGCGGTAGCAACCAATAAGATGGGATAAAAACGATTCAGATCTCAGACGCTAATCACATTTTCGAGTCTATGGGTCTTTCTTTAACACTCCTAAAATATAACTAGGCTGGATATAGATTCGAACCCATGATCAGCAGATGGGATGACGTACCTGCAGATGTTGATGCTGCCGTAGAGCATCCACAGAGCTTGCCACACGAAGATGATCCCCCAGATGCTGAACGTCGGGCTGGCTGGAGTGATCTCTATAGCATACTTGTCAGATATGTCTTGGACCTCGTTGATGAGAATTCCTGTAAATGAACATTACTAGTGGTGTCATGTGTAAATGAACAGTGGGCATAATCCTGCACTCTAAAACATATCTCTCTAACATATGTTTCGAAAGTGTTTAGCATTAACACTCAGAGAGTATGCATTCACACATGTTCTGATAGTGTATGCATTAACACTCAGAGAGTAATGTATATGCATAGTGAATGAGTTTAGTTTTACGCCGCTTTTAGCGATGTTTGAGCAATATCGCGGCGGGGGACACCAGAAATGGGCTTCTCAAATTGAACCCATGTGGTGAATCGAACCCGGGTCTTGGACGTGACGACCGAACGCTTTAACCACTAGGCTATCCCGTTGTCCCGTATGCAATAACACTCAGACAGCAGGGATTCACATGCGCATTCATTTAGTGCATGCATTAAAATTCCCACAGGGAGTCACACATGTGTTCGGATAGCATGTATTAACACTCAGAAGGGTGACATTCATAGGACTGTGTGCTTAGACAGTGCATGCATTAACGCTCCGACAGATGGGATTCACATGTGGGCTCCTTTCGTACAGGCGATAAAACCTAGACAGGCGAGATTCAAATGTGTGTTCGTTTAGGATATGCAGACGGGATTTACACAGGCGTTCCATTTAGTATAGTGAAATATGGTAAACCAACAACATATATTATTTGGCGTTAACCTAGTTCAGTGTTAATCCATTGACGCCCTGACATCGGGTACGTTTACCACGCACACAGGTGGACTTCCACAACGTGTTTTAGGGGCTGTCAACCTGGACAGAATGGGGTGTTTACTTACTGTAGGAACCGCCAACTAGTTGTGGCATCCGTCCAAGGTAGATAGTCAACAAGTTGACAATGAACATTGCCCAGTTGACCAACATGCTTAGGACGAGGAAAGGCGAATGTCCTCGCGTCATGGTAACCATGGTTACTGGATACCCTGAAACGTAACAAGAACATATTAAATCATTTCCTTAGATGTAAATAACTTGTTACTGAAAAGGTGGTAGTGCAGATGAAAAAAGTCAACATTGCGATATCGTTATGTTCATCTGATATTGGATTATCGAATGTTTGGGTCTAGACATATTTTTATTCATGAAAATTAAATGGGATTGTGACCAAGCTTTACAGCTTATTTCAAAACACCGCTCCCGTACATTATAACTCAATCTTATATGAAGCATGTATCCTTATCGATGTTGACTCCTGTAAATACTCTATTTATGCAAATTACATCAAATGCACAATACAGCTATCATTTCGGTAAGCATACATACAGCGTTACGGTTTATATGTCTAACAAATGTAGAAATACTAGACAAATAAGAGATAGGACAATTAAGAGGAGGCTGTTACTTATTTTTTTTATCTGACAATTTAAAGCGTTGTGGCTTGATGGAAAATCGTGGACGGGTTCAGCTATTTTCTGTTTTTCACAGTGAATAAGCTCTTTGTATCCGTTCGTAATGGTCTCCAGGTTATAAAAGGTAATATAAAAGTATTTTATTTCTTGTTATCTGAGTACCGCAAGTGAAAAATGGTGTAGGGCGTTAACACTCTGATATCCACACGAGCAATATAAACTGTCTAACAAATGCCGTACATACTTAACGGCGTTTACATCGCTACAACAGAGCCCGAGCAGGCAGTGAACGATTTGACAAAAGCGTGTGCCATAATTAAAGTCAAAATAAATTATAGTTTAGCTTTTTGTAATTAGATTTCTAAATTCTGAGATTCTGATTCTCTTTGACTCTTTTAATGTCGCGATGGCTGAGCTGCGAGTGCGGCTGCCTCTGTATGCTGGCGATTAGGTGCCTGACTCTGAGGGCGCGAGTTCGAATCCCGGATGGGACTAAAAAACATAATAGAATTTGTATTTTACTACAAATAAAGTGTAATCCCATGTATGACACATGTTAGACCCTTTGATAGAGCTTGATAGAGCAGTCCATAAACGTATTGTGTGTGGTAAAAAGGTTTCGAATGTTTTAAAATAGTTCTGTGTTATGGTAAAACATTTGCAATATTAACAGCTATTATATTGTGTGAAGCGGGTGTGAAGTGTGTTTGGGGTTCTGAGTCGTTTCCTGGTATACTTTGATTGAATCTAACGTTGAGTTTTATGTTACACGCACTTTATGCGAAACACAAGGTAGATGTCAAAACATTCACAATCACATAAAGCGTTTGCACTTTATTGAATACTTGTGATGAGGATGAATTCCAATTTTCACTTCAACCTTTCACTACAAAATCTAAGACAGATATCTTCCTCCTAACTATGTTTATAAATGTCCACATATAGATGAGGTGAGTTGTGAACTATCATGTTCTAGTAACGAACGATTCAGTGTAAATCTTAACAAACGTATAGCTGTATGCTCCATGTCACCATACGTGGTATACGAGTACAAAACTCTAAACTTATAAAAAAGAGCAACCATTCCGACTTTGAAAATGCTCAAACCTGTCTAACCAGAGTGTGTAACTAGTTACCTGAGGGCCTGGTTGTGTGATATCCTTAACCCGAGCAGAAATGGGCGACTCTTATATGTGGCATCACAGCGACAACTCATTAACGCTGTTTTGTTAAGACATGCCAGTTTTAACTGTATTGTAATGCGTATTGTTACTTGGGTTCGCGTCGCTGCTGTTGTATTAGATGCCTTTTCTTCCTTGTCTTTTGTTTCATTGTGTAGCAAACAATTGTCTGTTTCAATAATAAGCTATTAAAGGTCTGTCGCTGTTAATCTGTATTCGTAATACTCTTAAAAGGAACCTGTTAGATAAACATCTGAATTGTTTCTGTATATGTACTGTTTTGTGTCTCGGTGTGAAAGTCAGGTACAATTTAAACGGCTTGTATTCCGACCACTTGTGGCAGAGTCATGAATACATTACAATCCCGATGTAGCAACAATCTGCTAATTACTACACTCACTCACTCACTCTTGTGAATATCTTGCCTCGCTGCTTTAATGATTTTAGCATCATTCACGAACACATTATCTACAAACTTTGCGAAACAAGGACTGGGGCAGAAATTATGGCTTTAGATTATGTAAACATCAGAGCAAAAGGACATATATATATATATATATAACTTAAAATACATATAAAACAAGCCTTTTTAGAACGTTTCTGGACAATAAACAGTCATTGTAAACACAAAGCTGTTACTCATTGTATTATACATACTAGAACGAATAGGAGTCTCTTATTGTATCCCATGTTAGCCACCGTTTAACATGCCTGTTGGCTGTACACTTTCCTGTAACAGTCAGTATTGTATAAACAATAACTTAGACACGTGTCTCACCATCAGCCAGCAAGTGGATTATACCCGCTTACCCCTGGATATTAGACAACAAAACATGGCACTTCCTTGTGAGAGCTGGGAGTGGTGGAAGACTTGAAGGCGTCAACTGGACCTGTTTGATGGTCTCACCTTTCAGGTGCTAAACAACCTAGGGGCTCATTAGGCCACGTTTGTGAACGGGCTTAGTGGGAATTTCACACGAATATCGCAGTGCTGCCTTACATTATTATGAAGGCTCTCAATACACTTCCAGGAGAATAATGGTTTAAATGCATTTGGTAGTTGGCTTGCACTGCTGATCTATACCACCCAAACCACCTGTTCACATGTATATAGGTAAAAGGATGTGTAATTCTGACCTTTCAGCTAAGGCTGCGTCAGCAGTGGACCCCAGAAAAACTTTCATCTGGCGTCAAAACCACATCCAGATGGGCTTTTTCAAATACTCGATACCTGTTAATATATATCTACTATGCATAGAAGACTAACTCAAGTATGTGCATGTTGCGTATCTTGACATTGTATATCGGCGTTTGATGAACCGTAGAACATTACAAACTTGTATAGTCAATGACTCTTTCATTTTAAGGATAAACGCACCGGTGATTATATAGTGAAGGCAACCAACAAAACAACACAACATATGAAAGATGCCCTGTAATGTCATATTGTGATGTTGAAACACACCAAACATTTCTGGCATGTGATATTTGTGTGTAATGGTGACAAAACGGATTGAACGAAAACTGGATTCTTTCCCCGAGACACCATGTTAAAACATCATTTGCAAATACAGGACACGTTGTCAAAGGTGACTGTGCAAATACCACAGACAGTGAGTGGGTTTAGTTTTCAGCAATCAGCACTCAGCAATATTCCAGTTATATGGCGGCGGTCTGTCAATAATCGAGTCTGGACCAGCCAATCCAGTGATCAACAACATGAGCATCGATCTGCGCAAAAGAGAACCGGTGACATGTGTCAACCAAGTCAGCGAGCCTAACCATCCGATCCCGTTAGTCGCCTCTTACGACAAGCATAGTCGCCTTTTATGGCAAACATGGGTTGCTGAGAAAATACCACAGCTTGAACAAAACCCACGATAAAATTTCTGCAATATATACGAACGCCATGTATGAATGAAATGAATATACATGTATTTGAACCCATATAGAAATAACATATCCGTAAACACTGAACGAAGCTACCCAGGTCTCTACTGACAAGCGAGAACACTATTTGCCGACTCTTCAACTTGCATTATGATTTTGAAAAACTGTGTTTCCAAAACAGGACATTTCTTCATTCTGCATCCACATATATTTTCTGGTTCTGAATTCATTCCATTTCTCTTAGGTATAGCTTCATGCTGGTCTGACACTTTCTATTGAATAATTGCTTGGGCCTAGATTTTCGAACACTGTGCTCCCGAACACGGGTCCAAATAAGACAATATATATTTTGTGCTAAAGCTTTCCAACCGTTTCCAGGACTGAGGCAAGACATGATACGTGATTCTGTAACAACCCGTTGAAGCTAAGTTTGGATTTTCTGATGGTTATTGCACACTGTCAGAGTGAGTTAGGTTTACGCCGCACTCAGCAATGTTCCAGCCATGTGGAGGCGGCTCTGAATAATCGAGTCTGGACCAGACAATTCATGATCAGTGATCGACAACATTAGCATTAGTCTACGCAAATGAGAGACGATGACATGTCTCATCCAAATCAGCGAGCCTGACACCACGATCCCGTTAGTCGAATCCTATGTGGCAAGAATGGATTACTAAAGACCAATTCTAGCCCAGATCTTCAGCGGTCGTACCTCATCAGAACGCCTGTGGAGTGTTTGCAAGGAAGTTTGGTTTTAACACCAAATACTTGTAACATATACGAAAATATGTACTTTATTTCTGTCAAAGGAAACGTTACATAGTTACACACAATGGATATTTCAGAACAAGCTAAAATACAGGCTGGTTGAGTAGACAGGCTGTACAATGAAATATATTTTTGAGTAGGAGGTAAACGAAAATATCGGTCCTCTGAATGGTGAACAAAGATGAAATTGTGTTGTATCAACAAACCAAACTGTATGACCACTCAGGAGTGGCATCCACGTGTGATCATAACTGTCAAAACACACTACATTCACTGTAATGCACTTAATCGTTACAATTACTAATACCCGTTTTGGAGTGGCGTGATACATATAGACGTGTCACCATACGTGGTGATGTTACGCTGCTCCGTTTTGCATGGATTCTGTCGTTGGAACGAACACTTTCTGTCTTTCTGCGCCACGGAAGTGACGCCACAACATCACGACCACTTTCACCACTAAACACAATGCAGCCATACCCAGTAGTATAGCTGTGAAGATGGAATTTCTCTTCTCAGGATTCCAGTTCTTAGTGATGCTTCCGGAAAGGGCGATAACTACGACGATATACTCGCTAAAAATATACCTCGTGTGTCTATCCAGTATTGTCAAGTCTGAGATAAAAAAGACAACAAGTTCAGTGGTCAGGATACCCAATGCAATGGTGCATGAAGTACTCTGATCAAACTTGGGATGGTCGCCGTAGGTCAGGGCCGTGGCAACGTTGAGGAGAGTAGCAATGGTGCACCATGCTCCGTAAAATGCTAGTCCGTTTTGGACAAGAGTCCGGATGAGCCATATCTCCTTTTTCCGCTCTTGTTTGATGAGTGTCTCGGAGTGTTCAGCAAGAGCTTTGCACGACAGACCAATGAGTGTGTATATAGTAATAGCGGTGAGTGCCAGAAACACAAAGGCTGCCCACACTAGTTCCCAGCACCATAGAAAGGTCCAGGAAATGACAATAAACCAGTTGAGGATAGAGACACTGAAGAAGGTCACTGTGAGGAGGGCGGGACTGTTGTAGACGTACCCATCGGGGGCGCGACGGCAGGTGTTGACGAGGGCGTAAATAATCCAAATGGCCTGCCACACGTAGATTGCACCCCAGATGCTGAAGGTGGCACCAGAAGGTGTTATCTCCAGCATCAATTTGTCCGAGATATTTCCAATCGTATTGGGGTAGAGTTCTGAAATATACAGTGAGAGCAGACAAATCAGTTTTCTGAGTGAATGTTGACGACTCACTCCGTTTCAACATTGCATATAATAAATAGCTTTCGTAGCGTCGACAATGTGCTCCTAGATCTTTATGAAATCGTCTGGACAATAAGATCCAACTATTACTACTGTCTATTGGTCTGTGCAAAGTGTAACACTTAATTGGTAGTGTAGAGCGACACACATGTGCTGTGTCAGGTTCTTCTGGTTGGTGGGATTCAAAGACACCCATCCATGGGCTGTCATGTATAGCGGTATACGGACGCTATGGATTTTGATACAAGTGTAGGATGTTCTAGTAACTTTCGACTTCCCCTCACATGAAGCTGACACGTTTATATAAGCGATATTACAAGTACATACTGTTCAATGGAACAAATATATTGATATAGTGATATTAACGAGTAGGAAAAAATGGTATGTCCTCGAACTCTCACGACAAGAATATCAAACACACATGCTTTATACAAACAGTTAGTATCTCTTGGACGATACAAAGTTTGTACCAGTGGAGTCATGACAAACAATAGAGTTGTATGTTTGAAGTGGAAGTTGCACGTGTTATGACAGACAGACAGACAGACAGACACGAGTCCAACGCACTTGTCTCGATCCCCAGGAACTCCCTGGTGTTACTAAATAGACTGAGGAACTGGTTTGCCACGAACACCATCAGGTTGCCTACCATCAAGGCAATGAGTAAAGGCGAGTGTCCGGCCATAATGGTCGGTGTAGAGGCTGCTGCAACAGAAACATATATATACATCTCAAGAAGGTTGCCTCGCACGGACCCCAATACTGGAGTTGTCTCCTTATTTGGGTAGTACAAAGGTTCATAATATGAACATTGATCAATGTACACATGTCTGTTCTTATCATCAATACATCTCGACATTACACTGAAAAGTACTTTTGTTTCCATTTTGTCAGACTTTTGAAGTATGAAATTGATTGGACCGGTGAATCCGTGGAGATTCAAGCAATCTGCTGTCCATATATTATATGACAACTAGTCTTTAGACACAAACTTCAAACAATGGCGTGACCACATGATGTGTGCCAACTACACTGTAGAAACAAACATATAAACAATGGGAGATCCACCTGATTTCTGACTAGACGACCGACAGGAGCATTCAAACAACGGGAGATACACCTGAAGTGTGACCACTAGACAATAGAAAGGGGCATTCAAACACTAGCAGATTCACCTGATGTGTCACTGCTAGACAGTAGACAGGAGCATTCGAACACTGGCACATGCACCAGATGCATCAATACTAGACGGTAGACAGTAGCATTCAAACACTGGCAGATACACCTGATGTATGACTACTAGACGGTAGACAGGAGCATTCAAACACTGGCAAATACACCTGATGCATGACTACTAGACGGTAGACAGGAGCATTCAAACACTGGCAGATACACCTGATGTGTGACTACTAGACGGTAGACAGGAGCATTCAAACACTGGCAGATACACCTGATGTGTGACTACTAGACGGTAGACAGGAGCATTCAAACACTGGCAGATACACCTGATGCATGACTACTAGACGGTAGACAGGAGCATTCAAACACTGGCAGATACACCTGATGCATGACTACTAGACGGTAGACAGGAGCATTCAAACACTGGCAGATACACCTGATGTGTGACTACTAGACGGTAGACAGGAGCATTCAAACACTGGCAGATACACCTGATGTGTGACTACTAGACGGTAGACAGGAGCATTCAAACACTGGCAGATACACCTGATGTGTGACTACTAGACGGTAGACAGGAGCATTCAAACACTGGCAGATACACCTGATGTGTGACTACTAGACGGTAGACAGGAGCATTCAAACACTGGCAGATACACCTGATGCATGACTACTAGACGGTAGACAGGAGCATTCAAACACTGGCAGATACACCTGATGTGTGACTACTAGATGATAACCATGGATACCAACGCTTTGTGCATGTACTAGTTGCGTGGATATGTGGATAGTCGCTATATAAATATATATATATATATCCCATAATACTATATAAAAATAATAACATTGAATCAAATGGAGGGTCACACAGCGCTGGCCTCGGTGTAAGATCTACCAAAGCAGTTACCAGGCAACAAACGGACATTACAGAGCATTACATGAGGACATTCACAGCTACTGTTCAAAGACAACTGATCGATATTACTGAAACCATCTACTGTATATCTACTATTGATCTACACATGAACAAAACTGTCACAAGACTAGTGTTAGCTTTTGATTCTACATCACCAACCTGTCAAGCCTTTCTGAGGTCCTTTTCAAATGGCGATAAAAATCCAGCAATATTATGTACAATAGTTATCAAGGATTTGTTCACTTAACAAAAATTCTAACACATTACTAGTTCCTTTGGTTTAAATTGTAAAATATGCAGATATTTCTGTTTACTTACGGGAGGTTGTTGTTTAGCTGGCAAACGTGTCCTCTTCCCTCCCTTCTTATACAACTAAGTTCCCGGGTGTTGTGGTCCAAAGCCAATAACGTGGGGAAACACGTGAGAATATACAGGCCAGCCTGAAAAGAATGTGATCAGTAAAACCCACGATGAGACAATGTACTGAAGGGAGGTAACTACAGTGGTTGTGAATTCACTCAAGCGTAAGGGTGTACTGAGGCATTCCGACTGCTTGCGAATCAGTTTACTGTCGCACGTCACCATGGTACTTTCGTAAGGAGCATGATGGGGCTCTTGTCTGACGTTCGGAACTGTGAACAGGGAGCACGGCGGGCACATGGCAAGAGTTTTTACGATGTATTAAGAATTAAAGAATATCATTAATTATTCTATAGATATCTGTATCTTTTTAAAGATCAAGAATGATTTAAAGATATATGTAAATAATTGAAAATATTTTTAATTATTTTATGACATTCAAAGCAGATTTAGTGATATTTTAAAATATTATTCAGATATTATTGATAACATAGTTTGTGATATCTCCAGTTCAATTTGAGATACCTTCAAATGTCTTTGCCAACAATTTAAGATAGTATTAATTTCAAAATACATAATAAGTCTTACAGATGCTTTTAATTTCAAGATGTCTCCAGTTTAATTCAAGATATAATCGATTATTTCAGGATATTATCAATATGCTTCATAATAACCTTAACTCATTTTTCCGTGTCACTGTTTTGCACTTCATGATCCCGACTTAATCTCTTTCGCCTCCCTCCTCACGGAAATGAGCTGTCCTGTTTGGCCTCCACGGTTGGTTGAACTTGGAAATAAACGTTTAACACCTTTACCCAACCGAGCAAGTGTGAGCATGCTTTTTGTACAACCCTTTCTAACCAGTTACGCATATATGGGTCTGCTACATAAGTTGATCACGTTCCCACACACGTGTGAACACATGGCCTGAATGATGTGAGAATTATACAAGGGGAACTAACGATGAGATCAGTGCAAAGTGGAACATGGAAATAGTCAGTATCACAATCCCACAGCCACACTACTTTCCTTAGTACCAATAAAGTCCTATTTACAATGCTCAAATGAAGCAAGGCTATATTCCCTCGGGTTCTGAATCTTTGGTCTTCCTGGTGCTCCTATTAAGTTTATATGTTTGTTTTTGTTGCTATTAAAAGTATATATATCTATACAGAGACTATGCGTTAGTCTTAGCAATGAGCGTACCACCGGAATACACAACCAACACACACTACAGTATCACTTATAACGCGACGCGACTGAATTCGTTGGTTTCACATTAATTACTGACTCGCTGTGCGCATGCGCAGAGCGTGTAAAATAATCTACTGGTCAATTCCGCTTTGGACGTACGCATACCGATAATGTAAACACACGCTAAAGAAAACGAAAAATCAAACCAAATACATAGTTTTATGTCTATTACAACTTATTTTTATACCTGTATGTACAAAAGACCGGGAGTAGAGAAATAAATAGCTTGATTTATGTCAATAAGTTCTTGTATAAACACATCTCGCCACAACCGTTCTTCCCGCACATCCCCTTATCACAACTATCACACCACACATTTCTGATGCAGCTGCAACCAAAACAGCACATCAATACCTGAAAAGCATATGTAAATTGACATATTTAGTCAGCTATGAACAGTTGTCACTCGTAAATAATTATTATTTAATCACTTTGTTTTGAGTGTATTTACACTATCGGTATGCGTACGTCCAAAGCGGAATTGACCAGTAGATATTTTTACACGTTTTGCGCATGCTCACAGCGAGCCTGAAATTAACGTGAAACCAACGAATAGAGAGAAATAGTTGATTGGTTCATTGGTCGGCTATGGTAAACAACTGTAAACGAGAATGGTACCTGTTAAATTTACTCCCATAGTTTGAACGGAGATACTGTGAAAATTTCCCCGAAAGTGTTTTCATTTTTACCTTAAATGTGTTTAACAATATCAAGTTTGAGACGATTCTAAATGTGCATCGAAAAGGGGTATTTTGCAACAGGACATTAGATAAATACAAAATTCAAGTGGAAACTGACTGTATTGTAAGTGATGGTCATTAAAACCGTACCTTGAAATATGTCAGCCTCTTGACGCCGGTCTGTATACAGCCTTGGCCAGGTAATCTAGATAGTACCTGTGGCCGTATTCCTCATTGTTCTATTCTGAGTACGGTCCAGTGATTTTAATCCCTAATCAATACCTGCAGGCAAAAAGATAACATCCCGTTCGTTGTGACCTGAGGGCAAGAGTGACTTTATGGCACCTGCGTTTTGTTATGACTGGATGAGCATCGTCGACTCACACACTCCTTACTCTTGTCAGGGATAACCTACAATCTGTATATAGTCTCCCTGCTCTCGTGAACGTTACCCAACTCCCTATACAGTCTGAGAGTCCTTTAAAGAGGCATAATTAGTTATGAAATTCACGAAATAAGTGAATCTGAAGACTGATTCGCTACGGTACTCTAAGGTTTAGTCCCCGGATTTAATTAAAACTAATAATGTCTGATACATTGCAAAGGAGACCCAAGTGAGGTGAGAGGTGAGAGGGGTGAGAAAGTTGAGTGTGTGTCTAGACTAGCTTCAGTGGTGCAGCCCTCAGGGACTGTGAGATGAACTACGCTTCTCTTTCGTGTCTCTTAGAACATGAGATATGGTGACGTTTAAGATCGGTACACATATACACTTTGTCTATGAGCGTTCGCTCGTGCGTGCGTGTGTGTGTGTTTTGTGATTACCTGCATCACGTGCAAACACGTCTTATTTGGAAAACCAACTTTAAATATTAAAAAATGTCATAACGTACTGCTGTATTAATACCTTTATTACACAAGTTACAAACATATCCAAAGGAGGCACAATAAAAAAATAATCTCTGATGATACCAGTCGCTTTTGTTACCTATAACTAAGGATGGAGCCAGCATCCCAGTTGTTCGGATTATGTTCGCGTCAAGCGTCCAGGGTGTATGAGTTCAGTTTTTCGCCGCTTTTAGCAATATTCCACAAATGTCACGGCGGGAAACACTGGGAATGGGCGTGGCACATTCTGACCATGTGGGGAATTGAACTCGTGTCTTTCACGTCTATTAAAACGTATACATGGACCAAAACGAAAGCACGACATGACATCGAAGCATCGTCAAGTTCTGTTATAACTTCTTCAGGTTGCCACGTGACACTGGTGATTTCCACAGGAACAAATGAGAACACTTCGGGATATGGTATGTACACCGCAATGTGGTTGTTTGAACGTATTGCCATATGACTGACGTAGATGACCATCCGTATTGTTTATGTGTTTCTCATCTCCAATGGACATCGCACAATGTGAACATGTTTGGAATTGAACCCAGGTCTTCGGTGTGGGGAGCGAACACTTTAACCATCAGGCTACCACAACCCCCTGTGCATAAGGAACGTTACGTACACATAGCTACAAATTTAGTTAACACATTACTCTATTGAACACTGTTCGAACGACCGGAATAAACATCACTCTGTCACAGTCTAATGCTCTGCTTTTCTGCCGTGACCGGAAGTTCAGCTCTGTTTGTACCAGAGTCCCGACAATGCCGCCAAAACATAAAAACCATCTTGGTGAGAAAACATAAGATCGACACTCCCAGTAAAGCCGCTGTGAAAATAGAGTTTGTCTTCAACGGGTTCCAGTTCTTAATCATACTTCCGGAAAGAGCGACGATGACAACGATATAGGGACTAAACGTATAGCGGGAGTATTTGTCCATAATTGTCCAGTCAGAGAGAGCGAAGACTGTCAGTTCAATCGACAGGATACTGAGAGAGATAGTGGAGGAAGTACTCTGGTCAAACTGTGGATGGGAGGTGTACGTAAGAGCCATTGCAAGGTTGAGGAGTGTAGCAATAGTGCACCATGCACCATAGAAAGCAAGGCCATTCTGCACCAGCATGCGCATCAGCCAGATGTCCACTGTACGCCCTTGTTTCACTAGAGCGTCGTTGTGCTGTGCCAGTGCCCTGTAGGAGAGTCCTATGCAGATGTAGATAGTGATGAAGATGATGGCGAGGAACACGAAGGCCACCCACACGTGTCCCCATCCCCACACGAAGGTCCAGGTGATGACGCACATCCAGTTGAGGATGGAGACTCCGAAGAAGGTCGCAGTGAGAAGGGTGGGACTGTTGTAGACGTAGCCATCGGAGGTACGACGACAAATGTTGACGAGGGCGTAGATGGCCCAGACAGCCTGCCATATGTAGATGGCGCCCCAGATGCTGAAGGTGGCTGAGGAGGGCGTGATCTCGAGGTACCGTTGATTCGAGGCATCTTCCATTGATTGGCCGAAAATATCTGAAAATTAAATTCATTGAGCTATTTTATGTGTCCTTTTCTTCCAACAATGTGCATATACTTTCAACCTTGGACATAATATGGAAACACGTTCGTCATGTCCTGGGTCTGTTTATAGTAAAGGAGGTTTTAACATAAGGAAGTCAGGGGTAGAATATTGTCTGATATAGAATAATGTGTTCAGAATACACGTGTCAGCTGTTCGTAACCCATGCTTGTCGTAAGATGCGACTAAGTGGAACGGGTAGTCAGACTCGCTGAACTGGCTGTTAATATTTGGATTGTCTCGTGCAGTGCACAGGTGCAGACCACAGCTATTTAGCTGGAATATCGCCGAGTGCGGCGCGAAATAAACCTCACTTGCTCACTCAGAACCATGAGATACTTACTTATGTCAATGCCCAGCACTTCTCTCACTTGGGTCGTATTCAGCGCACCGAACAGCTGATTGATGATGAAAAACACCAAGTTGCCAATGGCGAGAGCCATCAGTAGAGGGGAGTGATGCGCCATATTCATGTGCCAGCTGATCAGCAGTAAGCCGGACAACTCTAACTGTTGAACAAAAATAACACTTTATCTCCACATATAACAGTGTTATTATGATGGCTTTGGTCATTTGAAGCAATAAGATTACACGTGTTGTTCGACGTAAAATTACAACAGCATGGGGACTGTGGATATGAACCCTCAGCAAGCCTGGTGCCAGTGTAATGATTGAGCCGTGCCATGTGGGAACCATATACAATTGTACCTCACTGTACAGATATCACACACACACACACACACACACACACACACACACACACACACACACACACACACACACACACACACACACACACACACACACATGTATATATATATATATATATATATATATATATATATATATATATATATATATATATATATATATATATATATACCTGACTGTACAGAAAGGACACAGACACAGCCGGCAATAAACGAAGAAGCCAGATACACTTATCCAACATAACACTTTAGGGAACTGGTTACTTTCTGACCTGACACAGTCGTAATTATGACAACCTTTTCAACATTAAACACCATAGTCTGTTTGACTCAATAGTGGATGTATGAATTGCAGTCTAACTCGAAAACTAATAGACATAAAATATTCAACGAAACGCTGATCACAATCAAAACAACATACCACCTCTGTGAGGCTTTTGTTGATTTTTTGGGCTAAAAATAAAAAAAAGTTGTTTAATAAACTATTAGTTCAGTTTGTTAGGAGGATGGGGAGTGCAGAAAAATGAACAGTCAGGTGTTGGAGAGGCACGTGCACATGTGCCGACAAAGTTATTTGTTCATTAAGAAATAGTGAACTGAGTCAAGATTTTATTGATAGATTGTTAAACAACTTTTATATTTATAGGACACGAATTGACACACATTAGAGAGTTGTTATCATTTTTTGATTGTGATCAACGTTTCAAGAAGTATTTTATGTCTAGTAGTTTTCGAGTTATATTGCAATTCACCGATCCGCATTTGAACCAAAGGGACTATAATAGACGTGAAACGATTCAACACCAACGTATTTGAAGCTGTGTACAAACAGGCGGTATGAAAATTTTGCTCACTATCATTTTTCACCATTGCACACTGGTCAAGCATGACGCTAAACTTACCTCACGAGTGTGGACTGATCGTTGTAAACGTCTCGATACAACTGAAGCGTAACCACTGT